>NC_138868.1:44236212-44638099 GCF_965194805.1 Balaenoptera borealis
GAGTATAGTTGATTTGCAATGTTGTGTTAGTTTCTGCTGTACAGCAAAGTGAATCAGTTATACATATAAATATATCCACTCTTTCTAAAATTCTTTTCCCATGTAGGTCATTACAGAGTATTGAGAAGAATTCCCCATGCTATACAGTAGGTCTTTTAGTTATCTACTTTATATATAGTAGTGTGTATATGTCAATTCCAATCTCCCAGTTTATCCCTCCCCTCCTTTCCCCCCGCCCCCGGTAACCATAAATTTGTTTTCTACATCTGTGACTCTATTTCTGTGTTGTAAATAGGTTCATTTGTAACATTTTTTTAGATTCCACATATAAGCAATATATGATATTTGTTTTTCTCTGTCTGACTTACTTCACTCAGTATGAGAATCTCTAGGTCCATCCATGTTGCTGCAAATGACATTCTTTCATTCTTTTTTATGGCTGAGTAATATTCCATTGTATATATGTATGTGTGTGTATATATATACATATATACACACACACACCACATCTTCTTTATCCATTCCTCTGTCGATGGACATTTAGGTTGCTTCCACGTCCTGGCTATTGTAAATTGTGCTGCAATGAACATAGGGGTGCATGTATCTTTTTGAATTATGGTTTTATCTGGGTATATGTCCAGGAGTGGGATTGCAGGATCATATGGTAGTTCTATTTTTAGTTTTTTAAGGAACCTCCATACTGTTCTCCATAATAGTTGTACCAATTACATTCCCACCAACAGTGTAGGAGGGTTCCCTTTTCTCCACATCCTCTCTAGCATTTACTATTTGTATTTGCTTCCATTCCACTTTAAGTTTGTTTTTTTTTAAACCTCACATTTATTTATTTATTTATTTATTTATTTATTTATTTTTGGCTGTGTTGGGTCTTCGTTTCTGTGCGAGGGCTTTCTCTGGTTGTGGCAAGCGGGGGCCACTCTTCATTGCGGTGCGTGGGCCTCTCACTATCGCGGCCTCTCTTGTTGCGGAGCACAGGCTCCAGACGCGCAGGCTCAGTAGTTGTGGCTCACGGGCCTAGTTGCTCCGTGGCATGTGGGATCTTCCCAGACCAGGGCTCGAACCCATGTCCCCTGCATTAGCAGGCAGATTCTCAACCACTGTGCCACCAGGGAAGCCCCTGTAGATTTTTTTGATGATGGTCATTCTGACCACTGTGAGGTGATACCTCATTGTAGTTTTGATGGGCATTTCTCTAATAATTAGTGATGTTGAGCATCTTTTCATGTGCTTTTTGGCCATCTGTATGTCTTCTTTGGAGAAACGTCTATTTAGATCTTCTGCCCATTTTTTGATTGGGTTTTTTGGTTTTTTTGGATATTGAGCTGCTTGAGCTGTTTGTATATTTTGGAGCTTAATCCCTTGTCAGTTGCTTCCTTTGCAAATATTTTCTCCCATTCTGTGGGTTGTCTTTTTGTGTTTATGGTTTCCTTTGCTATGCAAAACCTTTTAAGTTTAATTAGGTCCCATTTGTTTATCTTTGTTTTAATTTTCATTACTCTACGAGGTGGATCAAAAAAAATCCTGCTGCGATTTATGTCAGAGAATGTCTATTGTTTTTTTAATCTCTATTTTATTTATTTCCTTTCTGATCTTTATTATTTCCTTCCTTCTGCTGACTTTAGGTTTTGTTTGTTCTTCTTTTTCTAATTCTTTTAAGTGTAGGTTAGGTTTCTACTTGATTTTTCTTGTTTTCTGAGAAAGGCGTGTGTCGCTATGAACTTTCCTCTGAGAACTGCTCTTGCTGCATCCCAAAGATTTTGTATGGTGTGTTTTCACTGTCATTTGTCTCAAGGTATTTTTAAATTTCCTTTTTGATTTCATCGTTGATCCAGTGGTTTTTTAGTAGTATGTTGTTTAATCTCCATGTAATCACTTTTTTCTCATTTCTTTTTCTGTGGTTGATTTCTAGTTTCATGCTGGTGTGGTCAGAAAAGATGTTTGAGATAATTTCTATACTCTTAAATTTGTTGAGGCTTGTTTTGTACCCTAGTATGTGGTCAATCCTAGAGAATGTTCTATGTGCACTTGAAAAGAATGTGTATTCTGATTTTTTGGATGTACTGTCCTGAAAATATCAATTATGTATAACTGTTCTACTGTATCATTTAAGATCTCTGTTACCTTATTAATTTTCTGTCTAGAAGATCTGTCCATTGATGTGAGTGGGGTGTTAAAGTCTCCTACTATTATTATATTACTGTCATTTTCTCTCTTTATGTCTGTTAGTATTTGTTTTATGTATTTGGGTGCTCCTATATTAGGTGCATGTATGTTGACAAGTGTACAATCCTCTTCCTGTATTGATCCTTTTATCATTATACAGTGTCCTTTATCTTTCTTTATGGCCTATGTTTTAAAGTCATTTTGTCTGATATGAGAATTGTAACCTCTGTTTTTTCATTCCCGTTTGCTTGAAATATCTTTTTCCATCCCCTCACTTTCAATCTATATATATCCTTTGCCCTGAAGTGGGTCTCTTGTAGGCAGCATATTGTAGGCTCTTTTTAAAAAAAATCCACTCTGCTACTCTGTGTGTTTTGATTGGAGCATTGTGTCCATTGACATTTAAGGTAATTATTGATAGATATCTATTTATTGCCATTTTAACATTTTTTCCCATTGATTTTATATTTCTTCTTTGTCCCTTTCTTTTCTTTCTGTGGTTTGATGATTTTCTTTTGTATTATACTTATGTTCTCTTTTTTGATTTTTTTTTTTTTTGTGAGTCTATTGTATGTTTTTGATTTGTGGTTAGCTTGTTTTTCAAGTATGTTAACCCCATCCTGTATCTACTCGCCTTAGACTGGTAGTCATATAGGTGCAAACACATTCTAGGAAATGAAAAAAAAAGCTACATGTTCTTCCTCCCCCACATTTCATGACTTTGATGGCCTCTCTTACATCTTCATGTTCATCCTTTTGCTGTTCATTGTGGTTATCATCACTTTCACGGAAATTTTTTGATTTTTAAAAAAATCTGTGTACTTGCTTATTTAGGTGATTTGTTTTCCAACTGTGATTTTCTCATTCCTATATATTATTCTTACTTCTCTTCTATTTATAGGAGACCTTTCAATATTTCCTTTAGGATAGGTTTAGTATTGCTGTATTCTTTTAGTTTTTGCTTTTCTGAGAAATTCTTTATCTCTCCTTCTATTCTAAATGATAATTTTGCTGGGTAGAGTATCCTAGGTTGCAGATTTTTCCCTTTCTGGACTTTGAGTATATTTTTTCCGCTCCCTTCTAGCCTGCAACGTTTCTGTAGAGAAGTCAGCTGATAGCCTTATGTTCACTTGTAACGAACTCCGTGTTTTTCTTGCTGCCTTTAGAACCCTCTCTTTAACTTTTGCCATTTTTATTATAATATGCTTCAGTGT
The DNA here is from genome assembly GCF_965194805.1 of Balaenoptera borealis. Classification (NCBI taxonomy): domain Eukaryota; kingdom Metazoa; phylum Chordata; class Mammalia; order Artiodactyla; family Balaenopteridae; genus Balaenoptera; species Balaenoptera borealis. The sequence continues at coordinate 44,239,611 of NC_138868.1, forward strand.
AGGTCTGTTTGGGTTTACCTTGTTTGGGACCCTCTGTGCTTCCTGTACCTGGATATGTTTCCTTCTTTAGATTTGGGAAGTTTTCAGCTATAATATCCTCAAATACATTTTCAATCCCCTTTTCTCTTTCTTCCCCTTCTACAATCCCTATTATGCATAGATTGGCATACTTTATATTATCCCATAGGTCTCTTATATTGCTTTCATTTTTTAAAAAATTGGTCTTTCTGTCTGCTGTCCTGTGTGATTTTCATTATTCTATCTTCCAGGTCACTTATTTGTTCTTCTGCATTATTTATTCTGCTATTCATTGCCTTTAGTCCAGTTTTTGTCTCGGCAAATGAATTTTCTAATTTTTCTTAGTTCCTCTTTACAGTTTCTAGTTCCTTTCTACAGTACTTTGCATTTCTGTTGATAGCCTTTCCTAATTCCTTCAGTATTTTCTTTATCTCCTTTTCGAAATTGGTGTTTATTAGGCTGAAGGGATCTGTTTCATTGTTTGTTCTTTCAGGGGAATTCTCTTGGTCTTTTAACTGGGAGTGGTTCCTCTGTTTCTTCTGCTTATTTTACTTATACTTCTCTCATTCCGTGAGTTTAGGAGAAACAATTATCTACTGAGGTCTTGGAGGGCTATTTATATGTGGAAGTGCCCCTGTGTAGCTTGTGTGGGTTTAGTATTTTTGGTGCAAGGGCTGTTTTTAGTATGGATGCCTGTCACCTCTTTCCTCAGTGTGTGCTGGCCGTTATCCCCTTAATAGGGAGTGTGTAGATGCAGCAGCTGGTGCCCAGTCATGGGGTTCTCAGCAGTGGTGGTGGCTCATGCATGTCCCCAGAGCATGTGATGGGAATGGAAGCAGTTCACAACTGCTCCTGAAATGGGGCAGCGGCAGTGGCAGCTTGTGACTGCTCCTGGAGCTCCTGTAGGCAGTGTCCTGCCACCTGAGAGCACATGTAGGGAAAAAGAGTGTAATGGTGGGTCCCACCCCTTCCCTTGCATGCCACCCACACAATGGCTCCTTGCCTCTAAGATGGCCCAGGCTTCCTCTGCATACACACTCAGGTGTGGTTGCACCAGACTCCAGCCCCTTCAGGCTGTTTCCATGCAGCCCATCCCAATCCTCTCCCCAGGTCTGATCTCCAAAGCCCGAGCTTCTGCACCCAGCCCACGCTTGCCCTGGCAGATGCACTGGGGAGAGGAGAGCAGTGGCACTGACCATCTGTGCAGGTCTCTCTGCATTCTTTCTGCTGCAAACTGGTTCTTGTGTTCTCTTCCAAGGCTCTGAAGCTCTGTCCTGGCTGATGTCCCTACTGGTGAGGGGACTTCCCAGGGTGCAGGAAGCTTTCCTCTTTCAGAGCTCCCTCCCAGGGGTGCAGGTCCCATTCAGATTCCTTTCTCACTTTCTTTTTTCTCTTGCTTTTTTCTTTTGTTCTACCCGGTTACATGGAGATTTTCTTGCCCTTTCAGAGGTCAGAGGTCTTCTGCCAGCATTTGGTAGATATTCTGTGAGAATCATTCCACATGTAGATGTACTTTTGATGTATTTGTGGCAAGAGGTGAGCTTCACATCCAACTACTCCACCATCTTGATTGCTCCTTTCTGCTCTATGTCTTTCTTTCTTTCCTTTCTTTCTTTCTTTCTCTCTCTCTCTCTTTCCTTCCTTCCTTCCTTTCCCTCCCTCCCTCCCTCCCTCCTTCCTTCCTTTATGGCTGCGTTGGGTCTTCGTTGCTGCATGTGGGCTTTCTCTAGCTGTGGCGAGCGGGGTCTACTCTTCGCTGGGGTGCACAGGCTTCTCACTGCAGTGGCTTCTCTTGTTGCAGAGTACAGGCTCTAGGCGTGCGGGCTTCAGTAGTTGTGGCACATGGGCTCAGTAGTTGTGGCTTGCGGGCTCTAGAGCGCAGACTCAGTAGTTGTGGTGCATGGGCTTTGTTGCTCCACGGCATGTGGGATCTTCCCAGACCAGGGCTCGAACCTGTGTCCCTTGCATTGGCAGGCGGATTCTTAACCACTGCACCACCAGGGAAGCCCTGCCCTATGTCTTGATTGGAGCATTTAGTCTATTGACATTTAAAGTGATTATTGATAGGTATGTACTTACTGCCATTTTGTTACTTGTTTTCTGGCTGTTTCTGTAGTTCTTCTCTGTTCTTTTCTTCTTTTAGTTTCTTCCCTTTTGGTTTGATGATTTTCTTTAGTGGTATGCTTGTGTTCCTTTCTATCTAGCTTTTGTGTATCTATTGTAGGTTTTTGATTTGTGGTTACTATGGGGTTCATATATGTTGACCTATAACTGTGTAACTGACAGTCAAAGTTCAAACACATTCTAAAAGATATACATTTTTTTACTCCCCTCCCCAACATTTTGTGTTTTTGATGTCCTATTTTACATCTTCATGTGTATTCCTTCACTGTTTGTTGCAGTTAAAATTGATTTTACAATTTTTTTTGTCTTAATCTTCATGTTAGCTTATTTAATTGATTGATCCTCATCCTTTACTATATACTTGCTTTACTAGTGGGATTTTTCCTTTCCTATACTTACTTCTTGTATTAGCCTTCTATTTTCCACTTAGAGAAGACTCTTTAACATTTCTTTTAGGATCATATTAGTATTGATGAACTCTTTAGTTTTGCTTGCCTGAGAAGTTCTGTATCTCTCCTTCAATTCTAAATGATAATGTTGCTGGGTAGAGTATCCTGGGTTGCAGGTTTTTCCCTTTCAGCACTTTAAATATAGCATACCACTCCCTTTTGGCCTGCAAAGTTTCTGCAGAAAAATCAGCTGATAGCCTTATGGGTGTTCCCTGATATATATGACTCTGTTTTCTTTCTTGCTGCCTTTAGAATTCTCTTTAACTTTTGCCATTTTAATTATGATATGTCTTGGTGTGGGTCTGTTTGGGTTCATCTTGTTTGGGACCCTCTGTGCTTCCTGTACCTGGATATGTTTTCTTCTTCAGGTTCAGGAATTTTTCAGCCATAATTTCATCAAATACATTTTGGACACTTTTCTCCCTCTTCTCCATCTGGGACCCCCCCATAATCTGATTCTTTTTTTTTTTCATGCTTGATGTCCCAGAGGTCCCTTAAAGTGTTCTTATTTTTTTTAATTTCTTTTTATTCTTGCTGTTATGACTGGGTGATTTCCATTATTCTATCTTGTAGATCACTTATACGTTCTTCTGTATTACCTAGTCTGCTGTTAATTCCTTCTAGCATGTTTTTCATTTCATTTATTGTATTCTTCAGTTCTGACTGGTTCTTTTTTATATTTTCTAGTTCTTTATTAAAATTCTCACTGTATTAATCTATTTTTTTCAGTAATCCAGTTAGCATTATTATTACTAATGCTTTGAACTTTTTATCTGATAAATTATTTATTTTCATTTCATTGGTTGTTTTTCAGGGGTTTTCTCTTGTTCTTTCAATTGAAACAAATTCCTCTATCTTCTCCTTTTGCTTAACTTTCTCTGTCTCTATGAGACAGATTGGGTGAAACAGTTACCTACTCTGGTCTTGAATGGGTGTCCTTGTATGGGAGTGACCCTATACAGTCTGCATCTGCCCAGTGGCTTTGGTGGGAGAGCTGGATCTGACATGAGCATGAGTCACATCTTCCCCCATGGTGTTCTGGCAGGTATCACATTGGTAGGAGGTGGGGCTGGAGATGAAGGGGCTAGATCCAGAGCTAGGTGTGAGCTGGGCCTTATGCTCTGCTCAGTGGCTGATATCACCCTATTTGAAGCAAGGTTGGGTCCCAAGTTGCTGAAGCAGAAGCCCTGAGGGTAGGGTCTGAACTGGCTCTGTTCCCCCTAAGTGTGTGCTCTCCCCCTCCCATCACTGGCACCCTCATCTCAGAGCACAGCAGTGCTGGATTGGGCACTCAGTGTGGGTCTGTGTGTGGGCCATGGCAGTCCCAGCCCTAGCTAGGGTCTCAGACTGCTTCTAATGCACTGCCTCCATAAGCACCAGTAATGGGTTCTCCCGCCCCTTTCAGATGCTGTTCTATGTCTGAGCCAGCTCCATCCCTCACAACTGAGCACTCCCCTTGGCCACAGCAGCCCTTGCCTTAGTGTGGAGCAGCATCATGGAGCAAGTGGGGCTGGAGCGGGTACTCCGCTCAGGCTGGGGCAGTTGTGGGAAACCGGTCAGAGTCCCAAGCAGTTTCAATCTGCTTCCTCTGCTTGTTTTGGGAGCTAGCAAGTGTGTGTGCTCTTCATGAGAAGAGTCTAGGTTTCTTACAGCCCTCCTATTAGTCCCACTGATTGTCAAACCTAAGGGAACTCGTCTACCTGGTGTTAGACCTCAGGGCTGGCGTGCCCAATATGTGGCTCAAATTGCTCCCTCCCCAGGGAGATCTCTGTCCATTTAATCCCCCTCCTCTTCTGAGTCCCCTCCCAGGGGCACAGGTCCCTGATTGCTTCTCTTCCCTTCCTACCCAATTCTGTGTGGATCTTTCTTACAGTGTTGGTTGTGCAAGAGTCTTTCTGCCAATCTCCAGTTAATTTTCAGTGAAAATTACTCCACATGTAGATGTATTTTTGGCGTTCATGGGGGGAGGTGAGCTCTGAATCCTTCTACTCTGCCATCTTGATATGTCTCCTCTGTTTTAATTTTAACGCCCACTAAAGTTTGAAGTCCATCTTCACTACAATGGGTTAAAGGCATAAAGTCATTTAATGTCTCTGAATCAGTTTGCTCACTGGTAAAATTGGGTTTTATAAAAAACACCTGGAACATATGAAGGGCTCCCTAAATGGTAGTTTCCTTCCCACTTTCCCATCTTTGCCTAGTAGCAGAGCTGTTATATATAGCTGTTAAGTCTATGCACTGCACAACTCCAGGGGGGTACCATTCACAAAGATTAAGCCCTGCTCCTTGGCAAATCTGAGTTGCTTCTTCCTACAGGTGATCACCATGAGGTGGGCCTGGTGAAGTGGAGGGGGGACTACAGTCAGAGACACTGCTCTTATTGTCTGTTCTTTTCAAGAAAACCAATAGCCACACAGGTAGTTCCAGGTAGGCCAGTAGGTAGGCCATCTCAGCTAGGAGAAGAGCTTTGGATTCCTGGGAATGATCTGTGACTCCCTGCAATATAGAGCCTCTTTAAAACCCTGGGCTAATAAATTATGTGATTAGCAAGTTAGCACTGCTCTGATCATTTCTCTGTGCTGGCCCAGAGTCCCTATCTGGGAGCAGGCAGTCAGGATGGTAGGGCACCTGGATATACAGTGAGAGCAGAGGCTGTCTGGCTGGCTGGGGCCAAGGAAGAGACAAATCAGACCCAAGACCACTCTGAGGAGAAAATGGCCTCTGGGCAAGGGGAAAGGGCTCTAGGTTTGCTCCTCTCACTCAGTGGCATTGGTGACAATTCCCATCCATCAGAGGACCATCCGAAATGAGTTTGTGCAGAAGTCTAGGAGAAAGAGGAACTCTGCTAATGCAGAAACCCAGGCTTTACACAAGAGGACATGGCCCTGTGTGGCCATGCCCTCCATGGACCCATTTGGGCTACCCCAGCCTGTCTCATCCCAGTCTGAGGCCCCTCCCTTCTCTGAAGTCTCTCCAACCCCATCTTTGAGTTCCCTGACCAAGGTGGGAAGAAACCTGGTGGCTCAGGGCCACCAGCTTGTGGGGGCTGGAATAAGTTGGGTGGCCACAGGCTGCCTACTCAGGGTAAGCCCAGCCCCCAAGATGTCCATCATGTTCCAGCCTCCATTCCACCTCCAATGGATGTAGCTCATCCTCAGTCTCTGCCTTGTTCTCCTGTTTACTCCCTATTCTCCACTGAGACAGAATCCATCCTTTGCTATTGGTCATTTTCGTGGTGGACTGCTACCCTATCTGGTGATTTTGCCATATTCTTTACATATTAAAATTTTTTCCTATGACAAGCATCCAGAAAAGTACATTCAACATATATATGTTCAGTTTTAAATACTTGTAAGGGAACCCTCACGTAACCACCACCCATGTCTCAGGTACGAACATTGTCAGTACCCTAGAAACACCCCCTTCCTCTCTGCATTCAGGTCACAACCCTCTCTCACCCTTCAAAGATAACCACAATCCTCACTTTTATCGTGATCACTTCCTTGCTCTTCTTCATAGTTCCACCAGCAACATATGCACCTTTAAACAGCAGACTGTAGTTTTGTCTATTTTTACACTTTATATAAATACTCATACTATGCATATTATTTTGTGATTTTTTTTTTACTCAAAATTATGTTTATAGGATTCATCCTTTAAACAATTTCATTGAGGTATAATTTATTGTTTTATTGGGGTATAATTATTCTAGTATATTCTATCATTTTTCAAGAATGCTTCTCAATCTGTTATCTACGTCTGGTAAATATTCAGTGCCTTGAAATGCCTGTTTCTGATCATTTTGTCCAGTTTTACACTTGCTTTTTTTGCAGAGGATAATCACTGACCTCTTCATGCTACAGTAACTAGAAGTCTCTCACGCGATTTCTCAGTTCATTCTTTCTTATTGTTGCCATTGTGTAATAATCCATGGTATGAATATACTCCAATTTATTTAGCTTGTTCCCTGGGGATGCACTCTCCAGTTTAGTTTATCATGGATATTTTTGGACTAGGGTCCTAGTATATGGACATGCATACTTATGAGTAGAATTGCTGGTCATAGGGTATATTAGTTTTCTATTGTTGCTTTAACATATTACCACAAATTTGGTGGCTTAAAACAATCCAAATGTATTATCTTACAGTTCTAAATGTCGTCAAAGTCCAAAATGGGTCTCACTGGGATAAAATCAAGGTATCAGCAGGGTTGTGGTCGCTTCTGGAGACACTAGGGGAGAATCTGTTTTCTTGCTTTTCCTAGCTTCTAGGGGCTACCAGCATTCTTTGGCTCATGGCCCCCTTTCATCTTCAAAGCCATCAATGGCTGGTTGAATCTTTCTCATGCTATATCATTCTGATGAGTCTTCTGCTTCCCTCTTTTCTTGTGATTACACTGGAACCACCCAGATGATCCAAGGTAATCTCTCTAGCTCAAGATCCTCAACTTAATCACATCTGTAAAGTCCCTTTTACCATGTAAGGTATTAACAGGTTCCAGGGATTAGGATGTGCACATTTTGGGGGAGGCCATCATTCTGCATTTAATACCACAGTGGTATTACAAATATTAAATGTATTGATAAGGACAAACAGAAACAGCAGTTTTTGTACATCCTTGTTTGTTAATACTTGATATTATCAGTGTTTAAAATTTTTGCCACTGGTCTGTACACTATCCCTAAGGGAATGGGGAAGGGAAGTTGAATCATTTCCCATATTTCCAGCCACTGACCAAATCATTCCACAAATAGTATTGATCATCTACAACTAAGCTGCCTTCACCTGCCTGGATTTTCAGCATTGTTTTAAGTAGCTTGGTCCCAGCTATTTGACTCCTTGTATTTTAGATATTCCATCAGCCTGCTGGCTGTCTTACATGCAGACTTCATTCCTGCCTTATAGTAAGCTTCTTCTAGTCCCCACCTGTCTGTTGTGCTGGGGTTTTAATGATACTCAATGATGAGTCTACTTGAATGATGATAACAGGGTAGGCATGTGCATTTGAAGACAAATGGTATGATACCCTAAATAGAAAGCCACCAGCTTCATGCCAATATGTCAACTGCTCCATTGGCCATGAACTTGCTGCTAACACTTGGCTTACACTAATTGGGGTACTAAAAGGTTATGAAGCCTAGGCAGCAAAAGTCATCTGAGATGGAAACCCAAAGTTTCCAGGGGATTTCAAGGTATAACAGAGCTTTGAGTGTCAAACAGCATGGCAGAGGATGCATTTTCCTGACCTTAAAAACATTTGCCATGAAAAATGCCTCTACCACATCCAGTTTGATGTTGAAACACCCTCAAAGAATTACCCAGATTAGCCCCTTTTGAAAGTCTGCAGCATTTACTACTGAATTTCACCTCCCAGTTAGAAGCAGAGAAATGAATGCTGGGGTATACCTCTCACCAAGTATGGTCTCACAAAATAACATCTCAATTCTCTTTTACACACTGGAAATTTTCAGCATGGGCATGGTGCCCAGTATAATAGCAAATAAAACAGATGTGTTTTTCCATTCATATTGGTCAGGAAATTTCATATTAAGCAGTTTAATATTTATACAAGAAATGTCATCTATATACTGAAATATCCCTATAAATTAATTGATATTGGGAAAACTGTCTTAAGGGAAATAAATCCTTGAAAACTGAAGTATCAGAAGGAGTACTTCCAATCTGTAACCAGGAAGTTTCATATTAAGCAGTTCAAGAAAACAGACACGGAAATGCTGGCCGGACTATCCTGCTATGTCTCTCCTACCCAGAAGCAGGGTGCTTATCAGCTGGCCACAGGACACTCAGGGTCTACTTCTAAAGGCATTAGGATGGCTACAGTAGCCTTGCAGGGAGACAACCCCATGAGGGACAGCAGCCTTGCTAGAGGTCTGCCTCTGGCAGTGACCAGGTACTTAGAACAAGGTGATGATAAATGACACTAAGGGATTGGCTTTTGTTGACCAGAGCTGATAGTTACTGAGGTCTGGAAAGAGTCATGAGACAGGGACCAACCAATGTCTTCACAATTGAGCTCTCTCCTCCAGTCTTCCTGCTTTCTTCTCCAGCTTCATAAGTAAAGGCATTCCCACAAGATATTGTCCCTAACCCTTCCCTTTTCTCTACATGCTGTCCTGTTATACACCAAGAGAGAATGGAACAAGTGGAAGACTTGCAGTGATATAACCACAGCCCTGATCTTCTACCTGAACTCCAGTTCCACTTGTGTCAAGCCTAGGTGTCAACCTCAAGGTTTCCAAAGCTGACACTCTTATGTCCCCTCCCAAGCTTGTTTTTCCTCCTAGGTTCCCCAGTACTGCTGATGGTGCCCCGCATCTAAATATCTGTTCTTCACACTGCCTTCCAAGTCATCTCTCTGGAATAGAGCTCTGATCACATCACTCACCTGCTCAAGAAACTTCCATGACTCCTACTGCCTACAGAATCAAGTCCAAACTTGCTGCCTTGGCATCAAGTCCCTCCAGGACTTGCTTCACTGTAATCAACTATTATTCAATTCATACTCAATATTCCAGCCAAATAGGTAACTGTTATATACTCATTATTAGGTGTCAGCTGCTGTGCATCAGACATCATCACATTTAATCATATAATGTGCATGTCCCTAGGATTTCCACTTTTATAGACATGAAAAATACGACCAGTAAGTTGCCCAAGGCTGGTGGGGTAGGGACTGGACCAAGGTCTGTCATGGCTTAGCCACATGCTTGGCTGTCTCATAAGCTAAGCCCTTCCCCATTCCCCAGGCAGGACATTTGTTCACATGGCCATCCTGTCTGGGATGCTTACTCCTCTATCCTAATGTCTAAATACAAAAGCCCTGGGGGAGAGGAGACAAGATGGAGGAGTAGAAGAACATGAGCTCACCTCCTCTTATGGAAACACCAAAATCACAACTAACTGCTAAATAACCACCAACAAAAAAATGTTGGAACGTACCAAAAAAGATACCCTACATCCAAAGACAAAGAAGAAGCCACAATGAGATGGTAAGAGGGGCGTAATCATGATAAAAACAAATCCCATACATGCTGGGTGGGTGACCCACAAACTGGAAAATAATTATATAACAGAGGTTCTCCTACAGGAGTGAAAGTTCTGAGCCTCACATCAGGCTCCCCAGCCTGGGGGTCTGGCAATAGGAGGAGGAGCCCCCAAGGACTCTAGCTTTGAAGGCCAGCAGGGTTTGATCACAGGAATTCCACAGGACTTGGAGAAACAGAAATTCCACTCTTGGAGGGTGCACACAGGGTCTCGAGTGCACCAGGACCCAGGGTAAAAAGCAGTGACTACATTAAGAGACTGGGCCAGACTTACCTGCTAGTATTGGAGGGTCTCCTGCGGAGGTGGGGGATGGCTGTGGCTCACTGCGGGGACAAGGACACTAGTGGCGGCAGTTCTGGGGAGTACTCATTGGCGTGAGCCCTCTTGGAGGACACCATTTTCTCACCAAGACCTGGCCCCACCCAACAGCCTCTAGGCTCCAGTGCTGGGACGACTCAGGCCAAACAACCAACAGGGTGGGAACACAGCCCTACCCATCAGCAGACAGGCTGCTTAAAGTCTTTCTTTCTGAGTAGACGGCTGCCCAATAAACACACCCCTGACACGGCCCTCCCCACCAGAGGGACAAGACCCAGCTCCACCCACCAGTGGGCAGGTACCAGTCCCTCCCACCAGGAAGCCTGCAGAAGCCTCTTAGACAGCCTCATTCATCAGGGGGCAGGCAGCAGAAGCAAGAAATACAACCCTGCATCCTGCAGAACAGAAATCGCAATCACAGAAAGTTAGACAAAATGAGAGGGCAGGGGAATATGTCCCAGATGAAGGAAAAAGATAAAACCCCAGAAGAATAACTAGTGAAGTAGAGATACACAATCTACCTGAAAAAGAATTCAGAGTAATGATAGTAAAGATGATCCAAGATCTCAGAAAAAGAATGGTGGCACAGATCAAGACCATATAAGAAGTGTTTAACAAAGATCTAGAAGTACTAAAGAACAAACAAACAGTTGAACAATACAGTAAGTGAAATAAAGAATACACTAGAAGGAATCAATAGCAGAATAACTGAGGCAGAAGAACAGATAAGTGACCTGGAAGACAGAATGGTGGAAATCACTGCCATGGAACAGAATAAAGAAAAAAGAGTGAAAAGGAATGAGGACAGCCTAAGAGACCTCTGGGACAACATTAAATGCAGCAACATTCACATTATAGGGGGTCTCAGAAGGAGAAGAGACAGAGAGAAAGGGCCTGAGAAAATATTTGAAGAGATAATAGCTGAAAACTTCCCTAACGTGGGAGAGGAAACAGTAACCCAAGTCCAGGAAGCACACAGAGTCCCAGGCAGGATAAACCCAAGGAGGAACACACTGAGACACATAGTAATCAAACTGACAAAAATTAAAGACAAAGAAAAAATATTAAAAGCAATAAGGGAAAAGCAGCAAATAATGTACAAGGGAACTCCCATAAGGTTATCAGCTGATTTCTCAGCAGAAACTCTGCAGGCCAGAAGGGAGTGGCATGATGTATTTATCAGGCTCCCTAACTTCAGACTATACTACAAAGCTACAGTCATCAAAACAGTGGGGTACTGGCACAAAAACAGACATATAGATCAATGGAACAGGATAGAAAGCCCAGAAATAAACCCATGCACCTATGGTTAATTAATCTATGACAAAGGAGGCAAGACTATACAATGGAGAAAAGACAATCTCTTCAATAAATGATGCTGGGAAAACTGGACAGCCACATGTAAAAAAATGAAATTAGAACATTCCTTAACACCATACACAAAAAATAAACTCAAAATGGACTAAAGATCTAAATTTAAGACTGGATATTATAAAACTCTTAGAGGAAAATATAGGCAGAACACTCTTTGACATAAATCGCAGCAATATCTTTTTTGATCTGCCTCCTAGAGTAATGGAAATAAAAACAAAAATAAACAAATGAGACCTAATTAAACTCAAAAGCTTTTGCATAGAAACAGAAACCATAAACAAAACGAAAAGACAAAGAAAAGACAAAGAATGGGAGAAAACATTTGCAAATGATGTGACTGACAAGGGATTAATCTCTAAAATTTACAATAGCTCATGTGGTTCAATATCAAAAAACAAACAACACAATCAAAACATGGGCAGAAGACCTAAATAGACATTTCTACAAAGAAGACGTACAGATGGCCAAGAGGCACATGAAAAGATGCTCAACATTGCTAATTATTAGAGAAATGCAAATCAAAACTACAACGAGATATCACCTCACACCAGTCAGAATGGCCATCATCAAAAAGTCTACAAACAATAAATGCTGGAGAGGGTGTGGAGAAAAGGGAACCCTTCTACACTGTTGGTGGGAATGTAACTTGGTACAGCCACTGTGGAGAACAGTGTTCCTTAAGAAACAGAGGTTCCTTAAGAAACTAAAAATAGAGCTACTACATGATCCAGCAGTCCCACTCCTGGGCATATATCTGGAGAAAAACATGGTTCGAAAGGATACATGTACCCCAATGTTCACTGCAGCACTATTTACAATAGCCAGGTCATGGAAGCAACCTAAATGTCCCTTGACAGAGGAATGGATAAAGAAGATGTGGTACATATATACAATGGAATATTACTCAGCCACTAAAAAGAATGAAATAATGCCATTTGCAGCAACATGGATGGACCTGGAGACTATACTAAGTGAAGTAAGTCAGACAGAGAAAGACAAATATCATATGATATCGCTTATATGTGGAATCTAAAAAAAATTTTACAAATGAACTTATTTACAAAACAGAAACAGACCCACAGACTTAGAGAATGAACTTATGGTTACCAGGGGGAAGGGTGGAGGGAAGGGATAGATTGGGAGTTTGGGATTGACATGTATACACCGCTATATTTAAAATAGATACCAAACAAGGACCTACTGTATAGCATAGGGAACTCTGCTCAATATTCTGTAATAACCTAAATGGGAAAAGAATTTGAAAAAGAATAGATACATGTATATGTATAACAGAATCACTTTGCTGTACACCTGAAACTAACACAACATTGTTAATCAACTATACTCCAATATAAAAGAAAAAAGAAAAATAAATACAAAAGCCCTACCTGGTCCTTCCAGTTTAGCCCAAGTCTTACCATCTCCCCCTACAAATGCACACATTGCTTCAAGCGCAAGCATGGGAGGGCTGCTGGAGCATTTTGCTCCTTTTGTATTTTTTCAGCCTTAACATTTGCAACCTAAACCTGACAAATCAAACCTTGTCCTTGGGCAGAGTTGGAGCGAGCAAAGGGCAGGAAAGGGAATTATTCTCAGAGTAGAGCTGCCTGTGATGACCCCTGCATCTTACCCCTGCCTACCTGGGAAATAGTTCTTGGGCAGGTCAGCACCCTGTCCAGGCACAGAAGAACCTGGAAACCAGGCCAGGACAGTTCTTGCAGCAGCACCTCTGCTCTGTGACACGTCTGCATGGGCCCTTATCCCTATGACCCCATGTATGGGATTTCAGGTTCTTTTTTTTTACCCTGAGGCTGTGTGATCTGCAGCTCGCAAAGGATGCCCAGGACTGAGCAGCTGCACCCTGTCTCACCTTCCCCTGCAAATGGCAAAGAAGCCTTCAGAAAAGATAGTCTTCCCTCTGGTATCAAACATGAGCCTTGCTCTGTGCCCTGAAAACTTGTGTGCAGGGGAGGGTCTTGCCATATTGTCACCAACCCAGGGAAGAGCAAAGTACCTTCTGGCCGTGGTTTTGGCTTTTCCAATCCTCCGTCTTGCATGAGCTCGAAGGCAAAGGAGACGTTCAAGACCTGGAGAGAGAAAGGCAGTGCGTGAGGTGCTGCACACTCATTCCTGGACCCTTGGGGCTCCCTGTGACCTGTCCCTGGAAAGTGAAGGAACCAGCACTGTAGCCAGCGGGGCAGGGGCTGAGCTAAAATGAGGCCATTTTTTGAAGGACAAATGAGGCTGCCAAACTGGGCCGGCTACGCAGAGTGTGAGCCAGGCCCGGCCTGCTGTTGGTGAAGCACTCCCAGAGGAGTTAAAAATCCTCTCCCTGTCTTACTGTGTTCTTGTGTCACTGCCAGGACTGTAAACTCAGGGACATAAGTGCCCACAGTTGAAAGGATCAGACAGCAAGACATGTTCAAGAGGCAGAGAAGGGTTTCTGCTTGGGACCAAATGCCCCTTGTTGAGCGGGTGGGCTGGGGCAGCCTGTGAGAGGCATCAGAAATCGGCTGAGTGCTGGCCTCAGGTCTGACCAGCCTTGCAGCCACCTTCCCTGTCTCCTCTGGGGAGAGATGAGGCTGGGCTGTGGCCCCAGGCAGGAGCATACGGCTAGGGGACCAAGGTGCAGGAGAGGGAAAGCTGTTCAGGGTGCTCAGTGGCCTGTAGGTAGCTGCGTCCCAGCTCAGCTGTGCATCACAATGGGCCCCCCATCCAACCACTGAAGACTCTGGGCAGATGGGAAGCCGCCGCCTTTTCCCCAGATGGCCCCAGCAGAGGTGTGGGAGGATGGGTCGGGCATGTGGGCTGGGGCCTCCCGTGATGTCACCTCCCCTAACCTTCTGTTCAAAGCTGTCCGGGGTCAGGAAGAAGCTGTGCAGGGGCACGAAGTAGCCCTCCAGGAGCCCCATGAGCAGCACCAGGTACACCCCATCTGCAAACTGGAGAGAGAGAGACAGGTGAAGGCACTGGGCCCCTGAGCGCCCCAGCCCAGGCCCTTCCAGGGGCACATCAGCTTCCGTGTTGACCCCCGCAAAGGGTATATCCCCAGGCAGGCTGCTGGCAGCGGGTGAGGGGCAGTAGCCCAAGGCAGGAAGTTCTGCTCTGCAGCAGGCCTGCCCCATGTCTGGCTGGTACAGCACAGAAGCCACAAGCCCATGGTCCTGATCTCAATTGGTCCAGTATTTATTGAGCACCGACTATGTACCAAGCCCTGATCTGGCACAGGGACCACAGAGGTGGGTCAGGTGTGGCCCCTGCCCTGGAGGAACTCATGGTACAGTGGCGAGACTGTTGTGGGGGAAATGCAGCCGCTGCTCTGATGGAGGGAAGCATGCTGGCCTGCATGAGACTGACAAAGGTCACTCATCCCGCTGAAGGCAACGGGGAAGGCTTCTGGAGGAGGCGCTGCCTGGATGGAGACATGAGGGATGAGCAGGAGTTTGCTAGGGAGGGCAGAGGGAGGAGGGAAAGGGGATGTCCAAGGCCAACGGCATGAGGCTACTAGGGCGACTTCTGCTTTATGAACAGAGAAAGATCTAGTGTCATACCGGCCTGGGCATTCTCCCCTCTCACCCTCGCCTTATTACTGCTTGAGAGGCAGCATAGTATAGCTGTTAGGAACATGTGCTCTGGAGCTGGCCTCTAGCTCTACCACTTATTAACTGAGTGACTTGAGCAAGTTACAGAGCTTCTCTGTGCCTCATTTTTCTCACCTGTAAAATGGGGACAATGATAGTATAGTATCTAATTCATAGGGTTATCATGCGGCCTAAACCAGTAAATATGTGTAAGGTGCCTAGAACACTGCTTGGTATGTAGGCAACACTTAACACATACTAACTACTATTATTTCTATCTGGGAAAACAACAAAGCAGTCAGGATACAATGTACTGGCTCTTGCTGACAAAGCACAACTGTGTGCTCAGGACCATGGCAAGAGGCTTAGAGCTGGTTCCTTCCATCAAGGACAGTAGAGGCCAGATCAACTGAGAACCTGGTCTGAGGAACAACAGCTGCCTAGGCCAAGCAGAGGGGTGCAGGTCTTCTGCTCAAGAGAGGGGAAGGTATGTGTGCGCTGGGCAATTGAGGCAGGCTTTGCAGAGACAGTGGGCACCTGTGGGATGAGGGAAATTTGAAAGGAGTAGGTGTTCTGGGTATGGAGAATGGCCTGAGCAAAGTTACAGAGGTCAGATGCATATCTGATATTCTAGAACCTTGCAAAGGAGGCAGGGCCATCAAATATTTGTATAAACAACAGTTACTAGAGTTCACAAGAGGCCAAAGTTCTTGGAATCATCTTAGGAAACTTTAAAAATACTAGACGGAATTAGTATTCCGTCTGGGCTGGGCCCAGTGTCTGAGCTCTGCTGGGTGACTGATTGGTGGGCCTGTGACTCAACCTTGGTTATGGGCAAACAACCTGGAGCACGAACTTGACCTAGAAGCAGCTTCCTCCCTGTTTCCATCCATCTGGCTGGTAGGGCCTGAGCATGACTCATCCCAGGCCACCACAGGGTGGACAATGGGAAATAGACCCCAGCAACGGTGTCAAAATCAAGGCCCGCCCATGGAACTAGTTAACTGGGCCTAATTCTGGCTGTGGCTGGAATGGATTGAGAATGAAAGAAACTAATCTGTCAACTCAGGGGACCACCGTGGGTTAGGGTCAGGGTTACTCACAGCTGTGAGTACCACTGACCTAGACTGCTCCCACCCCTGACTGCTGGTTCCAATGACTTGGTGGTAAAACTCGCAGATAGACACCAGATATGCTCGGCAGAGACCCCTTCCCTGCCCATGGGGAAGGGAGAGCTCATTCCAGCCCTCTCCAGGAATCATTGCTTCTGCAGCGCGTTCCCTGTCTCCTGAAGAGCATATGAAGCTGCCTCCAGAGTCCAGACACACCCAGGCAGATCTCAGTCACAGACCCGGGCATTGCCTTTAAAAATAAAAGGAGGTGCCCCTGTGTTCAAAAGAAAACCACACTTTAGAAGTTCATCACGAATGAAAAGAGGTTGGGAAACAGGATACATTACACGGTCTTAAAAGTATCTCCTAATAAAGATTAGTTATTAATTATAAAGCGGGGGGTGGGGGGAGGAGCTTTACAGTAGGGAAATCTGGGGGATGCCCACTTAACCAAGTGATCAAAGTTACCACCACCAGGAACAGAAATGATGGAGAGAAGTGCCTGAGAAGGGACTTCCCTGGTGGCACAGTGGTTAAGAATCCACCTGCCAGTGCAGGGGACATGGGTTCGATCCCTGGTCCGGGAAGATGTTACATGCCGCGGAGCAACTAAGCCCGAGCGCCACAACTACTGAGTCTGCGCTCTAGAGCCTGCGAGCCACAACTACTGAAGCCCACGCACCTAGAGCCTGTGCTCCGTAACAAGAGAAGCCACCGCAGTGAGAAGCCCATGCACCGCAACGAAGACCCAACACAGCCAAAAATATATATATATTAAAAAAAAAAAAATTGCCTGAGAAGAACACAGCATTGCCTCCATGGTACTGTTCCTGAACACGCATAACCTAGTTCTAATCATGAGGGAGAAAAACAGAGGCATTCTATGAACTAAATGGCCCACACTCTTCAAAAATGTTGATGTTATGCAAAGAGAGGCTGAGAATTTGTTCTCTATTAAAAAGAAACTAAAGAGACATGACAACTAAATGCATCAGGTGAGAATATGAGGACAACTGTATTTCTTTGAACCATGTGACACATTCAAGAGTAGTCAAATATCAGTGATTTCATATGGTTTAACCTAAATAGATTAACATATTGTATTGATGTTAAAACTGCCTGAATTTGATTACTATATTGTGATTCTCTAAGAGAATATACTTGTCCTTAAGAGATGTATGCTGAGGTATTTAGGGGTGGCGAGAGAGAAAAAACCCCAAATATGGCCAAATGTTAACAATTGGTATATGTGCGTGAAGAGTACATGGGGATTTATGATAGTATTCTTGCAAATTTTCAAAATAAAATACTGGAAAGAATTCAGAGAAATTCCATGCAGTTCACCCCTCTGAGTGGAAGAGAATCCCCTCTCCCTTCCCCGGAAAAGCTCCAGAATCAGGGTGGAAAGCCCTCCTGGCAATGTGGCTGGGGCACTGGGAACAGTGGCTGTCCAGCGGGGCCTTGTCCCCCACCCTGCACACGGGGCCGTCACCTACCTGGGTTTCCAGTTCCGTGACCTCCAGGTTCAATTTATTCAGGTGCTTGTTCACGAAAGTAATGAGCGTCTAGAAGAAAAGCACAAGCCAGACATTGAGATGAAGACTGTCACCATGGAGGCCGCCCCTGTGACTCAACCATGACGACATAGGACGAGACCCAGCCAAGAGCGCTGGGCCCGGGATCACTGTGCCGAGCGGAGTGAGGCTGAGCAGCCTGTAAGGCTCTTGCGAAACTCCTTGAGTCCACAGGGAAGGCTGGCCCCCAGGACCGGCAGTCCCACGCACTGTGCGATTCCAATGGCCCGGTCCAGAACTGTGCAAGGAGCAGGCCGTGCTAAGAGGGCAGAGTGACAGGCAGAGTGTCCTAGCCAGGCTCAGGGGGCCAGAGGAGAAATGACCCCCTTGGGTCCCTCCTTCCAGTCCCCCTAGGTGCAGGTACCGGTGCCAGGGAGACACAGGGAGGTCTGTGCGAGGAGCAGGGATGGTGGGGTTCAGTGTGGGTGTGGAGACACGGGACTGCAGCCTCAGAAACCCCCAAGAGATGCTGTCATCCCAATGGGAGAAGAAAGGGACTGGATAAGGCATCCAGTGAAAACAAGACAGGTAAAACAGACATCAAGCAGGAAAGCTCTGTGTTTGTGGTGATCTGGTGATGACACCAGTTTCGGGAAGCTTGCAAACTGCAGGGGGTGGGTTTTCCTAATGTTTTTCTACATCTCGCTCCCCCCCCTCCCTCCCTCCCTCTCAGGCACCTCTTTCCCACCTTTTTCACCACGTTCAGCTTGTCTGGTGCGTGGTCAAACAAGGTGTCAAAGGCATCACGTTCTGAAAAAAGAGGAAGATGTAAAGTAGAGCCCAGAGCTGATGCCACCCCAGGTCCCAGCCACGAGGCTCTACAGGCCACATGGTCAGCTTCAGGTGGGAATTCTTTGGGGTATGACACTGTGCTGGGAAACTGGGTTTGGGCAGAGATTTGGGGTTGATTCTTATCTTAGGGGCCTTTTTCTCTCTCTGTGTGTATATGTAAGTGTGTATCCACCCTCTACATCAGCCCTCTTTGAGCTGGGGTTGAGGAGCTCTGGCAGGCAGTCTGACTTGGAACTGGTCATTTCTCTTTACCACTTGTATTCTTTGATATCATGATTTAGTCATGATTCTAAAGTGTTTCTGAAGCTTTTTGGAAGCAGAATGTCATCCAAATATCAAATCACTCCCTAATTTTCAAAACCAACATGCCCAAGACATGCTTCCTGGCAGAGGGCAGATAAGCGGATTGGGAGCTACAGAGCCCCAGGACAGAAGGGGAGCTCCCCCTCTTGAGGGATCCAGTCACTTCAGTCCTTTTAGCCTCACTTTCCTCTTCCATAAAATGCTCACTGGGTACTTCCCTGGCGGGCCAGTGGTTAAGACCCCGCGCTTCCATTGTGGAGGGCACAGGTTCGATTCCTGGTCAGGGAACTAGCATCCCGCATGCCAAGACGCGGCCAAAAATAATAATAAAAAAAAGGCCCACTGAACATGAACCTCCCCCAGGTGGGTTATGAGGATGAAAGACAAGAAAGTACGTGCTCTGTAAACTCTGAAGTATCTGCTGATCTGAGTTATTATTAGAATGATCGGAATATTTTAATATCCACAGTAAATACAGAATCATAGAAAATAGTGAAGCCATGCCCCCTGCAGGGATTTCCCTTGCTATAGCCCCCCTGGTCCTCTGATCTGAGAGGTGAAATAGTGGAGGGATCTGTGACTGGGAATGAGAAATCTCCAAGAGGAACCGGGGCTGGGAGGGTTCGTGGTCCTGGGCTGCCTCTCCTACTCTTGATGAGTAAATCTGAGATGGCCAGAATGGTGATTGTGATCTTGGACATTCACAGACCTTATAAACAAACCCAAAGTTCTGGGAAACCAGAGAGGTAGGAGGTGTGATGAGGAAAAAGGCACCTTCTAGAAGGGCTGGACAGAGTGGGGAGAGGGGACAGTCCCGAGCGCATACGTACACCTCTTGCTTTACTTCCACAATATGCTTAGAGCAAGACTGCCCTGCAAGTGCCCAGGACCCATCCAGAAGCCCAGCAGGGTCAATGGTCTGGTCACTTGCAAGAGGACTGCAGCTGTGGTTACTTTTCCTCTTCCCACCAGTGCGCTGACCCTCCCTACCAACCGGCCCTGTCACCAGGTTGGCACAGACACACATGCAGGAAGCAAGCTGAGTGCCTGTTCTTCCCAGCTGCTGCAGAATTAACTAGACCCCATTGGCAGTCAGCAGCAACAGAGGACACTCTTATGCAACTCACCATGCCTTCCAGAAAGAGCCCTGCGGGAAAAGGAGAAAGAAAACAGTATGACTCTTCTCTCCTCACCCTTGGTGGCAGATCCCCAAAAGCTTCCTTCCTTGGCATTTTATTCTGCACTAAGTCTCCAACTATGGGTGGTCTTTACCACATTATCACCTATTTTTCCCCTCTGCTTTATAGATTTACTGGTGTTTGCATAAAGCCTGGTGTAAGTGATGCATAAAAGACTATTTCTTGCCTTAAATAAACTCACATTATTGCTTACAGTTGAGAAAGAATATTGGACTCAGAGATTCAGGATTCCCAACCATGTTTTAGGAGCAGAGCTCAGGTACCACCCCAATGTGGCATTTCACTGCCCAAGTTGCTGAGGGTATCGGCTTGGGGAGGTCAGGTTGGGCTCTCTCCTGTCCATCCTGTGATACCCACCCAAGCTGCACCTGCCATTGACCTAGAATAGGTTTTCTCAAAGAGGGCAGGAACTGGAACCATACTCATAGCAGTGAAGCAGCAAAGTATTAAGAGCACAAGCATTAGGGTCAGACTACTTAGTTTTAAATCTTACAAAGCCATTTGCTTGCTGTGTGACTTTGGGCAAGCTACTGAACCTCTCTGGGCTCCAGGTCACTTATCCTTAAAATGAGGATACTATGGTAAACAACTCAATCAGATGTTGTGAGCATTAAATGATTTAATATATAGAAAGATTTTAGCATAATTTCTAGTATATACTAAATGCTCAATACATTTTTTTCTCAATACGTTTTTGGTTCTTATTATGTTGGTTTATTCCAACTATACATCTGTCACCTATTAAGCAATGACTTGCGGGTAGTGTACTGGGAAGAATGATGAACTTGGAGTTCAAGCCAGGTAGACCAAGGACAGTTTCCTCCTCCACCTTTGGGGTGTGGGGTTTTAGGAGGTGTAATCATTGCTTCACGTGCCCCTGCTCTTTCCACTTGCTCTTCTTGTTCAAAGGAATATAGAGGAGAGTTGGGGAAGCAGGAGATGATACAAACGAATTTTGCCCGGTTTTGTGTGCGGCCAGGGCTCAAGCCTGCCCAGGGATCTCAGACCCACGCACACCGACCGTCCTGCTCTTTCTGCTTGAGAACAAAACTTCTCTTTCCCATGACAAAACTCTTACATGTTCTGATATTCCAATTTCTTAATGTAAATGAAAAAAAAAAAAACAACAAAAAAAAACCCCCCAAACAATCCACCACCCTAAGGTAGAGAGGGGCTTTCTGGGTCATGGCATGTGGCCATATAAATCAGATTCAGAAAAGGAAGAAAAATGTCCTTTTGAAGGTTAACAATTTAAATTCAACCCCATGTTTATGGCATGATGATTTCATGCTGGTTGGCTTTTTCGGGCACACTCTTTCCTGGAGTGCCACAAAATTAGAATTTTTCAATCACGGTTAATTCCCTCTCCCCACTTCCCCACCCAAGTTTGTACCTTAAGCATTGAGAGGCATGTTTTGAATGCACGGAAAAGGCTAAACTATAATCATTGGCTGAAGTCTAATCCCTCTTGCAATCCCAATAAATGAAAACTAAATATCAGCAAATGGATGAATTTCGGAGAAACATCTGTGTTCCATTACAGAATCGCTGGCAACAATGCTGTTGACATACTCTGTGTTACCAGTTATTTCCTCTTGGATTTGCCGAGACTGGAGGATTCCTTCTCGTTTCTGAAAACGGGGGTGGGGAGAGGGTTGGGAGGAAGAGAGAAAAATATGCATTAGAAAAATACAAAAAACTGATTAGCATTCCTGATACTGAGAAAGTTACTGGCGTTTAAGAAATGAATCCAGAGACGAGATACTGCTAGAAGTGAAAAGAGGCTCCTGATTTCCTGGGACTGGACTGTACCATTCATACTTAAGTGCAATTACTGTTTATTCCAAACAAGTCGGCTGTTTCTTGGATGGTGAATCTTTTCTTTCTTTATTGGAAGACATTCTGCTGGAAGCACACTGTTTGCCTCCTGGAGAAATCCACAGTAAACCAAATGGAAATGAGGGCCAGGGTGTGTCTGCCCTCCAGCTGGGGCCACGGAGGGAAGCGGAGAAACACATTTAACTGGGGCGGCTGGGGTGGAAGAACTGAGGTCAACTTGGAGAATTCAGAGGGAGAGTTTTCAAAAAACGTTTAACTAGAGGAGCTTTTAAGTAAGTAGTACAGTCCTTGGGTGACTAGCTTACTCTCTGAGAAAAGGGTAAGCACTTTGGAGGTCCATCCTCCCGCCCATCCGCCCACCCAAACTGCCATCCACCCACCCACCCATCCATCCATCCGTCCATCCATCCACCCACCCACCCATCTGCCCATCCATCCACCCACCCATGCATCCATCCATCATCTGTCTACCCCTTCCCATCAATTCATTCTCCTTCTTCTCTGTTTCATTAATCAGTGCCTTCTATGTACCAGCCCCTGTGTTGGACTTAGCAAACACTGTGGAACATATGACATAGTTTTGGACCTTGAGGAACTTAGAGTAAAATGGGGTAGATGAACAGGTATGCAAGAACAGTTTTCCCCAGACAGTCCTCCTGGTTTATGCCTCAGGTCCCAGCTCAATTATTACAGTAGGATCCCCTTTCCCTCTAAAATGTGTCATGGATAATTAATTACATGGTGGCCCCTTGCAGAGAGGAAGTGCTGAGTGCAGGACAGGAACAAGGACTTTCAGCTGAGAGGGTCAGGGAAACCTTCCAGGGGGAGGGGTTCTTGAGCTGGAACTTAAAGGACAGCTAGGATTTGGCTGGACACAGAGGAGAGACCTCTTCAGTGGGAGGAATGGCCGGAGCAAAAAGGCAGAGTAGGAGAGCACAGCCATGTTCAGGAGGCCGTTTGGAGCGACAGTGGCTGCCCTTGGTCAACTGAGTGCTGGTCTGGAGTTTAAACCTCACTGTATGGGCGTGGGAACCAACGAAGGAGTGCTGGCGTTCAGGAAGACCTTCTAATGGGGGTGAGGAGGGAGATGCATTTATCAGGTCCCTACACAATCAGTTACCAGACACTTGGAAGGCAGTCTGGGCAGGGCAAGAGGCTGTCAGAGCAAATCCATCTTCCACAAAGACTGAGATGTGTCAAGAGGGATCCTCCAAGCATTAGTGTTTCAGCTGAAACCTGCCTTCTCGACCCTCCTGCCCGAACTTCCACAACCTTTTCTTCACATTCCCAATAGCCACAGAAACTAGCGTCCTTGCAAAATACTTTTACAGAAGGAAAGGTAGAGCTGGATAAAGGCCATGAGTGTATCTGGATTAGATTAAGAAGAATGAACTATCAAAGCAAAAAAGGAAGAAAAACATTAAAATACCATTTAAAAAAGATCTAGTGTGGATAAACCAGGACTTTTTCCAAATTCAGCTTCAACATATGTAAAATTTTCACACCGGGCTACTGGAATCTGTGTCCTTGTCTTGCGAGGCTGTTTACAGACATCAAACCTCATCTTCAACTACATGCAGAATTAAATGCTGGTACACAGAATGGAAAAGAAATCTGGGTTCAGTGACACCTCACACAGCATCCTGATTCACTTCGATCCACTGTTCCCTGAAGAACTCTCTCTGTAGTTCAGTCAGTGTCTTACAGCCAATTCTGAGGCCTGCTTCTGTGCCTGTTTAACTTGATAAAGCAAAACACCCCATAAACCCTGACATGCCTTGATGCCATTTTATGTAATGCCTCCTCCTTTCTCCCTCACACGAACAAAACTGCCTGCAGTAGAAATTAAACCAGCAACAGCCTTCTGATGGCCTATAATTGAGCTCAAAATAAGGCATGAGACATGGGCTTGCAGTGCCCACTGTTTCCCCCCCAACCCTCGCAAACCCTGAATCATAGTTTTAAAAAATATAATGAAATGGATTCACACTTTATTGATTGGTGAAAAGTGACACAATAGAGCTGGCCTGGCTTCACTAGGAAGATGCATGTACCAGGATGCTCTGGGCTGGCCACATATTCACAAAGTGCTTAGCACCATGCTTGACACGGCTGACAGCCCAATAAATGCAGCCAATTAGTCTCTTTCAGTCAGCTGCACTTAGTGTCGGAACCACACGTGTTTGCATTGACAAGGGGCTTCTGATAGCCCTCTCTGCTGCTTGTGTATAGTCCTGTCTCCGGGCAGGCAGGGCCAAGGTGTCATCTTTCTATTATACCCCCTTGACGTTTAGCAAGTTAAGTACCCAGAAGGTGCTGGAAGAAATACCTTTTCATTAGGGCACGGCTGAGCAGCACCCCCATGTCCCCCTCCCCTCCCCCATTCACATCTGATCCCTGAAAGCTCAGCCCAAAGGCCTTCTGTCCTGGAAGCTGGCCTGGCCTGGCCTCTCAGGCAAAGCCTACCTGCCCTCCAGGCTCTTCCTCACCAAGGGGTGGCAGAGTTGCCAGACAGAACCCTGGATAACCTTGGATAGCCAGGGAGCTGCTCATAAGGGACGCTCTCCCTTGCAGCATGTTTATGTGGAAAAGAACAGAAGCTAACAAAATGATGACCTTTTGCTCACGGGCATAAAGTTGGAAAATAAAATTGAATTTGAGTATCTAATGGGGTTAGGAGCAGAATGAGATAGTCACAGGGAGAGAGCATCCCCTCATTGTGGAAATCACACAGCCATGTATGAATGGAAATTCCATCCAACAATCTGGAAAAAATGACTTGAGATCCCAGCTGTGCTTCTCTGGGCAGGTGAAAATCGGCAGTGCCCTCAACACAGGCACAGCCTGTCAGGGTCTCTCTCAAATACACACACGTACACATGCACAGATACTTGCCTCTTCTCAATAACTGTGCATTGTTTGTTTAACCAAAAAATGATTCTCGGGCTTCCCTGGTGGCGCAGTGGTTAAGAATCCGCCTGCCAATGCACGGGACACAGGTTCAAGTCCTGGTCCGGGAAGATCCCACATGCCATGGAGCAACTAAGCCTGTGCGCCACAACTACTGAGCCTGCGCTCTAGAGCCCGTGCTCCACAACAAGAGAAGCCACTGCAATGAGAAGCCCATGCACTGCAATGAAGAGTAGCCCCCGCTCGCCGCAACTAGAGAAAGCCCACGCACAGCAATGAAGACCCAGTGCAGCCATAAATAAGTAAGTAAGTAAGTAAGTAAGTAAGTAAGGCAGCCCAAACAATCGACAACTCTACCAACGTTTAAAATCCACAGGCCTATGACCCCATGATCCCACTTCTGGGGCTCCATACTGTAGACACTGGAGCACGAGGCTGCATTAGTTTTAAAAAAAAGATTCTCCCTGGCTGGCAGGACACACACACACACAGGGATACATCTTCCCGATCCTACTACACAGACCTCACAAATATATACACCACACGCCCTCAAATATACATTACACAGGCACCCTCCCAAGGAAAGCATGTAAACCCCAGGCACACGTCCCACACAAGCCTGTCCCAGACAGAAGCACACGCTCTTCCACCCTTTGCACACATATCAGGGATAAGCCCACATGCATCAGAAAGCTCACTCACATGCCTCCCAGCATACGGCACACCCAGACACACTCAGCATTCATTCAGCGTTCCTTCTAGCAAGCTACCCAGTGTGCCTTAGCTCTCACAGGAGCTTAGTGCCCACACCCCTTTAAGGGCGCAGATGTTTTTAGTGGTTTCTAACTTACCTGGACCACAACCACTTGGATGGAAACATGATCTGGGAGTCGGATTGGTGCCCGGAAATACTGGGACAGAGCAACCAGCAGATGCAAGATGGCTACCAGGCTCTTGGCATGAACAGCTGAAATAAAAGATGATTTATAAATTAGAGAATCTTCTTCTAGGTTCTTGGCAGATATAAGCAAATATCCAGAGTGTAGCAGTATCACACCCAGTGCCCCTTTCATCCCACCCCTATGGGTCAGGGGACACTCTTGGTCATCACGGGCCTCACCCTGGGACCCCTCGGTTCTCAGCCAGGTCCTGTGGATCTGCTTCTTAGACCATGTTATTGCTGGATGGCAAAGCAGTGCTTCTCCACTCTAATCCAAGGTTCCCATCGGGACCCTGGCAACAGCTGAACTCTGAGTTCAGGTCAGCCCTCTGCCACCCCCATGTTCTTGTTCACTCTATGCTGATAACCATAAGCATGTCTGCTGAACCCCCTCTCCCTTCCCATCTGACTGTGAACTCTGTAGGTTATCACCACTACCCTTGTCCCAAGGCTCTACACAAAGCAGGCCCTCAATCAATGGACACTGAGTCAGGACACTGGATCCCCTCCTTTGTTCAGGGCTTTAAGACCCCTGGAGGAAGGCATGAGAGACATCTAAAGGACTCTGTTGCTCTCTTGAGTGCCATATATAGTCAGTGCCGGCAATGCCCTCTGGGCAATAGCTGAGAGGGGATGTTCATGACCCAGGTGGCTTCTATAGCTGAGCTGTGTGCTGGATGTTAGGTCATTTATGCTGGAGAAGGCTGGGCAACTACTGAGTTGTAGTTCTCAGTAGATGAGAGGAGAAAAAGACTGTGATGTAACAGGCACACACAGTGTTGGCCGACGGGAGCTTGAGTTCTGACTTGACAACTCTACCATTTATTTACTGAGTATATGACCTTAGGTAGGCCACTTAAGGTCCCTGAGCCTCAGTCTGCTCAACCTCACACATGGGGAGAACAGTACCCATGCAGAAATATGGGTAGTAAGAATTTCCAGACATAATGTTGGCAAAGCTCCTAGTACATAGCAATGCCTAGGCATGATTGATATTTTCTATTATCACTTATGAGAAAGTACCTGGCATCTAGGCAATTAAACCATGTCAACTTTCTCCCCTTTCTTTCATAAAAGGGAAGAGTCCCCAGATACTTTACCTGCCTTCACAGTCCTACCAGCGTTATGGCTCTCATTACAGGGAGCAGTTAAGGAAAGAGCAAAAAATTGTCCATTTTGTGTAGTTAGCATGAACTGGGCCCATTATTAGGGTGTCATTCTGTCTGCCCTGGGATCAATGAATCTACTCTAACAGAAGCTTCAAGAAATCACCAAGAAAAGGAAATGATTCAGACAATCCTTGGGAACCCACTAGAGTTTCCTGTTATCACTGCTGCTTCAGAGAAGGTTTTCCACTGACCATGAACAGCAGCTCAATACCACCATCAAATAGCAGATGAACTGCTCCTAACTCGTAGCCTTCCAGAAGAAGTTTCTACTTCTGGGCTTTTGGGCTTTGTCAACTAAGTGTCACCCACAGTTATAGCCTCAAAAAAGGCACCTGGCATGGACTGACCCACTGACATGATGGACAGAGGCAAAAACCGGGTTTGCTCTTCTGGTCAGAACTGCCCCTGCATCAGTCCCGTCACTGAGGGTTGTAAGGATATTTGCTACCTCTCCCCTTTAATGACAAAACATAACGCTGGAAAAGCAGCGGTCAGAAATGTTGTTCTCACACACTGCTGACATTGTATGTTACCTTGACTGTCTTCGTAAGCAAAGTAGAGCTATGTGGTAGGCACCATACAGATGTCAGACTCTTTCAATGAGTGCTCTGTCCTCCTGGGTATTTTTTCAAGAGAAATAATTACACAGTTTCTTTCTCTCTCTCTCTCTCTCACAGACATACATGCTATGTATAAAAAGATGTTAATTAATAAATGCTGGAGAGGGTGTAGAGAAAAGGGAACCCTCCTACACTGTTGGTGGGAATGTAAATTGGTGCCATCACTATGGAGAACAGTATGGAGGTTCCTCAAAAACCTAAATATGGAGTTGCCATATGATCCTGCAATCCCATTCCTGGGCATATATCTGGACAAAACTATGATTTGAAAAGATACATGCAACCCCTATATTCATAGCAGCACTATTTACAATAGTCAAGACATGGAAACAACCTAAATGCGTATCAATACATGAATGGATAAAAAAGATATAGTGTGTGTGTGTGTGTGTACACACACACACACACACACACACACACACACAATGGAATACTACTCATCCATAAAAAAGAATGAAATAATGCCATTTGCAGCAACATGGCTGGACCTAGAGATTGTCATACTAAGTGAAGTCAGAAAGAGAAAGACGAATACCATATGATATTACTTATATGTGGAATCTAAAATATGACACAAATGAACTTATCTAAGAAACAGAAACAGACTCACAGACTTAGAGAACAGACTTGTGGTTGCCAAGGGGGAGGGTGGGTAGGGGAGGGATGGATTGGGAGTTTGGGATTAGCATATGCAAATTATTATATATAGAATGGATAAACAACAATGTCGTACTGTATAGCACAGGGAACTATATTTGATATCCTGTAATAAACCATAATGGAAAAGAAAAAAAAAGATGTTAATTATTGTGTAATATATTATCATTAAAAAAAAACTCTGGGGCTTCCCTGGTGGCGCAGTGGTTGAGAATCTGCCTGCCAATGCAGGGGACACGGGTTCGAGCCCTGGTCTGGGAAGATCCCACATGCCGCGGAGCAACTAGGCCCGTGAGCCACAACTACTGAGCCTGCGCCTCTGGAGCCTGTGCTCCGCAACAAGAGAGGCCGCGATAGTGAGAGGCCCGCGCACTGCGATTAAGAGTGGCCCCCGCTCACCACAACTAGAGAAAGCCCTCGCACAGAAACGAAGACCCAACACAGCCAAAAATTAATTAATTAATTAATTAAAAAAAAATCTGAAACACGTATATCCAAATGAAAGACGATGGTTGACCAGTGGTTTTCAAATTTTTAAAAATTAAGCAGAGAAATCCTTTGTTCTAAAAACCATTAGGCAAACCTGATAAAAAACAGTGCAACTGCTCTGGTCCCTTTGTCCTAACTACAGCCCGCCCACAGCTGCTTCTCTTCTCCTCAATGATGCCTGAGTTTTTCCTTGCAAATCCCTAGGTTGGGCCAAGCATGGTTTAATAGTCACTGCTTTAATAAATTATGGTACATTCACATA
The DNA here is from genome assembly GCF_965194805.1 of Balaenoptera borealis. NCBI lineage: Eukaryota > Metazoa > Chordata > Mammalia > Artiodactyla > Balaenopteridae > Balaenoptera > Balaenoptera borealis. The sequence goes on from NC_138868.1 coordinate 44,268,406, forward strand.
ATGAAATAGTTTGCATGCACTGAAAATCATTAAGACAATGTAGCTATAAATATTAATAATATAATGTTAAAAAGAACTAGAATAATGTAAATATATACATTCATGGATTTATGCATATATAAATACACATATATTTGTATATATATAAACATATATATATATAAATATACATACACATGCACATACATACACAAATATGCGCACACACACACACACACACAAACATGTACTTGTGGCCAAGACTGGGAAAGTTAAAAAAAAAAAAAAAAGAAAATAGTTATGCTATAGTTGATTTCTTTTTTTTCCTGTTTCAAATGTTTCTTTCGAATAAAGACATGTTATCTTTTCAATTAAGAAAACTTCTAACTACCTTTGCGTATCTGGGCACTCTCATCATTGCCATCTCTCAGCACATCTCCTGGGAGTCTTCTCCCTGATGCCAGGCAGAATCCAGGGCCACTGTGCTGCTGCACTCCAGTCAGGATGAAAACATGCAGAATGACAGCAGGGGTGAGAAGTCAAGACTCCGCTGTATAAACTGGGCCCTGCAGCCACTGTGCCAAGAGGGTCACTCCAGTGCTGGGAGACCATTTCAAAGGAGCTGTTGAGTTAGAAGCAGTCCTCCAAACTTGGATTGTGGTGGAAACAGAAACTGGTACAATTTTGGGGTAGACAATTTGAAAATATGTGATAGGACCTTAAAATGTACATATTCTTTGGCCCTAAACTACCACTCCTAGGTATTCATCCTTAAGAAGTAATTATGTCTATGAGCAGAAAGAACTCATCAGGCTGTATTGATATTAGTGAAAAAATGGGAAAAAATCTTAAAATCTTTCGTTAGTTCAGTAAATTATGATATACCCAATCTATGTCATAGAATATTAAAAGTGACATATAGAAGGATGATCTGTAAAGCTATACATCTTCTAAATAATATATACAGGTTGATACCATCTTCATAAAAATAAGAAAATATATTTTATATATAAAGTATATACACACATTTTATTCATTTACTGATATAATTATTTCTTACACACACACACACACACACACACACACACACACACACACGACCTGAAGGAACACACCATAAGGCTGACAATGCCTGTATCTGATGGGCAGCTCATGAGGGTAGTATGTGTGGGCTTGGTACACAGGCTCTGCAGCCAGACTCTCTGGGTCTCATTCCTGGCTCCATCACTCCCCCCCTCCCCCCAACACCATGTGACCTTGGACAATGACACTTCTTTAGCAAATAGTATTGTGCTTAATATTGCCAGTCACTATTCCAGGTTTTAGGGATTTAGCAGTAAAGAGACAAAAATCCTTGCTCTCAGGAAGCTTACACTCACTGTTTCTTAACTTCCCTATGCCTTGACTTTCCCATCTGTAAAATGGGGACAGTAAAGTTCTTACCTCAGATGGTTGAATGAGGATTGCAAGGATCAAAATAGGTAAAATGTTTAGATTAGTACAAGGCATACAAGCACCATAAATACGTTAGATGTTATTTAAATCTCTTTTAATTCATCTGTATTTTCTAAGTTTTCAATAATGAAAATTATTGTTGTTAATAAAAAAAAAAATAGAAAAGGAAGAATTCCCTAAAACCCTGGATCAAGGACCTTGGGAACTCAGCAGCTGTCTCTGCCACCCTTTTCCTGAGTGGAAAGACGACACGATGTCCCCAGAAACAGCCAGGGAAGATAATCGAGAGAGGAGGTGTCGGTGCCTGCCCTGGAGTCGCGCCTGCTGCACTCCTTATCACAGAAACCACTGCTGCCTGAAGCCCTGAGACATCGCGGGGAGCTGGCCACTGAGATAATTATTCCCTCTGACCTAGTAATTCCTCTCAGTTCTAAAAATCTATCTGACGAGAGTAATTCAAGAGAAGCAAAAAGAGTCACAACATAACATTTAACTCGGCCCTGTCTGATATTATCAATAAGCTGAAAAACGTCCTAAAAGAATCAATGTCAGCATAGGGTTTAAGTTAACTATGGAATATCTACCCCAGGAAATAGAGCAGCTATCAAAAATTATAACTACAAAGACCACATGTGAATATAGAAGATGTGTATGATGTAATCTTAAGACAAAGTGAGTTTGTATATGCCTTCATCAAGTAAAAATAAGAAAAAATACGCATTGATGTGGACGGTAATGCAAAAAAACAAAAACAGCCAGATAAGAGTGGTAATACGGGTGATTATTTCACTCCTACACATTTCCCCATAAGAAATGAAAGTGAATGCAAACCCAAAACAAATCATTCAAAGCCACTGAAGACAACTGTTCTGATGTGGCTTTAAAAAATTCCATTCTTAAGGCAGGCAAAATGGTTTGGGGGTGGGGAAGATGGGATGAGGAATGTTTCAGATCAAGGAAATATCTTCCAGAAACGGTTCTAGAAAGGTGGGAATATTGTGGCCCATTTAAATGAGGCCAGTGTATGGATGACGAAGAGAAGCTGAGAAAGCATGAAGTATATGTGTGGCTGGAGAGGTAGGTGGGAGACCGATCAGATGTTACGGGTTGATTTGCGACCCCCAGCCTCAAATTCATATGTTAAGTCCTAACCTCCAGTCCCTCTGAATGTGACCTTATTTGTAAAATCATTGCAGACGTGATTAGTTAAGATGAGGTCATATTGGAGTAGGGTGGGCCCCTAATCCAATATGACAAGTGTCCTTATAAAAAAGGGAAAATTTGGACACAGAGACATGCATAGAAGGAAGATGATGTGAAGAAATACAGCAAGACATTAGCCCTCTGAGAGCTAAGGAGAGAGGCCTGTAACAGATCCTTCCCGTGCAGCCCTCAGAAGGAACCAACCTACCAACACCTTCATTTCAGACTTGTGGCTTCCAGGACTGGGAGTAAATAAATTTCTGTTGTCTAAAAACAAACAAAACAAAACAATTCCTTCTTCCTATTTCCCAAATTGGGTTCCATGATAAATGAAAAGGTGTTTTGAAACAACAAGGTCTTACTGTATAGCACAGGGAACTATATTCAATATTCTATGATAAACCATAATGGAAAAGAATTTTTAAAAGAATGTGTATATATGTATAACTGAATCACTTTGCTGTACAGCAGAAATTAACAGAACATTAGATGGTAAATCAACTATACTTCAATTAAAAAAAAAAGAAAGATAAAAGGGGTTTTGTTTTGGAACGGTATGTAGAGATGGTTCATACTCAAGGGAGTGGGAAATAGGATCAAACAAAACTAAGCAGAGGTCACCATCAGAGGACTTTAATGCTTATTACTATTATGGACTTCCAGAATGCAGATACATTTCCCAAACTAGTGATCAGCCCCCTTTTCCCTCCCCCGCTGAACACTATTAGCATTCCTGGGACACGGGGCAGCATCTAGGGCCCAGAGCCGTGGCCTCCCCTCCTCCCGCCCTCAGGTGTCTCCTCTGCTCCACAGAGGATGCCCTGTTCCCAGCGTGCTGCTAGAGGCAGCTTTTCACGCTGTGCAAGCAAAGGTGTCATTGTGCTGAAGGAGGTGCTTGGCGTCTCGCCTCCGATGGCGGGTGTTAGGAACCTGCTGAAGAGATTGCCATTGGCAGCTGCTTGGGTCTCTTAACTTGGAAAGCTGAAGATTCCCTTTTCTTTCCCAAGTCTGAAAGGTGTTTTTTTTTTTTTTTTGGTGGTGGTGGGCGGGGAGATGTCCATTTTAAGCTGTATACATCAGATGCAATAAGATATAATACTCAACCCCTTAATACTTAAAGGCAGGAAACACAATCTCAGTCATTTTATAAATCTAAATTCAAATTTTTATCTACTACAAGGAACAAAACAACTTTGGGCTCCCGATGGGAAACAGGTTGTTGCTACTGGATTCGCCCAAATCTGCTGATTTCATGTTGACTCTGATATGGACTCAATTAAGTCCATATTAGCCAGGCCCTTGAGGCAGCAAAAGAATGAACAGTTGATACTTTCTGAGATTCTTGAGCTATACTAGCACGAAAACCTGAATTTTAAAATCCTATCCCATTGCCTATGCTCTTAGTCATATCTTTGCTCCCTCTGGGCAGTAAGGGGGTGAGAGGAAGGGCATGGGCACTGGAACAGACCCAAGTCCTTGCTCCCCGCTTCTCAGCTGCTTGAACTAGGCATCTCCACTTCCCAGAGCTTCAACAAGCTGGAGACAGGAGCTTTTTCAAAAGGTTGTGTTGAGACTCAGAAGCAGCTCAATGAACAGGAGCTTCCTTCCCCACCAATCTCACATGAGGTTCCTACAGAGAGCCTTTTACAGAAAAGGCACACTAGGTTTTGACATTTTGCTATTTTTCTCAGCTTTCCTTAGATGTGGATGATGAGCTTCCTTTCTAAGGAAAGGCATAGCTCGCTCAGAGATAAATGAGTTTGCACCCATCCGGGGCCTCCCAGCTTATGATGCAGCTTCCTGGGGGAACTCCACGGTAGGAACCACAGGTGTCATGTAACAGTCCCATCTTCCTTTGCAAAACTCACTGTCTACATTCCACTTGATGCTCCTGGGAGGAAGTTTCAGGGTTTCATTGATCTTCTCCAGGACAGTCTGCAGCTTTTGCTTCTGGGCAATCTCTGACTGGGTGACCTCAGCGACGTTCAGCTTCTCACTCTCAAGTTTCTCTAGGGTGACAAGGGAAAAGAGAACAGCTGTTACCTTTGCCACAGACAGACCTAACCCACGCACTCACACATTCACTCACTCACTCACCATACTGAGCACCTAGTATGTGAGAGACGCTGCTCTCCCCTCCTCGTCTGGTGGTGGCACTGGTGGTGCCAGTATGTATTCTGAAAACCTTGTGATTGTGTCTTGAATCCCCAAATTATAAGATCCCAGGATCATAGAAGGAGGGCATTTAACCCAGCTTGTCATATTTGAGCTCTTTTTCCTCATTCTGAGGTTTTCCCTCTTCTTTTCACCTCTGTCTTCTTCTCCAAAGACATTCCTGTGCCCTGACTGGAAAGCCTTCCGTGTTTGCCTGGGCAGTGGTCAAGTCCTTATCCAAGGTGTTTTGAACACTCCTGTAGTATAATATGTGTCCTGTTGAATCATATTTATGTCTTAAGAACCTTCTTTCCTTTTAAACCCACCTGGAAGGTAACTAATTTGATGTGTCCTATTTCACTAATTCTAATGCATACAACTTTTCACATTTTAACATCCCTGAAATCAGGCTGTGTCTTAAAATTGATGGCATCCTACAACTACTGACAGCCAGGTGGAAGGTATAAGAGTTATCACTGCTTCCATGTGTGTGAACTTGGTCATAGCTCTTCATAGTGTGGTCACTTCCATGTCTCAAAAAGCCTACAAGATGCTGTACAGCAGAAATTAACACAACATTGTAAATCAACTATACTTCAATAAAATAAATTTAAAAAGAGCCTATAAGAGCAATTTCAAAAAGTAGAACATAAAAATTCTAAGCAATAAGAAAGCATTGGGTAATAGTTTAATTGAAGTACTTTTTTCTCTTTGAGTGGTACTTATACTGGTATGTTTTAAAATCAATGGTTCTGGATTGGTTCAAGATGGCGGAGAAGAAGGACATGCACTCACTCCTTGAGAGAGCACTGGAATCACAACTAACTACTGAAAAATCATTGACAGGAAAACACTGGACCTCACCAAAAAAATAACCCACATCCAAAGACAAAGGAGAAGCCACAGTGAGATGGTAGGAGGGGTGCAATCACAATAAAATCAAATCCCATAACTGCTGGGTGGGTGACTCACAAACTGGAGAACACTTATACCACAGAAGTCCACCCACTGGAGTGAAGGTTCTGAGCCCCACGTCAAGCTTCCCAACCTGGGGGTCCAGCAACGGGAGGAGGCATTCCCAGAGAACCAGACTTTGAAGGCTAGTGGGATTTGATTGCAGGACTTCGACAAGACTGGGGGAAACAGAGACTCCACTCTTGGAGGGCACACACAAAGTAGTGTGTGCATCAGGACCCAGGGGAAGGAGCAGTGACCCCATAGGAGACTGAACCAGACCTACCTGTTAGTGTTGGAGGGTCTCCTGCAGAGGCGGGGGGTGGCTGTGGCTCACCATGGGGACAAGGACACTGGCAGCAGAAGTTCTGGGAAGTACTCCTTGGCATTAGCCTGCCCGGGGTCCGCCATTAGCCCCACCGAAGAGCCTATAGGCTCTAGTGCTGGGTCGCCTCAGGCCAAACAACCAACAGGGAGGGAACTCAGCCCCACCCATCAGCAAAAAAGCAGATTAAAGTTTTACTGAGCTCTGCCCACCAGAGCAACACGCAGCTCTACCCACCACCAGTCCCTTCCATCAGGAAGCTTGCACAAGCCTCTTAGATAGCCTCATGAGCAGAGGGCAGACAGCAGAAGCAAGAAGAACTACAATCCTGCAGCCTGTGGAACGAAAACCACATTTGCAGAAAGACAGACAAAATGAAAACGCAGAGGACTATGTACCAGATGAAGGAACAAGATAAAACCCCATAAAAACAACTAAATGAAGTGGCGATAGGCAACCTTTCAAAAAAAGAATCCAAAATAATAATAGTGAAGATGATCCAGGACCTTGGAAAAAGAATGGAGGCAAAGATTGAGAAGATGCAAAAAATGTTTAACAAAGACCTGGAAGAACTGAAGAACAAACACCTAGAATAATTAAAGAACAAACAAACAGAGATGACCAATACAATAACTGAAATGAAAAATACACTAGAAGGAATCAATAGCAGAATAACTGAGGCAGAAGAATGGATAAGTGACCTGAAAGAAAGAATGGTGGAATTCACTGCCATGGAACAGAATAAAGAAAAAAGAGTGAAAAGGAATGAGGACAGTCTAAGAGACCTCTGGGACAACATTCAATGCACCAACATTCACATTACAGGGGTGTCAGAAGGAGAAGAGAGAGAGAAAAGACCCGAGAAAATATTTGAAGAGATTATAGTCGAAAATTTCCCTAACATGGGAAAGGAAATAGCCACTCAAGTCCAGGAAGTGCAGAGAACCAGGCAGGATAAACCCAAGGAGAAACACGCCAAGACACATAGTAATCAAATTGGCAAAAATTAAAGACAAAGAAAAATTATTAAAAGCAACAAGGGAAAAATGACAAATAACATAGAAGGGAACTCCCATAACGTTAACAGCTGATTTCTTAGCAGAAACTCTACAAGCCACAAGGGAGAGGCACAATATATTTAAAGTGATGAAAGGGAAGAACCCACAACCAAGATTACTCTACCCGGCAAGGATCTCATTCAGATTCGAAGGAGAAATCAAAAGCTTTACACACAAGCAAAAGCTAAAAGAATCCAGCATCACCAAACCAGCTCTACAACAAATGCTAAAGGAAGTTCTCTAAGTGGGAAACACAAGAGAAGAAAAAGACCTACAAAAACTCAAAACAATTAAGAAAATGGTAATAGGAACATACATATCAATAATTACATTAAATGTGAATGGATTAAATACTCCAACCAAAAGACACAGGCTTGCTGAATGGATACAAAAACAAGACCCGCATATATGCTGTCTACAAGAGACCCACTTCAGACCTAGGGACGCATACAGGCTGAAAGTCAGGGGATGGAAAAAGATATTCCATGCAAATGGAAATCAAAAGAAAGCTGGAGTAGCAATACTCATATCAGATAAAATAGACTTTAAAATAAGGAATGTTACAAGAGACAAGGAAGGACACTACATAATGATCAAGGGATCAATCCAAGAAGAAGATATAACAATTATAAGTATATATGCACCCAACACAGGAGCACCTCAATACATAAGGCAAATGCTAACAGCCATAAAAGAGGAAATTGACAGTAGCACAATAATAGTGGGGGGCTTTAACACCAATGGACAGATCACCCAGACAGAAAATTAATAATGAAACACAAGCTTTAAATGACACAATAGACCAGATAGATTTAATTGATATTTATAGGACATTCCATCTGAAAACAGCAGATTACACTTTCTTCTCAAGTGCACATGAAACATTCTCCAGGATAGATCACCTCTTGGGTCACAAATCAAGCCTCAGTAAATTTAAGAAAACTGTAATCATATCAAGCATCTTTTCCGACCACAACACTATGAGATTAGAAATAAATTACAGTGAAAAAAATGTAAAAAAACACAAACACATGGAGGCTAAACAATATGTTACTAAATAACCAAGAGATCACTGGAGAAATCAAAGAGGAAATCAAAAAATACCTAGAGACAAATGACAATGAAAACACGATGATCCAAAACCTATAGGATGTAGCAAAAGCAGTTCTAAGAGGGAAGTTTATAGCAATATAATCCTATCTCAAGAAACAAGAAAAACTTCAAATAAACAATCTAAACTTACACCTAAAGGAACTAGAGAATAAAGAACAAACAAAACCCAAAGTTAGTAGAAGGAAAGAAATCATAAAGATCAGAGCAGAAATAAATGAAATGGAAACAAAAAATAGCAAAGAGCAATAAAATTACAAGCTGGTTCTTAGAGAAGATAAACAAAATTGATAAACCTTTAGCCAGACTCATCAAGAAAAAGAGGGGGAGGACTCAAATCAATAAAATTAGAAATGAAAAAGGAGAAGTTACAACGGACACTGCAGAAATACAAAGCATCCTAAGAGACTACCACAAGCAACTCTATGCCAATAAAATGGACAACCTGGAAGAAATGGACCAATACTTAGAGAGGTATAACCTTCCAACACTGAACTAGGAAGAACTAGAAAATATGAACAGACCAATCACAAGTAATGAAATTGAAACTGTGATTAAAAATCTTCCAACAAACAAAAGTCCAGGACCAGATGGCTTCACAGGTGAATTTTATCAAACAGCTAGCGAAGAACTAACACCCATCCTTCTCAAACTCTTCCAAAAAATTGCAGAGGAAGGAACACTCCCAAGCTCATTCTTTGAGGCCACCAACACCCTGGTACCAAAACCAGACAAAGATACTACAAAAGAAGAAAATTACCAACCAATATCACTGATGAATATAGATGCAAGAATCCTCAACAAAATACCAGCAAACAGAATCCAACAGCACATTAAAAGGATCATACACCATGATCAAGTGGGATTTATCCCAGGGATGAAAGGATTCTTCAATATATGCAAATCAATCAATGTGATACACCATATGAACAAATTGAAGAATAAAAACCATATGATCATCGCAAAAGCAAAAGCTTTTTCTGCATCTCTATGTCCACTTTTCTCCAGAAAGTGGGCATAGAGGGAACCTACCTCAACATAATAAAGCCCATATATGACAAACCCATAGCAAACATCATTCTCAATTGTGAAAAACTGAAAGCATTTCAGGAACAAGACAGGAACAAGAGAAGGATGTCCACTCTAGCCACTATTATTCAACATAGTTTTGAAAGTCCTAGCCACAGCAGTCAGAGAAGAAAAAGAAATAAAAGGAATACAAATTGGAAAAGAAGAAGTAAAACTGTCACTGTTTGCAGATGACATGACACTATACATAGAGAATCCTAAAGATGCCACCAGAAAACTACTAGAGCTAGTCAATGAATCTGGTAAAGTTGCAGGATATGAAATTAATGCACAGAAATCTCTTGCATTCCTATACACTAACAACAAAATATCAGAAGGAGAAATTAAGGAAACAATCCCATTCACCATGGCAACAAAAAGAACAAAATACCTAGGAATAAACCTACCTAAGGAGGTAAAAGACCTGTACTCAGAAAACTATAAGACACTGATGAAAGAAATCAAAGACGACACAAACAGATGGAGAAATATACCATGTTCTTGCATTGGAAGAATCAATATTGTGAAAATAACTACACTACCCAAAGCAATCTACAGATTCAATGCAATCCCTATCAAATTACCAATGGCATTTTTTACAGAACTAGAACAAAAAATCTTAAAATTTGTATGGAGACACAAAAGACCCTGAATAGCCAAAGCGGTCTTGAGGGAAAAAAACGGAGCTGGAGGAATCGGGCTCCCTGACTTCAGACTATACTACAAAGCTACAGTAATCAAGACAACATGGTACTGGCACAAAAACAGAAATATAGATCAATGGAACAGGATAGAAAGCCCAGAGATAAACCCACGCACCTATGGTCGACTAATCTATGACAAAGGAGGCAAAGATATACAATGGAGAAAAGAAGTCTCTTCAATAAATGGTGCTGGGAAAACTGGATAGCTACATGTAAAACAATGAAATTAGAACACTCCCTAACACCATACACAAAAATAAACTCGAAATGGATTAAAGACCTAAATGTAAGACAGGACACTACAAAACTCTTAGAGGGAAACATAGGAAGAACACTCTTTGACATAAATCACAGCAAGATCTTTTTTGATCCACCTCCTAGAGTCATGAAAATAAAAACAAAAATAAACAAATGGGACCTAATGAAACTTAAAAGCTTTTGCACAGCAAAGGAAACTACAAACAAAACGAAATTACAACCCTCAGAATGGGAGAAAATTTTTGCAAATGAATCAATGGACAAAGGATTAATCTCCAAAATATATAAACAGCTCATGAAGCTCAATATTAAAAAAACAAACAACCCAATCAAAAAATGGGCAGAAGATCTAAGTATACATTTCTCCAGGAAGACATACAGATGGCCAAGAGGCACATGAAAAGCTGTTCAACATCACTAATTATCAGAGAAATGCAAATCAAAACTACAATGAGGTATCACCTCACACCAGTTAGAATGGACATCATCAGAAAATCTACAAACAACAAATGCTGGAGAGGGTGTGGAGAAAAGGGAACCCTCTTGCACTGTTGGTGGGAATGTAAACTGATACAGCCACTATGGAGAACAGTGTGGAGGTGCTTTAAAAAACTAAAAATAGAATTACCATATGATGCAGCAATCCCACTACTGGGCATATACCCAGAGAAAACCATAATTCAAAAAGACACATGCACCCCAATGTTCATTGCAGCACTATTTACAATAGCCAGGTCATGAAAGCAACCTAAATGCCCATCGACAGACAAATGGATAAAAAAGATGTGGTACATATATACAATGGAATATTACTCAGCCATAAAAAGGAATGAAATTGTGTCATTTGTAGAGACGTGGATTCACCTAGAGACTGTCATACAGAGTGAAGTAAGTCAGAAAGAGAAAAACAAATATCGTCTATTAACGCATATATGTGGAATCTAGAAAAATGGTACAGATGAACCGGTTTGCAAGGCAGAAATAGAGACACAGATGTAGAAAACAAAAGTATGGACACCAAGGGGGGAAAGCGGGGGTGGGGGTGATGGTGGTGCGATGAATTGGGAGATTGGGATTGACATATATACACTAACATGTATAAAATAGATAACTAATAAGAACCTGCTGTATAAAAAAAATAAAATTAAAAAAAAATCAATGCTTCTTGTATGCAATGACATAAGCCCTTAATATTAAAAGGCAAAAAAAAAAAAGTCTAATCAGTTTTTAGTCTAAATTTATATTTTAATCTTAAAGAACAAGTCTGGATTCCCTAATGAGAAATATGTTGTCTGCTATTGGATTCACCTAATCCACTCTCCACAACTCATTTGAGGATTGATAGAACTGACTCTCTGAAACATGTTTAGAATGTCTTTTCTCCTCATTTTTAAGGGCTGACATACAAACTAATTAAACTTCAACATACATCAATGGTTCCCTGATAGCTTACATTATCTTATTTTTCAGTAGTTTTAGCTTATCCAAGTCAAATGCCCCTTGAGTAATTCTTTGAAGATAAGGTCGCCCACTGGAAAATTTCTGTAGGTTCTGTGGATTTAAGAATTCTTTTCAGTAGTATTGATAGGATGATCTCAAGCTATTCTTACCTGTGATGGCCTGAAATGTTATCTTTCTCTTTTCTTTAGTTGCTTGATGCCATCATTCTTTATTTCTAAAGTTCAGGGATTTAACAAGCATATATCTAAATGTCTTTCTCTTGAATGTTAAACCTTTGAAAGAAACTGTGTGCCTTTTCCATTTTCAGGCCATGAATTATTACCTTGGATCCTCTCCTATTGAAGAAATGACAAGTTTTCATATTACACTGCAACTACCAGCGTTTAGTAGAGGTATGCTGGCCATTGGTAGAGGCTGCCAAAGGTACTCAGTTAAGGAAACTTCTGAAGCCTTATCTTGGCTCAGAGGGAAAGACTGCTGGGATATATTAGTGACAACTGTCTTGGGAGTGGGCTGGGTAAGTGGGGAGGGGAGGAGTGGCAGCAATGAGAACCACTTTTTTGCTAGACCTGCTGTATTATATCATTGCCTATGAATTTTCATATTTATAACCTCCTCTGACTTTGGACTACTTAGAGTGAATAGGGTACGTCTCTGAGTCTGTCTTCTAGGTCAGTAACTTTTTCTTGCACTACTGTCCATTTTGTTGTTTTTTTAAAAATTGGATTTTACACATTACATGCAACACTCATTGTTTTTCTGTTTCCATCAATATTTTTAAGTAGTTTATTATAGTAAAATTATAATTCATTTTTCCTAAAATTAAAAAAAAATCTGTTTTTAGCATCTGGCATTTCTTATTCAGGAGAAGAGTTTCTATGGCTTTGCTTTATTTATCTGCATTACTAATATTTTAGAAAATGTAATTCTGCTTTACTTTTTCCACTTTAGTTATTATGCTTTGGATTTGTCTTCTTGCATTTAATTTTTGTTGCTGGGTACATTATTTTAGGCATTGATATTAGTATTATGTGGATTTGAGTAAAAAGACTATCTCAAAGTAACACTAACAGTTTTAAGTGTATCTCTTCATGTTCATAATACACACAAGAATAGAGAGTTCTCTCTCTCTCATTCTCTCTGTTAATAAAAATGAGATTACAGTGTGTATATTTTTCTGCTACTGTTTTTTTTCCCCATTTAAACATATATCGTGAGTATCTTTCCATGTCAGTATATATGGATATACCTCATTCTTTTCGTTGTTGTTGGTACTTTTGGACAACCTTCACCCATTTTATCCACCACTCCCCATCCTCTGGCAACCACCAATCTGTTCTCTGTATCTATGAACTCATTTTTGGTTTTGTTTTGTTTAGCTTCAACATATAAGTGAGATCATAAGGTATTTGTCTTTCTCTGTCTGACTTATTTCACTTAGCATAATGCCCTTGAGTTCTATCGTGTTGTTGCAAATGGTAAGATTTCCTTCTTTTTATGGTTAAATAATATTCCATTGTGTGTTTATATATATATCTCACATTTTCTTTGTCCATTCATTCATTTTGGACACTTATGTTGCTTCCGTATCTTGGCTACTGTAAAGCCAAGCCATTGGCTCATGATGCAATGAACATGCGAGTTTCAGTATCTTTTCAAGTTAGTGTTTTCATTTCCTTTGGATAAATACCTAGAAGTAGAATTGCTGGATCATATGGTAGTTCTATTTTTAATTTTTCGAGGAACCTCCACACTGTTTTCCACAGTGGCTGAACCAATTTACATTCCCACCAACAGTACACAACTGTTCCCCTTTTTCCACATCCTTGCCAACACTTATTTCTTATCTTTCTGATAATAGCCATTCTAACAGGTGTGAGGTGATACCTCGTTGTGGTTTTGATTTCCATTGTCCTTATAATTAATGATGTTGAGCACCTTTTTATGTACCCGTTGGTCATCTGTAGGTCTTCTTTGGAAAAATGTCTATTCAGCTCCTCTGCACATTTTAAAATTGGATTGTTTGCTTTTTTGTTATTGAGTTGTATGAGATCTTTATATATTTTGGATATTAACCCCTTATCAGGTATATGATTTGTAACTATTTTCTATCATTCCACAGGTTGCCTTTTCATTTTGTTGATGTTTTCCTTTGTTGTGCAGAGCTTTTTAGTTTGATGTAGTCCCATTTATTTATTTTTGCTTTTGTTGTCTTGCTTCTGGTGTCAACTCCAAAAAATCATCACCAAGACCTATGTCAAGGAATTAACTGCCTATGTTTTCTTCCAGGAGTTTTATGGTTTCAGGTCTTACATTCAAGTCTTAAATCTATTTTGTGTTAATTTTTGTGTATGGTGTAAGATAGTGGTCCAGTTTCATTCTTTTGCATGTGGCTGTCCAGTTTTCCCAGCACCATTTGTTGAAGAGATTGTATATTCTCTTCTCCTTGTTGTAAATTAATTGACCATTTATCCGTGAGTTTATTTCTGGGCTCTCTATTCTGTTCCATTGATCTATGTGTCTATTTTTAACGCCGAAACCATACTATTTTGATTACTATAGCTTTGTCATATAGTTTCAAATCAGAGAATGTGATTCCTACAGCTTTGTTCTTCTTTCTCAAGATTGCTTTGCCTATAAGGGTCTTTTGTGGTTCCATGAAAATTTTAGGACTGTTTGTTCTATACCTGTGAAAAATGCTATTGGGATTTTGATAGGAATTGCATTGAATGTGTAGACTGCTTTGGGTAGAATGGATATTTTAAATAATATTTATTCTTCTAATCCATTAGTATGGAATATCTTTCCATCTATTTGTGTCTTCTTCAATTTCTTTCATCAGTATCTTATAGTTTTCAGGATACAGGTCTTTTACCTCCTTGGTTAAATTTATTCCTAGGCATTTTATTCTTTTTTGATGTAATTTTACCTGGGATTGTTTTCTTAATTTATTTCTGATAGTTCGTTATTAGTGTATAGAAACAAAACAGATTTTTGTATATTGATTTTGTATCCTGCAACTTCACTGAATTAATTTATTAGTTCTAACAGTTTGTTGGTGGAGTCTTTAGGGTTTTCTATATATAATATCATGTCATTTGCAAACAGTGACAGTTTTACATTTTTCTTTCTGATTTGGATGCCTTTTATTTCTTTTTCTTGCCTAACTGCTCAAACTAGAACTTCTAATACTATGTTGAATAAAAGTCTCTAGAGTGAGCATCCTTGTCTTGTTCCTGATCTTAGAGGAAAAGCTTTCAGCTTTTCACTACTGAGTATGATGTTAGCTGTGGGTTTGTCATATATGGCCTTTATTATGTTGAGGTATGTTCCCTCTATACCCACTTTGAGAGTTTTTAATAATAAATGGAGGCTGAATTTTGTCAAATGCTTTTTTTTTTTTTACATCTATTAAGATATCTTATGATTTTTATCCTTCGTTTTGTTATCGTGGTGTATGACATTGATTTGTGGATGTTGAACCATTCTTGTATCCATAAATACATCGCACTTGACCATGTGTACGATCCTTTTAATGTATTGTAGAATTCAGTTTGCTAATATTTTAGCAAATTAAGGGTTCTTGTATCTATGTTCATCAAGGATATTGCCCTGTAATCTTCTTTTCTTATGATGTCCTTGTCTGGTTTTGGTATCAGAATAATTCTGGTCTCATAAAATGAGTTTGGAAGTGTTCCCTCCTCTTTTTTCAAAGGATTGGCATTAATTCTTCTTTAAATGTTTGGTAGCATTCACCAGTGAAGCCATCTGGTCCTGGGCTTTTGTTTGTTGGGGGGTTTTTTGATTACTGATTCAATCTTCCTACAAGTAATCAGTCTGTTCAGATTTTCTGTTTTATCATGATTCAATCTTGGTAGGTTGTAATTTTTAGTAATTTATCCATTTTTTTCTAGGTTTTCTAGGTTTTTGGTGTATAATTACTCAAAATAGTCTCTTATGATCCTTTGTATTTCTGTGGTATCAGTTGTAATGTCTCCTCTTTCATTTCTGATTTTATTTGAGTTCTCCCTTTTTCTTGATGAGTCTAGCTAAAGGTTTGTCAATTTTGTTTATCTTTTACAAGAACCAACTATTAGTTTCATTGATGTTTTCTATTCACTTTTTAGTCTCAATATATGTCTCACTCAAACATATCATGAGTATCTTTCTATGTCAATACATATTGATATAACTCAATCTTTTTTTAAAAAACTGCATTATATATTATAGAACTTATTCAACCATTCCCCTGTAGATATGCAGTCAGGTTATATTACACTTTTCCTCTATTTGTAATAAAGTTGCAGTAAACATCCTGTGTGTGTGTATTTATGTACGTATTACCAATTGATTATTACTGGTTAAAAAAAAATGCTGCTGCCTTACAAATTTTCTTCTTAAATAGGCATCTTACCAAATCCCCTTATTATTGTTTGAGTTTTTAACATTCTCTGGGTATGCAAGTAACATAAGACACAGTTGCCTCTATTTTGTAAGCTTATATCACTTATTTCGATTTTATGACATTTTAAGATGGAAGATTTATTTGAGACCCTCTTCTGCTATTTCTACCCTTCACATTATTTTTTAAATATTCAACTCTCAAAATTTAAGAGATCTACTCAAATATTTCCATAGTTAAATAATAATTTCATTCAGTGTTGCTAAGAATTTAAAGATAATTTAATTTTTAAAGTCTCCTCATTACTTTTTTCTTTTTTGAATTTATTTTTTATACAGCAGGTTCTTATTAGTTATCCATTTTATACATAATACTGTATATATGTCAATCCCAATCTCCCAATTCATCACACCACCACCCTGCACCCCCACCACGTTCCCCCCTTGGTGTCCATACGTTTGTTCTCTTCATCTGTATTGCAATTTCTGCCCTGCAAACCAGTTCATCTGTACCATTTTTCTAGGTTCCACATATATGCGTTAATAGACGATATTTGTTTTTCTCTTTCTGACTTACTTCACTCTGTATGACAGTCTCTAGATCCATCCACGTCTCTACAAATGACCCAATTTCGTTCCTTTTTATGGCTGAGTAATATTCTATTGTATATATGTACCACATCTTCTTTATCCATTCGGTCTGTCGATGGGCATTTAGGTTGCTTCCATGACCTGGCTACTGTAAATAGTGCTGCAATGAACATTGGGGTGCATGTGTCTTTTTGAATTACGGTTTTCTCTGGGTGTATGCCCAGTAGTGGGATTGCTGGGTCATATGGTAATTCTATTTTTAGTTTTTTAAGGAACCTCCATACTGTTGTCCATAGTGGCTGTATCAATTTACATTCCCACCAACAGTGCAAGAGGGTTCCCTTTTCTCCACACCCTCTCCAGCATTTGTTGTTTGTAGATTTTCTGATGATGCCCATTCTAACTGGTGTGAGGTGATACCTCATTGTAGTTTTGATTTGCATTTCTCTGATAATTAGTGATGTTGAGCATCTTTGCATGTGCTTCTTGGCCATCTGTATGTCTTCCTTGGAGAAATGTCTATTTACGTCTTCTGCCCATTTTTGGTTTAGGTTGTTTGTTTTTTTAATATTGAGCTTCATGAGCTGTTTATATATTTTGGAGATTAATCCTTTGTCTGTTGATTCGTTTGCAAAGATTTTCTCTCATTCTGAGGGTTGTCTTTTCTTCTTGTTTGTAGTTTCCCTTGCTGTGCAAAACCTTTTAAGTTTCATTAGGTCCCATTTGTTTATTTTTGGTTTTATTTCCATTAATCTAGGAGGTGGATCAAAAAAGATCTTGCTGTGATTTATGTCAAAGAGTGTTCTTCCTATGTTTTCCTCTAAGAGTTTTATAGTGTCCAGTCTTACATTTAGGTCTCTAATCCATTTTGAGTTTATTTTTGTGTATGGTGTTAGGGAGTGTTCTAATTTCATTCTTTTACATGTAGCTGTCCAGTTTTCCCAGCACCACTTATTGAAGAGACTGTCTTTTCTCCACTGTATATCTCTGCCTCCTTTGTCATAGATTAGTTGACCATAGGTGCGTGGGTTTATCTCTGGGCTTTCTATCCTGTTCCATTGATCTATATTTCTGTTTTTGTGCCAGTACCATATTGTCTTGATTACTGTAGCTTTGTAGTATAGTCTGAAGTCAGGGAGTCTGCTTCCTCTAGCTCCGTTTTTTTCCCTCAAGACCGCTTTGGCTCTTTGGGGTCTTTTGTGTCTCCATACAAATTTGAAGATTTTTTGTTCTAGTTCTGTAAAAAATGTCATTGGTAATTTGATAGGGATTGCATTGAATCTGTAGATTGCTTTGGGTAGTATAGTCATTTTCACAATATTGATTCTTCCAATGCAAGAATATGGTATATCTCTCCATCTGTTTGTATCATCTTTAATTTCTTTCATCAGTGTCTTACAGTTTTCTGCACACAGGCCTTTTGTCTCCCTAGGTAGGTTTATTCGTAGGTATTTTATTCTTTTTGTTGCAATGGTAAATGGGAGGGTTTCCTTAATTTCTCATTCAGATTTTTTCATCATTAGTGTATAGGAATGCAAGAGATTTCTGTGCATTAATTTTGTATCCTGCAACTTTTCCAAATTCATTGATTAGCTCTAGTAGTTTTCTGGTGGCATCTTTAGGATTCTCTATGTATAGTATCATGTCATCTGCAAACAGGGACAGTTTTACTTCTTCTTTTCCAATTTCTATTCATTTTATTTATTTTTCTTCTCTGATTGCCATGGCTAGGACTTCCAAAACTATGTTGAATAATAGTGGTGAGAGTGGACATCCTTGTCTTGTTCCTGATCTTAGAGGAAATGCTTTCAGTTTTTCACCATTGAGAAAGATGTTTACTGTGTGTTTGTCATATATGGCCTCTATTATGTTGAGGTAGGTTCCCTCTTTGCCTACTTTCTGGAGAGTTTTTATCATAAATGGGTGTTGAATTTTGTCAAAAGCTTTTTCTGCATCTATTGAGATGATCATATGGTTTTTATTCTTCAATTTGTTCATATGGTGTATCACATTGATTGATTTCGGTATATTGAAGAATCCTTGCATCCCTGGGATAAATCCCACTTGATCATGGTGTATGATCCTTTTAATGTGCTGTTGGATTCTGTTTGCTGGTATTTTGTTGAGGATTTCTGCATCTATATTCATGAGTGATATTGGTCTGTAATTTTCTTTTATTGTAGTACCTTTGTCTGGTTTTGGTACCAGGGTGTTGGTGGCCTCAAAGAATGAGTTTGGGAATGTTCCTTCCTCTGCAATTTTTTGGAAGAGTTTGAGAAGGATGGGTGTTAGCTCTTCTCTAAATATTTGATAGAATTCACCTGTGAAGCCATCTGGTCCTGGACTTTTGTTTGTTGGAAGATTTTTAATCACAGTTTCAATTTCATTACTTGTGATTGGTCTGTTCATATTTTCTAGTTCTTCCTGGTTCAGTGTTGGAAGGTTATACCTTTCTAAGTATTGGTCCATTTCTTCCAGGTTGTCCATTTTATTGTCATAGAGTTGCTTGTAGTAGTCTCTTAGGATGCTTTGTATTTCTGCAGTGTCCGTTGTAACTTCTCCAATTTCATTTCTAATTTTATTGATTTGAGTCCTCTCCCTCTTTTTCTCGATGAGTCTAGCTAATGGTTTATCAATTTTGTTTATCTTCTCAAAGAACCAGCTTTTAGTTTTATTGATCTTTGCTATTGTTTTCTTTGTTTCTATTTCATTTTTTTCAGCTCTGATCTTTATCATTTCTTTCCTTCTGCTAACTTTGGGTTTTGTTTGTTCTTTTTTCTGTAGTTCCTTTAGGTGTAAAGTTAGATTGCTTATTTGACATGTTTGTTGTTTCTTGAGGTAGGATTGTATTGCTATAAAAATCCCTCTTAGAACTGCTTTTGCTGCATCCCTCAGGTTTTGGATCATCGTGTTTCCATTGTCATTTGTCTCTAGGTATTTTTTGATTTCCTCTTTGATTTCTTCAGTGATCTCTTGGTTATTTAGTAATGTATTGTTTAGCTGCCATGTGTTTGTGTTTTTTACCTTTTTTTCCCTGTAATTCATTTCTAATCTCATAGCGTTGTATTCAGAAAAGATGCTTGATATGATTTCAGTTTTCCTAAATTTACTGAGGCTTGACTTGGGACCCAAGATGTGATCTATCCTGGAGAATGTTGCATGCACACTCGAGAAGAAAGTGTAGTTTGCTGTTTTTGGATGGAATGTCCTATAAATATCAATTAAATCTATCTGGTCTATTGTGTCATTTAAAGCTTCTGTTTCCTTATTTATTTTCATTTTGGATGATCTGTCCATTGGTGTAAGTGAGGTGTTAAAGCCCCCCACTATTATTGTGTTACTGTCGATTTCCTCTTTTATGGCTGTTAGCAGTTGCCTTATGTATTGAGGTGCTCCTATGTTGGGTGCATATATATATATATATATATATATATATATATATATATATATTTTTTTTTTTTTTTATTTTGGCTGTGTTGGGTCTTCGTTTCTGTGCGAGGGCTTTCTCTAGTTGTGGCAAGCGGGGGCCACTCTTCATCGCGGTGCGCGGGCCTCTCACTATCGCGGCTTCTCTTGTTGCGGAGCACAGGCTCCAGACACGCAGGCTCAGTAGTTGTGGCTCACGGGCCTAGTTGCTCCGTGGCATGTGGGATCTTCCCAGACCAGGGCTCGAACCCGTGTCCTCTGCATTAGCAGGCAGATTCTCAACCACTGCGCCACCAGGGAAGCCCTGCATATATATTTATAAGTGTTATATCTTCTTCTTGGATTGATCCCTTGATCACTATGTAGTGTCCTTCTTGTCTCTTGTAATAGTCTTTATTTTAAAGTCTATTTTATCTGATATGAGTATTGCTACTCCAGCTTTCTTTTGATTTCCATTTGCGTGGAATATCTTTTTCCATCCCCTCACTTTCAGTCTGTATGTGTCCCTAGGTCTGAAGTGGGTCTCTTGTAGACAGCATATATACGGGTCTTGCTTTTGTATCCATTTGGCGAGCCTGTGTCTTTTGGTGGGAGCATTTAATCCATTCACGTTTAAGGTAAATATTGATATGTATGTTCCTATTACCATTTTCTTAATTGTTTTGGGTTTGTTTTTGCAGGTCTTTTTCTTCTCTTGTGTTTCCCACTTAGAGAAGTTCCTTTAGCATTTGTTGTAGAGCTGGTTTGGTGGTGCTGAATTCTCTTAGCTTTTGCTTGTCTGTAAAGCTTTTGATTTCTCCATTGCATAGGAATGAAATCCTTGCTGGGTAATCTTGGTTGTAGGTTCTTCCCTTTCATCACTTTAAATATGTCATGCCTCTCCCTTCTGGCTTGTAAAGTTTCTGCTGAGAAATCAGCTGTTAACCTTATGGGAGTTCCCTTGTATATTATTTGTCATTTTTCCCTTGCTGCTTTCAATAATTTTTCTTTGTCTTTAATTTTTGCCAATTTGATTATTATGTGTCTTGGTGTGTTTCTCCTTGGGTTTATCCTGCCTGGGACTCTCTGCACTTCCTGGACTTGGGTGGCTATTTCCTTTTCCATGTTAGGGAAGTTTTCAACTATAATCTCTTCAAATATTTTCTCTGGTCCTTTCTCTCTCTCTTCTCCTTCTGGGACCCATATAATGAGAATGTTGTTGCTTTTAATGTTGTCCCAGAGGTCTCTTGGCTGTCTTCATTTCTTTTCATTCTTTTTTCTTTATTCTGTTCCACAGCAGTGATTTCCACCATTCTGTCTTCCAGGTCACTCATCCGTTCTTCTGCCTCAGTTATTCTGCTATTGATTCCTTCTAGTGTATTTTTCATTTCAGTTATTGTATTGTTCATCTCTGTTTGTTTGTTCTTTAATTCTTCCAGGTCTTTGTTAAACATTTCTTGCATCTTCTTGATCTTTGCCTCCATTCTTTTTCCGAGGTCCTGCATCATCTTCACTATCATTATTCTGAATTCTTTTTTTGGAAGGTTGCCTATCTCCACTTCATTTAGTTGCTTTTCTGGGGTTTTATCTTGTTCCTTCATCTGATACATAGCCCTCTGCCTTTTCATCTTGTCTATCTTTCTGTGAATGTGGTTTTTGTTCCACAGGCTGCAGGATTGTAGTTCTTGCTTCTGAAAGAAGGTATTTTCAATTCAATGCATATGGAGCTTCTGCTAGTGATGGAGTGTCTCCTGCAGAGGTGGGGGAAAGCTGTGGCTCACCATGGGGACAAGGACACCGGCAGCAGAATTTCTGGGAAGTACTCCATGGTGTGATCCCTCCCAGAGTCTGCCATTAGCCCCATCAAAGGACCTGTAGTCTCCTCATTTTCTTTATTCAGCTAATTTCAGCTAGCTCTGTGATAATTTACTATTGACAAAATTTTTTTTTTATTCTTCTCGGAAATTGCTTCTCTCATGTTTTTATAGTTCTGCAAATTGTTCATCATTAGTTTAAATTGTTATAAAGTACTAGGCATGATTTTGAAATAGGATGCTATTTGGAAAATTTTCTCAGGTAGGATTATTTTGTGAATCTTTCAGTTGTTTTTGAAGTTAGCATCCAAATATGCTTTTGAAACAATGAAACAGTGTTCAAAAAGTTCTGAAGTATCAAGACAGGGCAGAATAAACTCAATTATTCTGAATGATAGAAGGACTGAGATGTTCTAACAGAGTTGTCATATATATCATACTATATTAATGTAACTACCCTTCAAAGAATTAGAATACATAAAATACTCCATCCAGTATAAGAAATCCTAAGTTATTATATTTTTGTTTCCAGAAACATGGAGATGGTCAGTTTAAAAAACATTTTTTTTATTGCATCATGGTCAAAGAATTTGGTCTGTATGATAACTTGTTGAGACTTACTTTATGGACATAAGCAAATTTTGTTAAGTGTTCCATACAGTTGAAAAGAATGAGAATATTCCAGTTTGGGGGTGTTGCTGGTTAATTACATTGTCCACATCTTCTCTAGCCTTATGAACTTTTTCCTTTATGTGTTATTAAGAGAAATATGTAATGGCAGATTTGTCAACTTCTTGTAATTCTGACTGACATTTTTAATTTTTATATATTTAATGCACAAAAGTGTGTTAGGTTTAAAATGTCCATATTTTCCTAGTAATTTTAGTCTCATTAATATGTAGAGATTTGCTGAAGTGATGCTTTTTGCCTTAGTCTATTTCATTTGATATTAAAATAGTTACAACAGCTTTCTTTTAATTAGTATTAGTCTAGTGTATATGATTACTTCCATTCTTTTTCTTTCAACCCTTCTGTGTCTTCATGGTACTAAGACTATCTCTAGTAAGAGCATACAGCAAGATTTTATTTTGTTATCTAATCTGACGATCTTTGTCTTTTAAATGTATAAAGCTAATTTACATTGATTGCCTTTACGAATATACTTGGATTCACTTCTACCAACTTATTTTAAACTTTTTACTACTCTACTTTTCTGATTCTTTATGTCCTGCTTCCATCCTTGTTGCTTCTTAGATTAAGGTTTCTATTCCCTCTCATTTCATTTTCTCCCCATTAAAAGTAGGGAGGTTATACACTGTTTTATTATCTTAGTGGCTTCCCTAGAAAATTTATCATGTGTATTTAACTTAACAGAGTCCTAAGTTAATTAGTCTCTTTATTCACATACTAAATAATACAAGAACCTCAGCACAGTCTAACTCAAATCACTCTTCCTGACTTAAGTGCCTTAGTTGTCTGGGATTCTGATTCTATCTTCATTTTTTGCTGCATTTCAGATCTTTTTTTTGGGGGGGGGGTCACTTTCCTTCTTTGTGGAGAACACCCTTTAGAAACTCCTTTTAGTGAGGGTCTTTTGGTAGTAAACCCTCTCACTTCATGTTTGCTTAAAATGCCTTTTTTCCCCATTTTTAAAATAAAGGTTTTTTGGGTTTTTTTTTTCCCCTGGATATAAACCTGTAAGTTAACAATATTTTTTCTGCACTTTGAAAATATCATTCCAAAAGCTTTGGGATTTGATTGTTCCTGAGGAAAGACAGCTTTCAGTCTGTTGTCCCTTTATAGGTAATCTCTTTTTTTCTCTCTGCTTTTAATCTTTTCTTTGTCTTCAGTGTTCTTAGGTATCATTATGAAGTTTTCTTGTTAATTATCCTGTTTGGGATTCCCTGAGGTTCCTGAATATGAGACTTCATATCTTTCACCAATTTTGAAAATTTTTAATTCATTATGTCTTTAAATATTGACTATACTCCATTCTCTTTCTTTTCTCCTGCTAGAATTCCAATTAGCCATATGTTGGATTTTCTTAATCTCTATGTCTTTTAATTCTCACTTTCCACTCCATTGTCTTTCTAATACTGCATTCTGGGTAATTTCTTCACTGCCATCTTCCAGCTCATCAATTTCTTCTTCAGCTGCATCTAATCCATTGAGGTTTCTAATTTCATTATTCCATTTTTTCCCATTTCTAGAAGTTCTATTTAGTTCTCTCATATCTGCCTGTCCAATTTTTATAGTTACTTGTTCTTTTATCATCCTTTCAATAGTCTTAAAACTTTTATTTTGACATATTAAATATATTTTCTATTCCATAACTGATCAATTGCTAATATCCATAGCATTTGTGGGATGAACCTGCAGTTTATTGTTTTGGTTGATGCTGCCCGTGGTGGCTTCCTTTCATGTGTTTGTTGATTTCTGATTTTGAGCTCATTTGCCTTGGAATTTTATCTCTGGGAATTTTTTGTGGCCTGGGTTTAAAGTTCATTCCTTTAAAGAGGCATATGTTCCCTTCTGCCTTGGGGAACACTAATAACTTGGAACAACTTTTAACTACATTTTCAGCTTGGGGCATTTAAAGCCACATAAGTACTGTGAATCCTAGTCCTAAAATCTGTGTGAGTACAGACATTTGATGATAAGGAATTATCAGTGCAGACTTCTTCTTTGTCCTGTTCCATTCATATCCAAGGCTGAGATAGACATTTATCCTTACTGCCCCTCTCTGTGGGACAAGATTGTTTTACCTTACCCACTGAAAGTGCTACCCTTCAGAGACACTGGCTCTATTCAGGGGTCTCTGATTCAATTCCCCTTCCTTTCAGACTTCAGGTTTTGTGTCTTGGCCCTGTAAGTGTGAACCATTAAACCTCAGGCTAATTAGGCCATTAGAAATTAACATTTATTTTACTGGATTTACACTTCCTTGTTGTTTTTGGCATCAGTAGGATTTCCTTCCCTTCCAGCTTAGCCATGCAATACAAAAATATATTTTTAAAGGCTTATCCAGATTTTTAAACTATGCCGACCAAGAGGATTTGCTTGAACATTTAGTTAGCCATAATGTTCAACCTGAAAATCTATTTCCTTATCTTACGACATTAGCTTGTATATCCAAAACACTTATAATTGTGATGATAGCCATCATCTCTGACTTGTTCCTAATACCATGTCTTTGATATTTCACTATGTAATGTGTTCACTGTTAGGTTTTGTATAAATGGTCTTTATCATATTTAGGTGGTTTCCTTTTCTTCCTATTTTACTTGGGATAGCTGTTGAAATGTATGAAGTATTATTTGACATCCACCGATAGATTCAGTTTTGCTACTGAAATTTACATATGTACTCTACCATTTTTTATAAAATTGAGAATATACAAACATGGAAAAACTTCAAGCTGTGAGAATTAAGTCCCCTCTTCCCATTGCAGTCCCAAGTTCCCTAGTTCCACACCATAGAGAGTTTATTGTGACTTACCAGAGATATTCTCTACATACTAAATCATTAGATGTGTCTCTTAATGCACACGCACAGTGACATATATATACACACAGTACTGCACCATACTTTTTTTACTTAGTAACACACTCTAGGGAGCTTCTCTACTACTTATAAACAAAAGAATAAGAATAAAAAGACTTTCATGCAGCTTTTGAGTTTTTCAGAGACCAGAAAATATCTCGTCCAGCTTAAGAATACCAGTATACATTATCTTCAATTATCTTAGAATCACTGACTATCATAGCAATACCTAGGGCAGTGCTGTCCAAAAGAACTTTCTGCTATGATGGAAATGCTCATTTCTGCACTATTCAATATGGTGGCCACTAGACACATTTGGCTAGGGAGCATTTGAAATGTAGCTGGTGTGACTAAGTAAAGGAATTTTTAATTTTAATTACTTTTAATAGCTATATGTGGTTAGTGGGTACTGTACTGAACAGCTCAGCTGTACAGTTGCACAGGCCATCTTCCTGGTTTTACAGAAGAGTGACCTGAGCTGCAGAGAAATGTTTTAGTGGCAGAACCAGGATTGGAACTCAGATCTCCTTTCTTTCTCTTCATTCCTCTTTCAATTTTAGCATAGCTGCTACTTCAGCCTAAGTACTTTTTTGGGTGTAGGGAAGCGACTCTCAAAACCAATACAACCAAACCCTTCAAGATGCTGCTCTTCCAGGGACTCATGGAATCATCCCTATTTAACATCCATCACTTAGGGTCAGCCTGGTTTACTTCAGCTGCTCATTCCCTACATCACTAGGTTCTCTTAAAGCTTTTCCCCATCTATACTGCCACTCCTCTAGTTCGACACCATTACTATCTTATAAAAGGATGCCTTGCTGGCATTTCCTCTACTGCCTCTGAGCAACCCTCCTGCTGCTCCTATTTCTGATCATGGTGTTTTGCTCACAAGCCATCAGCAGTTACCACTGGGCACTGAATATAGTCTAAAATTTTTATTGCAAGGTCCTCTATAATGCAAGCTCATCTTTCTTTAAACAAATTTCTCATTTTAGAATAGTTTTTAGATTTATAGAAAAGCTGAAATGGCAGTTCAGATAGTTCCTACATATCCTAAATCCAGGTTCACCTATTGTTAACCTCTTACATTACTACAGTACATCTGTCACAACTAATGAACTGACATTAGTACATGACTATTAACTAAACTCCATATTTATTTGGGTTTCACTAGTTTTTCCTTAACATCCTTTTTCCATTCACACCTATTCGTCATTACCTACCTCATGTCTTCTGTTCTAGGATCATTTTTTCAGAGATGCCTGGTTTTTCAAGACCTTGACAGTTTTGAAGAGTACTGGGTTTTTCCTATATTTTTCTCATGGTTAGACTGGGGATTTTGGAGAGGAAGACCACAGAGGTGAAGTGCCCTTTTCATCGCATCCTATCAAGGGCACATGCTATCAACGTGACTTATCAATGGTGACGCTAACTTTGATTTGGCCAAAGTAGTGTCTGTACGAGGTTCCTCCACTCCATACACTAATCATTGGAAGCCAGTCACTAAATCCAGTCCACTTCAGGGATGGGGAGTTAACTTCTACTTCCTTGAAGGAGTTATAAATTAATAACTTATTTGAAATTACTCTGTAAAGAAGATTTGTCTCTTCTCCCTCATTTATTTATTCAGCTATTTATTGATATCAATATGGACTTAAGGATATTTATTTTAGACTTTGGGTTATAATCCAATATTATTGTTACTCATCTTCTTGCTCAAATTTCCACCTTTAGCCATTGGGAGCTCTCTCAGATGGGCCCTGAACACTTTCAACATGCTGCCCCATAGATATATTTTTTTCCCTTAGTGCCTCTCTTTGGCACTGCAAGATGCTCCAGGCTCATCTGTATGCCCTGCTCCAGTCCTAGAGTCTGCTGATACTCCAGAAGCCCTGGTTTCTATTATTGGAGACCGGTGTTAGAAACCAAGGTCTGGGTGCTGGTTCCCATCTTCTTTGTTAGCCCCACACCCCACTCAACCAATGCTGATGATCACCTACCCATGTGCTCCTGTCTCTATAACACTCTCTCTCCACTCACACTGAAATCCACAGGTGCTTACCAGCAACATTTTTTACTAGAATGTTCTTGTCTTCCTTCATCTGGCTGAAACTCTGCTCCTTCCAGAAGGCCTGATTCAAAATGCCGCCTCTTTCATGATGCCTTTCCAAATCTTCAACTTGACAGCCCACAGCCCTTCATAGTACCAGGCTGTGAGCTACCTAAAGGCGGTGCTGTGATGTATTTACATCCATATCCCTAAACTCAGCAGTAGGACATAGCAAATTAAATGGCTATTGCTTGACGAATATTAATTGACTAGATTAAGGTCAGTGTAAGATGTACTCTTTAGGGTCTACCAGGGAAAACGAACTACACACACATACCCAACACAAAACAAAAAACCCTCCTGCAGAGCCTTTATGTCCAAGGGACCCTTCCTGGTCTCATGCCCGAAGAACATACCCTGTTTCAGTCATATGTTATTGCGAAAACCAGAAGGGAGAGCCTTATGACTTCCATCCCTCAGAAAAGGCCTTTTCTGTTCCCAGTTACACGCACATGTTCAAAGATTAGGATCAGGGGAATCTAACATGCCATAAGGCAAATTGCAGAGCTGTCCCAAGTCAGGAAACCTCAATAGGAAACAGGCAGCAGTCCATGGTCAAATGAAATGATGACCTGGGATAGGCATTTCCCTAGAATCCTTTGCCTCCCGCCTTTCTCACTCAGTCACATCTACCGCCTAGGGGATGTGATGTTGGGGATGCAAATATAGCAAGGTGACCATGGATGCACCTGCATGCTGAGACGCTGGGAAATGTGTCCCAACTTCAAACCATTCTGGGACTTTGTTATTGGTGCACTGGGGTAAAAGAATACCCGGGGGAACTGAGGATATTGCATCTATCAGTCGCCCTGAGAAGAGGCTAATCCTGGGATAAAAGATGAGGTGAATTTCCGTCAGGGGCTAGGGAGAAACTTCCTCTTCATTCTTGGGGGTGGGAAGTTTTTGTTCTGAGGTTTGGAAAGGGCTGGAGCCATTGTCATGAGAGGATGGGGGTGGGCACCATAAAGAGGCAGGCCAAAGTGGCCAGCATCTGACTTTTCCCAGGTGGCGACACCAATGGTACAGAGAAATGGCCAGTGTCGGGAGGAGCAGTCCTTAAAGTAGAAGTTGCACCCTCTGGTCTTCCTGGATGATGCTGATACCCCTTCCCTGAGTTCCCCGCATTCACCTGCCGCGGCAGGCAGCTCTCAGCAAGCTGACGTTTCCTATCTCCGGCCCCGAAGCGCTCGCCTTCTCTACCAGGAGTACAATCCAGGGGTTCTTAATTCCTACACAATCCTCAACCACACAGTGATGGGAGCCATAGGGTAAATGTCCCTGCTCCCTGTCCTGAGTAGGGTGATTGAGGGGTGGTGTCACCTTGTTTCTCAGAGGGACCCCCGCAGCCCTGAGCCCTGGTTGCAAACAGAGCTGTCATCCTTATCAATGCACCCTGAATGGTGTTTCTCTCTTCCTCTCTTACATTCCCCACTTGATCACTTGTACTTTCTAAGATCACCCCTCACATAAACTTCCTCCACTCAAGTCCTTGTTTCAGCATCTGCTTTCAGGAAAACCTCAACTCAGATATGCTGCCAGGGCAAGAGGGAAGACGCAGAGAACAGAGGCAGCAGTGGGCAGCTGGGCTAGGCAGCTCAGAAAGAAGGAGCTGGGGGAGGCTGCACCAGAAGAATTTCCCAGACTTGCCTAGGGACTCAGAAGGGCAAGTAGGGACTTCCCTGGTGGTGCAGTGGTTAAGAATCCGCCTGCCAATGCAGGGGACACAGGTTCGTGCCCTGGTCTGGGAAGATCCCACATGCCGCAGAGCAACTAAGCCCGTGTGCCACAACTACTGAGCCTGCGCTCTGGAGCCTGCAAGCCACAACTACTGAAGCCCACGCACCACAACGAAGATTAGCCCCCGCTCACCACAACTAGAGAAAGCCCGCACGCAGCAGTGAAGACCCAACGCGGCCAAAAATAAATAATAAATAAAATAAATAAATTTTAAAAAATAAAATTAAAAAAAAAAAAAGAAGGGCAAGTAGACCAGGCACTGATGCTGAGCAAGTAGCATCTGGCCACACAGAGGAGCAGCAGGTATGATGCCGCCCTCTCAGAGCTCATGATCAGAGAGCACCCCGCCAGACAGTCTACCTGTCATCTCAGGGATGCTCAACTCTTCAGAACTTCCCCCTAACAATAACACACACGCACCTCTGGCCCAGAGGTCCCTGCCTTGGCATCTTGCTCATTTCTGGGTTGAGTCCTTGCTCCATGATGTCATCAGCATGGTTTCCTGGATTCCAGGTCCATATCCTGCTCCCGAGATGTGACTTGGCATATCTGGACTCCTGAAGGTCGCTATGCCATTTTTATTTTTTTCTAAATGCCAGTATTTCATAGTTAGTTTACTAATCCCAAACTCAGCCCCCTCCTACTCTCCATGCCCAGCCCCAGTACAATTTGAAGCTGAATTTCTGGAGATGATCATGCCTGCTTCATCTTAGTACCACTGGGTAATAGTACCGTACCTATACATGGATGTTTATTTGTGTGACAGGTAGCCAGTTAAAAACACCAAGTAATGTGCCCAGATACTGATTTCTAAACACCATTCTCTAATAAAAGAAACTGGGGCTCCTTGGAGAAGTAGTTGATTCTAGGGCCAGAGTAAAAGTGAAATATAAGATGAGCCTGGAGCATCTTATAATATGAGAAAGTAAAGAAGTGCTAAGAAAAAAAAATATGGGGCAGCATGTCCAGGAAGTGCCCAGGAGCCAACCTGAAAGAGCTCCTAGTGGTCAAAGTGGGAAGTATATGAGCAAAACATGAATAATGATAATATTGATGATAACCTAAAGTATAAAATAAGTATCTTTGTATCCATACTGATGTAAATAAATAAGTAAATGGGGGACAAGGGACAACTCTTCCTTACAGAAGACTTCCAATTAATAAATGTGGAAGGAATAGGAAAATAGAAAACCTCCACTAGGCCACCACAGTAATAACCGGCAGACATGCTCCACCAATTACAATTAGTGGGAGGAGTGTAAGGAGAAGCAAGATATTTGCAGAGTCTTAAAGTATCTCCTCACAAATAAATTAATAACAAAGAGAAAAATAGCAACTTAACAGTGAAGGAATCTGGCAGACACCACCTTAACCGAGTGGTCAATGTTAACATCAGCAGTGATAAGACATGTTAACATTGTGTCTGCCCTGATATGATGCCCTGAGGACACATCAACTCCATGGTGTCCTTCCCCAAAACATATCACCTTACTCTAATCGTGAGAATACATCAGACAGACCCAAATTCGGGGAGATTCTGCAACATAACTAACCAGTCCACTTCAAAAGCACCAAGGTCATGAAAGACAGGAAAGACTATCCCAAACAGGAAGGGACACAGGAGATGTGACAACTGAATGTAATGGGCCATCTTGGGTTACCTCCTAGAACTGAGAAAGGACATGAATGTAAAAACTGGTGAAATCCAAATAAATCCTGTGATTCAATTAAGCATTGTCCTGAGGTTAATTTCTTTTTTAAAAAAATTTATTCACTTTTATTTATTTGTTTTTGGCTGCATTGGGTCTTCGTTGCTGTGTGCGTGCTTTCTCTAGTTGCAGCGAGCAGGGTCTCCTCTTTGTTGAGGTGCGCGGGCTTCTCATTGCGGTGGCTTCTCTTGTTGTGGAACACGGGCTCCAGGCACGCAGGCTTCAGTAGTTGTGGTGCGTGGGCTCAGTAGTTGTGGCGCACGGGCTTAGCTGCTCCGCAGCATGTGGGATCTTCCCGGACTAGGGCTCAAACCCGTGTCCCCTGCATTGGCAGGTGGATTCTTAACCACTGTCCCACCAGGGAAGCCCGAGGTTAATTTCTTAGTTTTGATGCTTGCGCTATGGTTGGTAAGATGCTAACATTAGAGGAAGCTGAGTAAGGGGAGGCGGGAACTCTCTGGACTGTCTCTGCAGCTCTACTATAAGTCTAAAATTAGTTCAAGGGGCTTCCCTGGTGGTGCAGTGGTTAAGAATCTGCCTGCCAATACAGCGGACACGGGTTCGAGCCCTGGCCCGGGAAGATCCCACATGCTGCAGAGCAGCTAAGCCCGAGTGCCACAACTACTGAGCCTGCCCTCTAGAGATCACGAGCCACAACTATCGAGCCCGTGTGCCGCAACTACTGAAGCCCGCGTGCCTAGAGCCCACGTTCCGCAACAAGAGAAGCCACCGTGATGAGAAGCCCGCGCACTGCAACGAAGAGTAGCCCCTGCTCGCAGGTACTAGAGAAAGCCCACACACAGCAAAGAAGACCCAACGCAGCCAAAAATAAATAACATTAAAAAAATAAATAAATAAATAAATAAAATTAGTTCAAAATAAAAAAGTTTTAAAGAAACACTGACAAATGGGCTATGGGTTTAAGTGTTAAGACAAATAGTGAAATATAAAGAAGATCTGGGAGAACTTCAGAGTGCTACCAAGGCAGGAAACAGCTTAATGTGAGAAAAGGATTTTGGAGCCAGAGAAGTTAAGACAAATGATGAGGTTCTGAGCTAAGGAGGAAGCAGTGGGGCTGGAAAATATTGTTGAAAGCCACCCCTGACCTAGCACACAGTGAGCCAGGCACTTCTCCAAGAGCTGCACGTGTACTAACTGATTAAGAAATGAGACGGTTTGGGGCTTCCCTGGTGGCACAGTGGTTGAGAATCTGCCTGCCAATGCAGGGGACACGGGTTCAAGCCCTGGTCTGGGAAGATCCCACATGCCACGGAGCAGCTGGGCCCGTGAGTCACAACTACTGAGCCTGCGCGTCTGGAGCCTGTGCTCCGCAACAAGAGAGGCCACGATAGTGAGAGGCCCGCGCACCGTGATGAAGAGTGGCCCCCGCTCTCCGCAACTAGAGAAAGCCCTCACACAGAGACGAAGACCCAACACAGCCAAAAATAAATAAATAAATAAATAAATTTATCAAAAAAAATAAAAAACAAATGGGACGGTTTGACACACACACACACATATATGGGAACACAGTTGTCAGAACTGTGAGTAACAGAAGATGAGGGAAGAAGAAGGAGCTACCCACGATGACCCCCAGGTTTGTAATCTGTGGTCATAATAGCATTCCTCAAGGTGGAAAACAGATTGGGCTTGGGGAGGAGGAAGATAAGCTCAGTTTGGGGCAGTCTGGTTATAGGTGCCTGTGTGACAGCCAGGTGGGCAGGTGAAAGATAACCTTACTTACAGCTTCAAAGAGAAAGCCATTCCAGAGATAGAGACCTGAGAATGATGATCATATAGCTGATGGTGGAAACTATAGGTGTGGATGAAATCACCCAGGAAGAGGGTATGAAAGAAAAAGAGAAGGGGGCCAAGGATGGAAGGTGGAGGAACCCCAACCATTACAGAAAGAAGAACAGACGAGGAGGACTGAGAAGTGGGTGTCAGAGGTGGAAGAGGACCCGAGGAGCATGAGGTCACAGAAACCGTCAGGCTGGGGTAGGGGGGGTGAGATGTTCAGTAGTGTCAAATGCTACTGCGTAAGAAGAGCTCTCAATTGACACTGGTGACCTGGGAAGGAAAAGTTGATGGGAAGGCGGTGGCACCCAGCCTGTACCTAAGGAGTGAACGCTCAGTGGTGGGAAAGCAGAACAGGGAGTGCCAAACATTATTTTGAGAAACGTGGTTGGGAAAGAGGAAAGAAAAATAGCCAGAGGGGAACTCAAGGTCACAGGGGTCACCCAAAACTCCGTCTCCAGACTGATTCCTCCCAGGAGTTCCTGACACATATTTTCAACTGCAAACTAGTTCTCTCCACTGGGTACTCTGCCTGTAGCTTTTGAATGTGTATGTCTAGCCTTAGACCTACAACGGTTCTACGCTTAAGTTGACAAAAGAGGCATCATCTCCGCTGTGAATCACATTTTCAACATGAACATTGAGATCTGAGATGAGCTAACCTGACTGTACTTGATGCCTGACTTGGGGCGGCACAGATGATGCTGGACAGTTTTGTAACCATTCCCGGAGGTGAGATTGCTCATGACCACGTTCCATCACTGCACAGCCATGTTCCACCCCTGCTTTCAAAGCCCAGCGTAGAACATTTCCAGACAGTTTCAGATCCCGACTAGAAATTTGCTGGCGGGGTTAAAAGCTATAGTCACTAGGAGAGATACTCAGTGAGGCTCACGGCTTTTTCACATCTGCATGTGCCAAAGATGTTTCATTCCTCTCCGTGTTCAGTTGCATTTACAAGCCTTTAGATATGAACACTCATTAATATTGACGTTTGAGTACCGAATCGGCTTAGCTTCCTAGAAATTACTAGATTTTATATTATTCATTCATTCATTCAATATACATTGATTAAGTGCTGGGCAACATGTTAGTACTGGAGAAGACTGGATAAATAAATGCAAAGAGGTTCCTTTCCTTGAGAAGCCCACATACACTTACGTAAACAGCTACAAACAACATGGACTATCCTATAATAATAAAGCCACGTATATTATGTATACATGTCTGTGTGTGTCTATATAATAAAGCATTATGTTATGTATACGTCTGTGTATCTACATAACAAAGGCATGTATGTTATGTATATGTCTATGTGTATCTATATAATAAAGGCATGTATGTTATGTACATGCATGTGTATCCATGTAATAAAGACATGCATGTTATGTATACATGTGTGTGTATCTATTTCTGAGGGAACACAGACGACAGCATGACTCTCTCTTCCAGATGTGACTGGGTTGTGAGGGGCATGAGAGGGAGGCACGTTCAGTTGACTGTAGATATTGGAAGGATGAGCAATAATGGTTTGCCTCGGTGGGTAAAGGAGGAAGAAGGGCCCTAAAGGCAGAAGGAATAGCAAGTGCAAAAGTAGAGAGGTGAGGATATGCCCGGCGTATGTCATAATGTGGTGATGGTGTTCATAAACATAACAAAACCACCAAGGAAATGACGAAAGACACTGACTGGGCACTCACTGCGCATCAGGTGCTGTTCTAAGCACTTTACATGCATGAGCCACGTGTGTGAGTGGTCAGAGGTGAGGCTGACAAGACAGCTGGGGATCGGATGATGAAATGTTTTGAATGTTGTACTAATAGGCCTGGACTTTGTCCCACAGGTAGGGGAGAGTGAGTACTGGCAAGATGAGACTTGCAATTGAAAAAGATTCCTCAGCTAGCTGTGTGGGGAACAGGTTGGAGGAGGTGAGATGGGAAGCAAAGAGGTGAGTTGGGAAATTGTTTCAACAGTTCAGACAAGTGAAAATT
The DNA here is from genome assembly GCF_965194805.1 of Balaenoptera borealis. Lineage (NCBI taxonomy): Eukaryota > Metazoa > Chordata > Mammalia > Artiodactyla > Balaenopteridae > Balaenoptera > Balaenoptera borealis. The sequence continues at coordinate 44,303,233 of NC_138868.1, forward strand.
GCAGGGAGGAGGGATGCGGGAGAGAATTCTGAGCAAGAAACGGGCCTTGGAGACCCCCCTGCCCCACCCCACAGCCATGGGGGGGCAAGGAAGAGGGAAGGGGTTCTAGTCACTCAGAGGGGCAGGAACATCTTCAGGAAAGTGGATGAGCTCAGCGTGAGGTGCACGCAGGTGGAGGTGCCGAGTGGAGTGGGCAGCTAAGAATGAAAGTCTAGAACTTGGGGCAGTGGTTAGGATGAGAGAAAGTGGGGCGCAGAGAGGGGAAGTCCAAATCCAGTCAAGTTGAATCTGTCATCACCAAGCTCACCCTGAAGTCTCCCGTCCCCGCCTCCTCCACACTTTCACACAACAGCTATGAATGGATACAGGGACACATACCCTTCCAGACGCAAGTTACCTGGAGACGCACAGGGGCCAAGCATCACAAAGCGCATGCTTGCACCAACCTAGAGAGAGATACGCAGAGGAACACACACACACACACACAAACACACGGGGCCATAGATCACAGAGGTACACATACACACACAAACACACATACATACACACTGGTCCATAGGAGAGCGGTACACAAACACATACATGCATCTCCACACACACGTAAATAGACCTACAGAGGTCACAGGAGCACAATTTTCTGGAGAGGGTGAGGCATGTATTCCAGTGTACGGTGGAGTCTTTCCATGCTGATGACCCTCGGCTGTGAGGGGGAGTAGCCCCATCTGGTCACAAAGACTCCCTTTGCAATGCGTTCATGTAAAACATCCCAAGAGGACATCTAACTGATCTGTTATCCCACGCAGGACCCATTCCTATTCCATTCCAGGTGTACTGCTGTGGACGGAGAACAACTCTAAAGTAGGAGATTAAAGACACCCACTGCAATATTCAACTCTCCTCTTACCAAAAAGCTTCTGCAGGACTTGACCATCGTATAAATCTTCAGCCAGGTCTTTCACAATGATTCTTTCTCCAACCAAAACATCATTAATCCAGTCAATTAATACCTACACAGAGAGAGAGAGAATAAGAGAAGAGTCATGGGGTATTTTCTTACAGACCAGCTTTCTCATCCTGGACAGTTAAAATTTAAATGAACTTCATATTTTGAAAGGAACAGAACTATCCAAATGACCCAGTATGTGGACAAGCTGTGAGTGGGAGCCCCAGTGGCCCTGTTAACTTTCAGGTATGAGCTCTTCTAGTGCTGATGGCACCCGTGTCTCTGCTAATACCTCTGGCCGCTACCATTCCTTTCCCGAATGGCAAGCAACGTTCGCACAGTGCTTGGCTGTGTGGTTTTGTACCGGCAAGAGTATGGGCTTTGGAGTTATGCAAACTGAGGTTGAAAACCCCACTTTACCTACTAATTAATTTGCGCATCTCTGGGATCTATGGACATCTGTGTGTGTGTGTGTGTGTGTGTGTACCTCTGTCATCCATGGACCTCTGTGTGTGTACCTCTGTGACCTATGAATCTAAGGCAAGCTAGCTATCTGCTCTGAGCCTCTGATTCCCCACCTCTATAACTGAGGTTGAAGATACCTCCCACACTAGGTGGTAGAAAAGAATTACAGGAATTCCCTGGTGGTCTCCGCGCTTCCACTGGTTAGGACTCCGCGCTTCCACTACAGGGGGCATGGGTTCGATCCCTGGTCAGGGAACTAAGATCCCGCATGCCGTGCAGAGTAGCCAAAAAAAAAAAAAAAAAAATTACGTGCGGCAAGAACCAAACGGTCAGTAAGGGCAGATTTTATTCATAAATAAAGCACTCTCCCGTTGTGACATCTGACCAGGTGGTTACTGTGTTCAGGAGGGGAAATCAAACACAGAAGTAAACGTATCTGCCCAAGGACAGAGCTAACTGTGAGCGGAGACAGGAATCGGGCTCTTGTCCACCTCGCTCCAAAGCACACGCTCTCCTCCCCGCACCAGGCTCCCTCTCAGCGGGGCTGTGCAGTCTCCTGCCTGGTCTGTATCTTGGCCCCCGTCATTCCCTGAGAGTCCTCCGTGCACCAGGCATCCAGCAGAGGCATTCCAGGTGATGCCTCACCCAAGTAATCCACACAACACCCGAGAGGCAGGTAGCATCAGGTAAGGAAACTGAAGTTTGCACAAGGCCATTGCCTTTTTAATTTTAACCTCTTGTTTTGCTTATGAAGATATTATTTATATAAAATAAAATTAACTAATTTTAAGTACACAGTTTGATGAGTTTTGGTCACTGTACACGGTTGTGTAACCACCACCACAATCAAGACACAGAACAGTTCCCTAGCCCTAAGAAGGTTCCTTTGGTTTCTTTGTGCTCTGTCCCCTGCCCTGATCACAGGCCTCAGGCAACCACTACAGTTTTGCCTTTTTGACCATTTCACCTGTATGGAACATCATCTTTTGTGTTTGACTTCTTTGACTTGGCAGAAGTAATTGCCTTTACAACACAGGTGGGAGCTGGGCTAGGTTTCCATCCCTGGCTGGAGCCCTGTGCCTTCAAAGCACATTGTTCTACTGCCCTAAGGCAGGGGCTTCCTTGCTCCCTTCCTCCCTCCTTCCTTCCCCTCGCCTTCCCTCCCCTCTCTTCCCCTTCCCCTACCTTCCTTCCCACTCCCTCCCTCTCTCCCTCAACCATCCATCCACCTATCCATCCAACCATGCGTGCATCCATACATCCAACATCTACCCACCCAGCATTTATTAATACCTGCTGTATGTCATACTCTGTGCTGGATCCTGGGCGTACAATGATGAAAAAAAGAGAGAATCTTTAACCCCAAGCAGCTCACCATTTAGCGAAGGAGACAGAGAAGTACATGAATAGTTGTAATGCCATGTGGTGACTACAGTGACAGAACTAAATGCATGAACCACAGCAGCACACAGAGGGGCTGAGTGACAGCCCTGGGGTTTAGAGAAAGCTTCCTGGAGGATGTGACCCAACTTTGGCTTCAGGGGAAGAGCAGGTAGAGCCCCTGGGCACAGGGACTGCATGACCAAAGGCCTGGTGGTGGCAGGGCCGAAGCAAGCACGGTGCGCAGGCGTGTACGGGGAGCCAAGGCGAACAGATCCGGTGTCCTCGTGTTGCCAGGCAGGGATTATCTGAGGTTAAAGAGGCAGCCAGAGCATGGAGGCTTCAAACACCACCCCCAGGACTGTGGGCTTCAACCTGCAGTTCTTAGAGGAAACTACATACAGGTTTTGAACAGGAAAATGATATATTCAGATTTGCATTTTGAACGAATCACTCTGGCACCCAGTGCCTTTTTGTTCTAAGTGCAGCTTGAAGAAGCTGAAGAAGAAGGACACAGGACAAGGAATCAGAAGGGGGATGAAATGAACATTTTTTGAGGGTGACCATTTGTCAGCCACTGTGCCAAGTACATTATGCACAGTATTTCATTTCATCTCATTCGTTTCTGTTTGAACCCCATCTCCTCCACTCAGCTGTGACCATAAACAAACCATCTGGCTTTTCTGAGTCTCAGTTTCCTCATATGTAAAATGGGGATGATACTAGATCTTACTTCACAGGGTCCTTGAGAAAAGTGGTGAAAGGACTGTGTGAGCTCTAGGATCCTGGCAAATGGGAACTTATTTGCGCTAACTTCTCCGGTGCTTATGGTCAACGCCATTCGTTGGGCACTTGTCATGTCCCACTTCTGTTAACTTGTCGATGTCCACCTACTGGACCGCGAGCTGCCTGTGGGCAGGGACTGCCATGCCTTTCTATTCTCTCCGCAGTGGCTCGTGTGGTGCCTGCACAGGGTGCGTGGTCTAGAGACACCTGTTGAGTCTGGGAGGCACCTGAAGCCCCTTCTAACTTCCTCTTACCTTGATCAGTTCTTGAAGTTTGGGGTCGCTGCGTGAGTTGGGATCCACCATTGTTCGCACTTCGTTCTCCTCTTTAAAAAGAAAAGACAGTCAGTGGGGTGGTCCCACCTGAAGGCATTAGGCTAACCCAGAGAACAAGAGACCCCGTTACCCAGCATTGTGTCCTCAGGGTCCAGCTCAAAGGGGATGGGGCTGAGGGGCAGGTTGATGGCGTTCATGCCCTCCTCCTGAAGCTCTGACACTGCAAGAAGGAAGCACAGAGTCACACTGTAGCCCACAGACAACAAGGGGTGGGGCTCGTAACAGTCGTGTTCCGTATCAATGTGGATTGAGAAATAAAAGCACCAAGGTTAGCCTATAGCTGTGGCTCAGCCTGCATCTGATTCCTGCCTCTCCTTGCTAAAAAGGACCAAACTGTCCCCTTCATCTCACCTCTTCTGACCGTCACCTCACTCGTTTTCCTGGAGAAATAGGGCACAGAAATCTGCCTCCTTTCGGAAATGATCTCGGGATAAACAGAAGTGAGGTGGGCCCTGCAGTTTCTCTTAAGTCTCTGCCCTTGCCTCCTGCCTGTCCCTCCTTCCAGGGCTTGCCATCTGGTGCAGCGTGCGCCTGACAACTCTTTGTTGACTGGATGAACGAGGTCCCCACGTTGAGGCTACATGTATGTTGTAGATCATTTCCATCCTCAGTTCAACCCTCCTCTGACTTCTCTCCTGATTCGGCTTCCCTGAGTATTTTTCTGATTATCCCGCCTCCCTCCTTTACCTGGCCCCAGCTGCTGCTTGAGAGTACCTCATTCTGGCCTCTCCCTGGGCTCTGGACCTGTCCCTTCAGCTGTAAGGAGTCATGGGCCCTGTGGCCAGGCACCTCACCTCTCCAGGCCCGTTCCCTCAGCTGAACATGAAGAGCTGGGCAGGATGACCAGTAAGTTCTTTCTTACTCCCCAAATCTTAGAAATCTATGATTCCACTGTCCTCAAGAAAAATAACAAGAGGTCCATGACCACTAAAGACTTCCAGCCTGCTCCCTCCATGCACTGAACCCTCACATGAAGCCTTAGTGAAAAATAAAAATCCCTACCACAAAACCAGTTGTGTGATGGACCCTTGCTGAGCACTTACCTTGGATTTTTACCTCTCCTAAAAGCAGTGGCTCAAATCTCCTCACCTCTACTCAATTCCAGTTTGAGTAATTACTTTGCACCAGTTAAGCACAGAATGACCATTTTCTCTGAAAGCACTGATCACCAAAGGGTTCTTAAAGGGCTGATATGGCAGCTGCAATCAACCTTTAGTAAAAGCAATGTCCCATCTTTCCATTTTATTTATTTTTATGGACTATGGCCTCACCGATTGCCAGCATATACTTGCAAGAACTCTTAAGCACAAGGCAGTTGCTTACAAAGAGTTCTTTCATATTAGCAAACTCACTGATTGTTGCAGCTGGACAGGGAACGAGATTGCCTAAGAAAGGGAGTGAAACCCACTCTGCCCTAAAGGACACAACTCGCATTATGAAGCTGGTATTTAGTCCTGTTGCTGTGGGATCTTGACATTCATATGGGATATCAGCCAGTCACCATCTTGAATCTCCAAATCCACAGACACCCACCACTCTATATAATTCCCCCCACCCCCATAAAACATAACTGAAAAACGTAAGTGACACCTTCAAGGTTTAAATGATTCTACAGGTATAGGACTGCATTTGCTTTCCAGCGAAGAACAACTGCTTCCTGTTAGACTCTATAATGTCTTCTAGCACTCCTCCTAGGACTAGCAGTTTGCTTTCTTTTCCAGGCTGTTTCTTACAAAGAAGCAAGATTTCCACTACTTAACAAGCACTGCTACGCAAGCAACGGGCAATGGAAATAAAGTCACGTTTCAGTGTGGGTGTGAGACTGGGTTTACTGGCCACTGAAGAGACTAGCTCTTGCTGCCATCTATTTCTCCTTCCCGTGTCCGCTCCCCGCCACCACCCCCGGCCATGTCTGTGCTGTCCAATACAGTAGCCATTAACCACATGTGGCTACTGACATTCAAATGAATTAAAAATTCAGTTTCTTAGTTGCGCCTGTCACATTTCAAGTGCTCAGTGGCCCACAAGGGGCAAGTGGTACCACATTGGACAGTGAGAATGTAGACTTCCTCACAGGAGATTCAGTTGGATGGCGCCGTCCTAGGTAATCCCATAGATCCAAATGATGCCCATGTTTAAATCTGCAGCCTGATGTATGCTTTATTATATATTTTTAAAATTAATAAGATTTAATTATCTAAAAGTGAATTCAAGGCAACAGAATCAGGGATAGGATAAAAATGAAGCCTCTTCCTAGATATTTTTCATGTACAAAAGCCACCAAGTTTGACCTAATTTATTCTCTATTGGTTTTATTTTACCCAGCATCACTGGGTTGTGAAAACAGAAGTCAAGCCATTATTAAAACAAGACCCAGAAACAAACAAACAAAAACAAACAAAATCTCCAGCCTAGGCCTGACCCTGAGCTCTAGACTCAATGTCTCCTCTTATGTCTATTAGTGGAGATCTCAAATGTACACATCCAAAACAGAACTCGTGATTTTCAGCACCCTCACCCTCACCATAGCAACACCATATCAAGACCTGTTCATCCCCTACTCTTATCCTCCTCAGTAAATGGCACTACCATTTGCATAAGGGTTCAAGCCAAAATCTGAGGAATCACCCTTCACTTCTTTTCCTCACCATTTGCAGCCAATACATCGGCAAGTTTTGTGGGCTCCACCTCCAAAACAGGACCCTAGACCCTATTCCAACCACTTCTCACCAGCTCCACCACCATCATCCTGGTTCAGGTCCCCATTATCTTTCACCTAAATAACCAGAACCACCTTCTAACCAGCCCACTGCTTTCTGATGCATTTTCCCCGCCCCCGTCTACTTCCTATAGCACAGTCAGAATGATCTATAAAGATATAAACAGGATCATACATTCTCCTGCTTTAAGCCTTCCTGTGGCTTCCCATCATACTCAGAATAAAACCCCAACTCCTTCCTACAGGACCCTCTGATTAGCCCCCTGCCTCCCTCTTGTATTGTATTTTCTCCATAGCACTCATCACGATCTGAAATAACTATTATTTCTACGTTTGTTAGCTATCCCCCCTTAACAGAATGTAAGCCGTGGGAAGACTGGCACTTTTTCCCTTTTGTTTGCTCTTAGTCTCCAAAGAGGAGCCAGATTGCCTAGAGTCAAATCCAGGCTCTATCACTTACTAGCTATGTGACCTTGGGCAAGTTCATCAACCTCTTATACCTCAGTTTCCTTATCTGCAAATGGGGACGATAATAATATTGCCTACCTCCTAGGGTTGTTGAGAAGATTAAATGAGTTAATATATGTAAAGCACTTAGAGAGTGTCTGGTACTAGTAAGAGCTATGTAATTATTTGCTATTATTACTTAAAATGGTAAGCACTCAAGAACAATTTGTTGAATAAATGAAAAAAACAGTTAAGACCACCCTTCCACTGCACAGGTTGTAAGCTGAAGCACAATTTAGCAAAGCAGTGTATAGGATGTAAAGAAGGATTTCAGCCTGTCCTTAGGGGAAAAAACTGTATTTTGGCCTGACCCTGTGTGTGCGTGTGTGGGCACATTTCTAGGGCAGCATTTCCAGCATACATTTTGTAAAGAGAAAAAAGCTGCCTCTGTCCGAAGACTGTTGTACAGCCAGAGCCAATTTGTGAATATAGAGATATTTACACCTCTAACGCGTGACTAGAAATGCAATATTTGCAGCCAAATATAAAGGTGGGTCTGAACGGGATCTCTTTTTCTGTGTAGATCGTTGTTAAAAATGTTTTCAGATGAAAAATCCCCAGTAAGAAACACTCCCCTCTGCCCTGCCTCTTTAATTCACTCACAGAGACAAAACAAACCCGAGAAGAAAGGCTGAGATATGTTTGCAATTGGAAATGTTTTTTTTTTTTTTTCAGGAAATGATTTGGTACAGGAACATCATTCCCATCCCATTAACTGCTGACTCGGAGCCAACTGTTTGTAAAAGTGAATATGCAAACTGCCCAGTTCAGGCCTGGCCCCCGCCCCGTGGGGCTGCATTAGTGGCCACATTCCCAAAACAGCCCGCATGCTTTGGACGTTTCATTTCTATTAAACCAAAGCAGGACCCAGCAGAAGCCCCTCGCCATCCTTATGCTCTGAAAGAGAAAGAGCTGCAACTGAATTTTCTCGGCATAGAATATGAATATGATGTTTATCCCTCGAACCGCCTCTAACAATCTAAAACTAGGTCTGAATGTGCAGCCCTCGGTGTCTCGTGGCGCCATTAGTCATAACTTAATGAACAGATTAAATGCCCAGCTGAAGGTCGGGCTTGGGAGAGCAGGGCGATTGCTTCAACTCCTGAAGTGCTCACCATGAGAGAGGGGGCTTGGCTTTTCTGGGAAACACAGTCTGACTCTGCACCCAGCTGCGCAGCAGAAAAAGTACACAGATGGGCTTTGGAGTCTGAAAGAGCTAGATTTGAATCCTACTTCTATTTTTATCAGCCACAGGACCTTATGTTAGTGACTTAACCTCTCTGAAGTTCGGTATAAAACAATTCTGTATAAAACAAGAGTGTAGGGACTTCCCTGGCGGTCCAGTGGTTAAGACTTCACCTTCCAATGCAGGGGGTGTGGGTTTGATCCCTGGTCGGGGAGCTAAGATCCCACAGGCCTTGTGGCCAAAAAAACCAAAACATAAAAAAAACAAAAAAAAAAAACAAAAAAAAAAACCCAGAAACAATATTGTAACAAATTCAATAAAGACTTTAAAAATGGTCCACATCAAAAAAAAAAAAAAACAACTAAAACAAAACAAAAAACAAACAAACAAACAAAAAAACCCAAGGGTATAGCTGACACTATTGATTTCCTCTCCAATATTGATTTTGTTTTTTTCTCTGCTGAAAGAACCCTCATTTTGTTCCAGTATACACTCTGCCTCCTGTGCCTCTAGGTACCTACCTAGTACATGGAACACCAGGATTATAAAGTTGACGGATGCGATGAATAGTAATTTCCTTTTCCTTTTTTTCCATGAGAAACTGAATAGCTGCAGGCATCTCTTACACTCCAGAATATATATACAGGTGCTCAGTGAACACCAGGTAGAAAACAACTATGGTGAGAAGAATGGAGAGAGGTTTCTAAGAGTACAAAAGGGTCTATTTATGCAAGGCCAGTAATTTCATTCCTTCAACCAATAAACATTACCAGGCACCTCCTCTGAAGCAGACCTTGGGTCAGCACTGGGGATGAGGGTTTGGGGATCTGACATGAGTTTGCCTCAATCTGTTCACAGGTGGTTGGAGGGGCAGGCACAGAAAAACACAATGGGCAGTATGTTGCACTCAGGGGTGAGAGACGTGTAAACTAGAGGCTGTGGGAGCTCGGGGGGAACAAGGATAACTTTGGATGTGGAAGACTGACTGGGAAGGATTCCCAGAAAGGGGGCCAGGTGAACTGGATTTTGAAAAACTTAAATTTTCATCTGACACAGGTGCCCCACAAAAAGCACGTCTTGTGTATAAACAGCAAAGTGTGGACCAACAGGGCAGGTGTTGAGAGAGTCGTGATTATGTCTGAGCACCGGGAATGCAGGGTGCACACAGGGGAAATGCGGGGAAGAACAAGGGGCAAATAAGTAGGTGGGGTCCAGAGGGTCAAGGGCTGCGAATTCATCTGTTCTCCAGCACGCCCTGGACCCTGCTCCCTGTGTCTACAGATGAAAAACCCAGACAACATACTGACGGAGGGCAAGAAGATAAGCAAGATGTTTTCCCTTTCAGTGCAAGTGGACCCCAGTGAGATACGTCGGCTGCTCCAGATCCTTATCAGGACTCCAATGATTAATTTCTGGCCCTCGTAAAAGATACTCAAGCTCCCTTAATTTCTAAATGGCTCAAGGGCCCCCCGCCAGAAGTTCTTGCAGCTAGAGACAACTACACTGTCTGGTCGGCAAATCCCAACAATTTTTCTCTATGTGAAAAATCAACCTGAAAGAACATCTACCAAAAAACTACAGCTAACATACTTCGTGGTGAGAAACTGGAATACTTACACCCTAAGATTGGGAACAAGGCAAAGATGTCTCCTCTCACCACACCTATTCAAAATCATACTAAAAATTCTAGCTGCTACAATAATACAGGAGACGCAGATAAAAGGTATACAAATTGGGAAGGAAGAAATAAAACCATCTTTGTTTGTAGATAACATGATTAACTATGTAGAAAATCCCAAAGAATTGACCAAAACAAAATGAAACAGAAAAAATCCGTACTCTTAGAACCAATTAGTAATTATGACAAGGTGGCAGGATAGAAGGTTAATATACACAAGTCAATTATTTTCCTATACACTGGCAATAAATGATTAAAATTAGAAGTTAAAAACACAATATCATTTATAGTAGCACCCAAAAATGCAACACTAAGATATAAATCTAACAGAATGTACACAGGGTTGATATACAGAAAATTACAAAACTCTGATGAAAGAAATCAAAGAAGATCTAGATAAATGGAGAGATAGTCAGTGTTCATGGATTATAAGACAGAGTATTAAGATGTCAATTCTTTCCAAGTTCACCTATAGATTCAAGGTAATCCTAGTCAAAGTCACAGCAAGCTATTTTGTGGATATCGACAAACCGATTCTAAAGTTTACACAGAAAGGCAAAGACCCAGAGTGGACAACACAATATTAAAGAAGAACAAAGTTGGAGGACTGACACTACCAGACTTCAAGACTTACCATGAAGCTACAGTCATCAAGACAGCATGATACTGGCAAAAGAGTAGACACACAGATCAATGGAACAGAATAAAGAACCCAGAAACAAACCCACACAAATACAGTCAACTGATCTTTGACAAAGGAGCAAAGGTCATTCAATGCAGAAAGCATAGTTGTACCAACAAATGGTGCTAGAACTGGACGTCCATCTGCAAAAGTTAATCTAGATACAGACCATACATTTTTCATTTTCTTAACAATATCTGTCACAGAGTAGAAATTTTAATGAAGTCCAACATCAACTTTTCTTTCATGGATTGTCCTTTTGGTGTTATATGTAAAAACTCACTGCCAAACCCCTAAATCACATAGATTTGCTATGTTTTCTTCTGTAAATTTTATACATTATGTTCTATACTTAGGTCTGTGATCATTTTGAGTTAAATTTTGTGAAAAGGTCATTAAAAACAAGGAAATTCTGCGAAAATGTAACAGCCAAGAGAAGCCTAAGAAGATGTGATGGCTAAGGGTGATACGGTATCCTGCATGGGATCCTGGAACAGAAAAAGGACATTAGGTAAAAACTGAAGAAATCTGAATAAACTATGGACTTTAGTTAATAATAATATATCAATATAAGTTCATGAATTATAATAAATGTACCCTACTAATGTAAGATGTTAATAAGAGGGGAAACTGGGCATAGGCATATGGGAACTCTCTGTACTACCTTTGCATTTTTCCTGTAAATCCAAAAGTATTATAAAAACAGTCTATTAAAAAAAATCAACCCAAATTTGCTATTTTTCTAACCAAATAGAGTGTTCACTGGGGGGAAATCCATGATTTTAAGAGACATATGTTTCTTCCCATCACCAAGGAGAGAGTGGTAATTTGTCCAACATTAGCTGAGCCCTATAGAAGCATTTGCACAGGAGGCAAAGCACAAAGACCATTTCAAAGCCCTACAAGTGCAAGCTGTACTCATTCCCAAGTGGAACTTGTTTCCAGGAAGAAACTGCCTGGTGTTTTGGTTTGTTTCCAGGGCTGAGATGAGAAGACAGAGCTTCCTCATAACTTAAGTATGCTGGGCAAGGTCATTTCTGCTTTCCCAAGAAGAGGTCTGTCCCACTAGCATAACCGTCACTGAAGGTGTCTTTAATGCTTTCTCCGGAACTGCTCTGGAAACTCTATCTATCCATTGTCCCTGATGGGGCCTTTACATCATGGGCTTTGGTATTAGATTTCTATTGCTGTAGTAACAAAGCACCACACACTTGGTGGCTGAAAACAACACAGATTTATTATCCTTATGGTTTGGTAGGTTAGAAGTCCAACATGGGTCTCACTGGGCTAAAATCAAGGCATTGGCAGGGCATGTTCTTTTCTGGAGGCTCTGGGGGAGAATCCATTTTCTTGCCTTTTCTGGCTTCTGGCGGCCACCTGCATTCCTTGGCTTGTGGCCCCCTTCCTCCATCTTCAAAGCCAGCAATGGGGGGTGAAAATCCTTTTCACATTGCAGTACTCTGACCTCCTCTTCTGCCTTCCTCTTCCACTTTTAAGTACCCTATGACTACACTGGGCCACTTGGATGATCCAGGACAACCTCCCTATTTTAGAGTCAGCTGATGAGCAGCCATAATTCTATCTGCAACCTTAATTTCCCTTTGCCATGTAAGCTAACATATTCACAGATTCCAGGGATTGGGATATGGATTTCTTTGGGAGGCCATTATCCTGCCTATAACAGGTTTCTGGGTTAAGGGGACCCTTGGTTAAGGGGTTCTGTTCTCAATACTCACCCCTGCCTACCACATGTGGGTTCACTTTTCTTCTGGGTGAGACTGTCAAAAGGAAATGCAAAATCCCAACCCCCACCATCCCAGCCCTTAAACCAGAGGAGTTTTACTACGTTTAACTAAAAGGATACTTATTTCAGCAGCCTTAACATAAAGCATCAGGTAAACATGGGAGCCAGCTCGTAGTGGCCTCAGCAGACTGTCAGGGTCTCCCCACGCTCCCCTCTACTTGACACAGCTCTTTAGTCACCAGAGTCTGACCTCCGGCCTTGGAGTACAGCCAGAAAAGGGAACTTAGAGGCTGGTGTTGTGATGGGAGCTGACAGGGGGATCTATAGTCCTGAGTCTTAAAGTTCCCACCAGCGTCTTAGTTTTGGTCAGTTTTATAATCTCTGCAGAGCTGGAAGGCTGCCAGGCAAATGGCCCCTGGACATTAATTCATTGTTCAGCCACCAATGATTCAGTTGCCCTCCAACTGCAAGTAAGCACGGAGGGAGATGGATGAACTATTGGCTAGCTTTGGGGAGTTGAAACTGTCTGAACTGAAACATTGGTGAGGTCTCAAGTAAGTCATGGGAATTGAAAACAGTGCACAGGCACAGAGGGCCCAGCATCAAATACATCACCATTCTTTCTCTTTTGCCAAAGCCATGTCCGTTCTCTCTTTAGATCTAGAACCAGAACCATTTTCTTGATTTTAAAGGTCTGTTCTTACTTAAGCAGAAAGTGGTGTGGGTATGCCATCCTGGGAGTTTATAATGGAAAACACCAAGCTGTTGTGCATGCGTGTGCATCTGTGTGCATCCATGTACCCTAAGCGCTGGTAACAGCCTTGGGGAGACTACAGAAATTGACCTGGTATGTTGGCTAATTACATGTGAGGTGTGGGTACAATGAGCGACCCAGGACAGCCAGGGTGGAACCGGCACTGCTTATCTCTTTCTTTCATAAGCATGTGTGGGCATCTCTGGTGCCAGGGGCTGGGCCAGGAGCTGTGAATACAATGACAAACAAGTACTTCCCTTCTGGGGTCAGTAGATCCCTGAAGAGCAGCTACCTGTGGTGGCCACGAGAGACCAGTACAGGGCCAGGCACCTGCTACACACTCAGTAAGTGCTCAGAGGATGCTTTAGTTGGGGGAGGAGGGGGAAGAGGTACACACAAACTGAAATGCAATATGATAAGGTCCTCCACGCAGTCCTGAACCAAGTCCTGAGAGCAGAGCATCCTTCTAAGGTGGAGGGAGCAACAGAGGAACACATGGGATAAGCAGAGGCCATGGGAAGGCCAGTAGGGCTCCAGGCACCCAGGGCAGCCTCTGCACCTCACTTGCTCTTATCTCTGTGTATCGCTGGAGTCAAGTTTCTTCATTTCTTTCTCTGTGGCTCTTTGACCTTCATATCTATATCCTTCTTATTTATTAATCCTGAACAAGCCAGTCCTTTATTTTTGCAGTGGCCCAAGGCTGCTTAATAAGTGCACATCGAGTACCAGTCCAGTGGAATTCCCAAGTGGTGGCCTCCGCTGAAACAAGGGCTCTGGGTAGGGGTGTGGTCAGTGAGTGACCATGGCATTGTTGTGTTTTGTTTGGATCAGTTCACTGGTGGGCTAATTCTGGATTTGTCTGAAGGTCAGTCAGTGGTTTGTCCTGAAGGAGCACTGTTGGTGGAAACTCTCTCTTGAATGGACGACGATGATGATGCCCGTGAGAGAACACATACTTGCGCTGCACTTCCTTTGTACCACGCATGCAGATGTGGCTCCTTTTTTAAAAAACATATATCAACTCATTTAATCTTCCCAACAATCCAGTGAGTAGGTACTATGATTATCCCCATTTTACAGATGAGGAAAATGAGGCCCAGAGAGGTTATGTAACCTGAGCAAGGCCACACAGCTAGAAAGTGGAACCCAGATTTGATACTAGGCCAGCTGGCTCCAGAGTTCATATCCTTAACACTACACTGTATGTTGTCCCAGTTTTATGTAACAATGGTTTTTTTTTAATATGAAAACATCTAAAACATGGTCACTTCTACATTCCCATGTAAAACCAGGAGAAAGTTCCATGGGGAGTAATCTTGTGTATGCTGAGCCCTACAGGTTGTCTGGTCACTCTGTGGAGGCTCAGTTTCTATGAGGACAGATGAAAAGGGAAGTGACATTTGAGGAGTATTTTTGTTTTAAATAACAGGTTGACTTATTTCTGGCTAGAAAAGAAAAACCTGCTCATTTAAGAGAACTTTGAAAATATTAAAAAACTGAGAAAATAATCCTACTGCTTAGAGATAATGTTATATTTTCTTAAGCTTTTCTATGTTTTACATACACACATACACACACATATTGGGTACATAGTTCTATGGCCTGCTTTTATAGTATCAGATAATCTCATTATATTTCCTCGTGCCATCAAAAATATCCCTTTAACTGGCTCTCTCAACCTCTGCTGAAGGTACGCACATACGTTTACTTAACCATTCCATAACTGTTGGACATTTAGGTGGTTTCCAGTCCTGGGGGGAGGCAGCTGAGTCCGGAGGGTTGAGTCATTCGCCAGCTTTGCGGGGGGAGGGGGAGGGGCGCTCAGGCACCGGGACCGGCAAGTGCAGAATGTGGGGTCTCTGGGGAACCAGATGACAGCCCAACGCGAGGGTCAGGCCACAGGCTATTTGCTCTCTTTCATGGATGAGGAAGCTAAAGTTCAGAAAGTTTAGGAGACTTCCCTGAGCAGTTCCCTAGAAGAAGATTCTACCGGTTAGCCATCTCCTTTCCCCAGTGTCTTAGTTTGAAGTCATTTGCAAGCGGGAAGAAATCCCAGGGAAAGGAGGGGTGAGGAGAGAGATGCAGAGATGTAGAGGAGCCAGTGAGGGGGGTACACGTTACTGAGCCTGTGACCTGTGGGCAAGTGACCCAGTGTCCCCAGGAGACTTCCCCATTACTGAGGTGACCCCCGGGTGCTACTCTCCACACTTCCAGGCCACGCTGGGTGTGGACTGAGGGGGCTTCTGAAGCCAGAGCCCTGGGACAGAAAAGTGGAGGTGTCAGATTAAGGGGGGAGCCCTCTGTGTGCACCAAACCGTCTACCAAGCCGGGATGAAACAGGAGGTGACTGGGGGTTCTGTGTTCAGTGCAAAAGCATCTGCCATGCTCACCCAGGGATTTGGGGACCAGGATCTGCCACCCCTTCCCCTAGGAGACAATTCTCAGGAGACTGGGAAGGAGTTAAGAGGGTACATTTTTGGCAACATATCTGGGAGGGGAACATACTCTTGTTCTCCAAGGAAGAAGCAAACCAGAATGGATGTGCTGCAGAATTCCGTTCTTCTTATTATGACACTAGACCAGTGCCATTCAAAATAAACACTCCCTGAGTCCCGACTGTGACATGCCCACGCTGGAGATTCAGAGCTGAGCAGGAAGCGAGCTCTGCCCCTGACCCGGCTCAGGTCTGCCCTGAGAGGAGGCCGGTACCGCGGCTGGGCAGGTTGCTTCCATCAGGGTACGAGGCCATCCCGAGGAAACTTCTAGGGGGCAGGGGAAAGGATGTACCCTGTGCTGAAATGCTGCACAGGCCAGGCCATGTGCTGAAGGTTTCCATTCATTATTCATCCTCTCCACCCTTTCCGGAGGAGAGATGCCCTCTTTTCGGGACGGAGCTGAAGTTTTGGAACTAGTTCATCGCCACACCATTATGATCATGGTGCTGAGGGAAGTCTATGACTCTTTCATCTGATGCAATGGGGCCCTGTAAAATGTGCTCACGCCCTTCCTCCCAGTCTTAAGTACTGATTGAGCACCTGCTGTATGCCACACGCTATTCTAGAGAAGAACGAACCCTTGCCCTAGGAGCGTGCAGTCACGAACACCAGAGTCTTCGTGGGCTGAGGGCCAACACAGGCATGGCTCTGGGCGATGAGGGAGACCAGGCTAGTCTTGCACTGCCAGAAGGGACCAGGGACGGCTTCATGGAGAAGGCGGCACCAGACCCTTCCATGGACAGATCTCTGCTCTTCTCTCCATCTCACTTAGCACGGTTTATAATTATCCATCTGTGCGCGTATCTGAAGAACCCCGGTGTCCTCCACTATTTTGAATATGCCAAGAGGACTAAGCCTTGCCCACCACTGCACGGCCAGCACCTGCCACACCATGGGTGCTTCACGCATATTTCTGGAGTGAATGCACAGTGCGGCCATGCTGGGCCCCGAGCAGTGCCCCCTTCCAGCAGAGTCCCACAGCCAAATGACAGCTCCACTTTCTACGTCACAGCCAGACAGGAATCTTGGGTGGGTCTGGGCTTTAAGAAGAGAAGGATAAGGAACTGGAGGCAGCAAACGAGGGAGCAAAGAAGGCCAGCGGGTCCGAGACCTTCAGGTAGAAGCATTTTTGCTTATCATCTAGGCCTCCTCAGCATTATGACTAAGTCCTATCCCAGAGCAGACATCTGTGACCATTGCCCTGGAAGCAGTGGCAAAATGCTGTGGGTAGCTGTGCATCACAAGAGTTATTGCAGCTCCCCGTTTTTTTTTTTTTCTAAACCAACAATCCATGTTGACAGCAATTCTGTATAGAGAACCTATTAAAAGAAATTATAGTAAATCAGAGATGCTTAAACTCTCTGTCTGGTGTTGTGATTGCCTGCCCGACACTTCCACTGTAACTTCCTTTTGTACAACCTTCCATTTGATTCAATTCCACGGATAATTATTGAGTCTTGACTACGTGCAAGGCGATGCATTGGGAGCCTCATGCCCGTTGCAACTTCCAGGCCCAGAGCATAATTTAACTTATGGACAAAAATAAACATGTTCAACGGAAGCAGAGAGTGACAGAGGCCATAAGAAACTGTACAGACCATTTCAGAGAAGATAACATTTTATCCACGTGAGCAAGCACAGGATAGCTGGTACCACACACTCATTCATTTGTTTAAGTATACATTGAACAGTATTGCTGAGCAACTTTCCTGGGTCAGGCACTGTGCTGGGTCTGGGGTCAAAGGGATGAATAAGACCCAGACCCAGAGTCCGGCACAGTCCCTTAGGGGAGCCAAAGCAGCATCACTGAACTCATCTGGAGGTGGAAGTCAGGGAGGGCTTCTCAAAGGAGATGCTTCAATTGTTTCTTAAACGAGAAGTAGGAGTTCACCAGGTGCAAAGGGAGCAAGACATGTAAAACAGCTGGAGACATGAGGACAGGCACATTTTCAGGAAGACTGCTGGAGAGGAATGAGTCTGCGAGGTGTTAGAGATTTAATCCAAGAGCCAGAACATACAAAGTGTGAATTTGTTCCTGAAAGCAATGGGGAACCACTGTAGGATAAGCAAAGCAGAGTTTTGCAAGTTTGCAGAAGGGCTCGGGAAAGATTCCTTAGTGGATCCGTCCAAGTAGAAGTTCTCCTGGGATATACCACCATGACAAGGCAATCTGAGCTGGCCTGGGCTCTGGAGAAAGGTAGACCTTGAGTAAATCCCAGCTCTGCCTCTTATTTAACTTTTCTTCCCCTCTGAAATGGGAAACATAATTCTTAGCTCACGGGTTTGGAATGAAGCTTAGATGACATAACATATGAAATGCCCAGCATAGTAGGACATGCCTCAGTGAGCATTCAGTAACCGTTAGCCCACCCTTCCCCACCTTTCCCAGTGTGTGCCTAGTGACATGTATAAGCCCTGGGAGAGAGAGGGACTGCTCAGAGATGATCTCGTGAAATAAGCATGACTTTGGCAAGCCAGCAGAGCTCAAGAACAAAGTTGGAGGAGACTTTTAAGAAATTATGATCTATCCCCTTGTCTTGGGCTGATAAAGAGAGACAGGATTGTGAAAGAGGCAGTAGAAAAAGGCCCACAAAATGCTTCACAATGCAGAGGGATGTTTCGGGTCAAGTGGCATGGTGAGAGCACCCAGGCAGGTTAGAGAAGGAATATTTTGTGGGTGTTATAGAGCCTGGGAGGTGGCCTGGAGGCAAGGTGAAGGCCGGATGGAGATGGCAGAGGGGGTGACAGCCGTTGTGGTTTTAACGAGTGGTGGTGTTGCTGGTAGTGGTGACTGTGGTTTGGATGGATTTTCAGAGGTGGAAAAAAAATGGTGTTCAACACCTAAAGCACCTGGATTGTGGCCTCTAAATAATAATGCCATTACCTATAAAATGAATCAGGGTGCCTTGGAGAAATGGCCGATTCTAGCTCTGAGGCAGAAAACATATAAGATGAGCCTGGAACATCTTATTGCTAGAAACCAGTTAGGTATGAATTTCTACTAGATTAGGATCACATCAAAGAGGCTTCCACTGGCCAAAGGCGGAAAAATTTGAGCATCAATAAAGATAAAAATTGCAATGGGTTCAAATGCATCAAGTATAGTGAAATCCATGAGTTAATAATGATACAGAAAAACAAAACAAAACACCTCTCTAGCCACCTCTGGAGGATGCTAGGAAACCCATTCATTTTAAAAACTGGTAAATACAGTGAAAATATCTGACGTTTATCCTATGTTTCTAAAGCAAACTGTACCTGTGTCAATCAAATACTTAATGAGGCAATGTTTATAAAGCATTTCAGCTAATAGATGATGATGGAATAAATGAATTAGAACATAACTATTTGGAAACCCCTAATGAATGAAGGTTTCTAGGTATGATCACCAATGGCTCCTGACAAATGAGTGACAACCAGATGTAATGCCTCTCCTTGCCCCCACCCGCAAAGAGACACACCACCATCAGTTCTAGATCTACCTCCCAATTTTCAGGAGATGCAGGGGACAGAGGAACATGTTAGCTGACACCATCAAGATACAATTAGCAAAATCTAGACTGTGGGAACTCAATCAGTTTCTTCAACAAATTTTTTTCAAGGAATAAAAGAGATCTGGGATCATATCCATCAACTGCAATGCATGGGGCTTATTTTCATCTTGATTCCAACAAACTGTAAAAATAATAAATGAAATGATCGAAATTATGAGACTGAATAGCTGAAGATATTAAGGAATTATTGCATTTTAATCTACATGTAATATAATTATCGTTGTTTCTTTAAAATCCTTCTCTTTAAGAGCGATAACTGAAATATATATACTGAAATGATATATCTGGGATTATCTTCCGGCAGGGGCTGAGGGTCAGATGGGAGGTATACATGAAACAAGATCGGCTGTGGATTAACCCTTGTTGAAGTGGGTGATGGGTTCATGGGGGTGTACCACACTATTCTTTCTACTTATATATATGTTAGAAGTTTTCTATAGTGAGAAGTTCTTGTTTTCCTTTTTTTTTTTTTTTTTCCTTATGGTACTTAAGAAGTAGAAGGAAACCACAGGCTTGTTTCATAAAATAAGGAGGCAGATCAGGGCAAGCAACTAAGAATAAGGTCAATCTGGAAACAAAAAATGGAACTAATATGGCAAGCATAAATTAACATTCTTAATGTGTAACGACTTCATTATAAAAATCCATAAAAACAGTCTATCAAAGCCCCTACGGAAATTTAATAAAATACATTTCATGGCAATTTATATAAAGAAAAAAATATATAATTATCTAGTAAGTATAGGGGAAAATATTCCTCTTCATTGGTCTACGCAAGTAAGTGAAACAACAATGAAATGCCTCTCAGCGTCGTCCTGGACCTTCTCTCTCCATCTCGTCCTTCCCCCCTTGTCTGCTCCACCCACTGCCCCAGTCCATCAAAGGGAAACACCAGCTCTGCCCTGGAGCATCCCCGGGTCAGCTGAAACTTCAGGATCCCTCAGTCTCCTTCTTTCCCCTCAAGAGTTGCTGGCTGGGACCTTTAACACAAGTACTTTCCCGGAGGGTGCAAATGAGTGACTTTGGGGTTCACTGACTCATCAATCAGCTGTGAACCTGTGATACAAGCACCGTGGGCCCCGGGAAGAAGCCAGGTCCTCCCTACACATCTTCAGGGGAGCCAAGGAAACTGACTCACCACAGCCATCCCTCAGCCTCCCGCGTGACTAAAAGTTGCTCACAGCCACCCTTTTTACTCCTTTATTAGTTGCGGTCTTTTCAGAAGCTGGATCAAAGAGCCCAAATTGATGTAACCTTTAACCTGTCAAAAGCTATGGGGTGGCATTTCAGCCCAGACATAAACCCAAACGTGAATTTTCAAGCCATGTTTAATCTGGGTGGAAACCGAGTGGAAAGTCTTGCCGAGAACTCGCATGCACATCAATCAAACCCATTTCAGTTCTTACCTTTATCTACCTATTCCAAACTATTGGGGGGGAATTGCAAAGGCCCATTAGGCATTACTGATTATGAGCTCTTAAAGTAAGAAATTTGTCCAGTTCCTATTACTGTCACTAATGAGAATTACAACACCCTCTCTGCTCCAGCTATGGAGCAGAGCTGCCTGTTAGGTCTCAGGAAAAGCATTCAGCAGGCTAATAGCTCACGGAAGCCAAAAGCTTCTCGCTACACTTTCAGAACGCATGCTTAGGTTTACCTTTACCTAGGAGCAGAGAACAGCAAGCAGTAAAATGAGGTCGATCTTTTCTTTCAAAAGTCCTTTACTCCTGTATTTCTGTGTTCATCCTCATCTCCTCCCCCCCAACCCCTAAACATCTTACACACACACACACACACACACACACGTGCACACGCACACACACACACACACCCATCCCTCCAGAGCTATCTCTAACAACAGAGCTAGGCTAATGCAGGCCAGGTTGACACTAAAAACCTTCAGAGGCAAGAGGAGGGGCATCTACCATCTCAGAAGCCCAAACATGGGAGATGCACCAGGAACTGGCCAGGGCACCCCCAACAGAGAACCTCCCCTACCACAGCACGTCCAACTTCGTCCAGGCTCTGACCCACCTTTAGGGCAAAATGCCCCGCAGCCCATGGTCTAGGGTTTCAGCCACGATCATGGTATCTTCTGCCCAGAGCTGAGCCCTCCCTGCGGTAGCCCACAACCCTCTGATTTCAGGCCAGTTTTCAGAGGTCCGGAGGTCTACGGAGCTATAGGATCTTTTCAACCGTTTCCCGAGGAGAAGGCTGCCTGCTCAACACAACTCTCAGCTCAGCACATCGGTTGAGAACAAGTGGCTGCCTATATAATTTAATATGATGCCACATGGGACTCGCAGACCTGCTGCAAAGCAAACAGGATTCTAGCGCTTGCCTCTTGGCAACTGGAAATCTGGAGTGGCTGCTTGTTTCTGTTCAGGCTGGGTATACACCTCAGACAGAGATGGGCAGGGTGTTTTCAAGGGGTTGATGCTGGGGCTGCTGAGAAGTGAGTCTCATCTGGCGGATCTGAAATTTCTTCCTCTGCCACAGACTCAAAGTCATAAGTCATAAGCAGAGGCAAGATGTGAGTACAGCTGGGTGACCCCAAGCAGCCCTGGACACAGCCTGAGGGCCATGCTGTGCCTTCAAGCCTTGTCTCAGCTGTGGTGAGGGAACCCATCCTTTCAGGAAAGATAACCTAAACCCACAGTTAGGTAATAAAATGGGAAGTTATCTACATATACATTTCCAGGCATGAACTTATCAGCTTAGGCATCTGTTAAGGCCAAGAAGAAAACGTTCTTGTATTTGAATATTTGTCACCACGGCGCATTGGGTTTGTTGGCTGGTTGGTTGAAGGCAAAGCCCTGGTGGGGAGCGGCGGGGAAAGCCCTGGTACTGTGCACCTGTTGCACTCATGAATGAAGCAGGGAGGTGACCCAGCACTGGCACCTCCTCAGATGCTGGGACCAGTTCATCTGTGCCCTGGTGGAGTACTGAGAGACTCAGGACTGGTTCCCAAAATGCCAGAGCGTGGGGCATCAGCAGGGATGCCCAGTGCTGTAATCAGTCATCCAGAACTCTGCGCCCAAATCGTCCTGCCCCAGGGGTGGGGAGCAGGCCGGCAGCTCCAGGTGACGAATGAGTTCGCTGCTGTTGTTGTTGTTTTGGGGGGTGAGGTGGCAGGAGGCTATCTGGGGTACTTTTTCCTTTTGGAAAAGGGTAATACTCTAAGGTCCAACTGACCACCTAAAAACCCCGGAAGGAGAAATCCTGGGATGTAATTACTATGCTACCCACGATCATTTGAAAACGGAGCCTTTTCATAAACATCAGCTTTATGCTTATCATCCAAGAAGGACCATATTCTTCAAATAGCTAACACCTAAAAGGCACAAAGTATGCAAATTTGACTAACATTTTTTGATTAATAATTACTATGTGGCTGGCATTAAGTCAACCGTGCACGCATTATCTCATTTAATCTATGGGATGCAGAATTCATAAAAGTGAATTTATGTCATACCTGATGCCTAACGCATCAGAATATGTAAAAGAGAAGTCCAGAAATAGCACTGCAGGACTAGACTAAAAGGTTTTGATTCACAGCAAAGGAAATTTAATTAAACCATGTAATGTCCATTACTGTCATTCATAATCATATTATACCTCCGCGAAATAATACAGATATAAAAGTCTAGAGTTACCTGCATGTTTGATGTAAATAGGATAAAATTATCTAAGTTCTGAAAATATCCAGATATCAGAAGGAAAAAGAAGTATCTCTACCTAGCGTCATGTGTCATCAAATTTCATTAGGTAGGGACATGAATATCTAGCCACAAGAAAGCCCATCTCTCCTCTGAGAGCAGGTTGTAAAAACTTCCAAAGGTGCCTGAAAATCTTGGGTTTAACACAGTCACGATTTTTTTTTTTTTTTTTTTTTTAGCTCCTATAAACAATCATACGCTCCTGTTTGTTTTGACAAGGCTCAGGAGAGGCCAGACAGCGGATACTCTCAGCCCATCCCCAACACTTTTTGGACTCTATATGGTGATAAGGACCAGATCCTTTCACAGGGCAGCTTTGAGGTCCAGTGGAGGGAAAGAATCATGGGAAAGCTCCAGGGAAGAGAAAACATGGCACAGTTGCCAAGCCACAGCTAGGTCTCAACAGGTCCATCTATGGGCATCGAACACTCTGCCACTTCATTCCCTTGTCCCTTAATCTCTTTCGGAGTGCGCACTATTGCCAGACCTAAAGCTGAACAGTGGAACCACTCGGGGAGCAAGGGAGAAGTAAGATGCTTGCATTCTTAGGATTATAGTATAGTGGGGGAGATGAACACTAATTTTAAAAACATACACATTCATAAAAACAAGGCAAGTTCCACCGAGACAGTTTCTGCAAATCTGAAATGCGTCTTATAAGACTTCTATTCCATGAGGTCCTGGCAAAGATGAAATAAAATATACAAAGCCCTTGGCTTAATAAAAATTAATAAAAATTCTACTGCTACTAGGATTACTATTCTTACTACTAGTGAGTGGCTTCACCAGCTACTAGCTGTGTGACCTTGGGTAAGTTACTTAATTTTCTCATGTTTCAGGTCTCCCATTTGTAAAACGGGATAACAATAATTCCTAACAAAAAAGATTAAATGAGCTAATATGTAGAAAGTGTTTGGAACAATGCCTGGTACACAGTAAGAAACTGATAAATGTTAGCTGCTAGTGGTGATTATTATTTTGCCAGAATCGAAGACACCACGTCAGCTCATAACATGCTTACAATCTAGCCCAGGGTTTCTCACCAGAGGCACTATTGATGTTTTGGACTGGATAAGTCTTTGTTGTGGGGCTGGCCTGTGCTTTGTAGGGTGCTCCGTAGAATCTTGGCCGTAATCTACCCAGGATGCCAAGAGCATCTGCCCCCCCCCCCGCCCCCAGTCCTGACAACCAAAAATGTCTCCAGACATTGCCTAATGTCCTCTGGGAGGAAAAATCGCCCCATAAAAAAAACCACTGGTCTAGCTGGAAAGTATAATGCACCGAGAGGAAGGGAGACAATGCAGAGCTAGCATCTGTGGTCATGAGGAAAAGAGCAAGGGTAAGTCCACGAGGGAGCCCTTCAACAGAAAGTCAGGGAGGGCTGCTTCCAAGAGGGGGCTGTAAACGGCGCTTCATGGCCATCTTGAATCTGTGTCCCTTTTGCTAAACATAAAATTTGCTTTAGCGAGATTTCAGATTTCAAAACGAATTAAACATCATGACTAAACCCAAATTACAGCAACTATAATATACTGAAGATAATTTTCCATTACCTACAGTTCCCTCCTCTCGCCAAAATCCTGATAGAGCTTCTTGGCTAAATGTTACCCACACGGATTTAGATAAGCTGGGGAGAGAAAAAAAGGGAAAGAAACAGGGAAAGGGAACCTTCTAGGTCACCCCTGGAGAACTCAGGAGCAATGTCCACTGACATCTGTGGAGATGAGCCCAAAGTTTAACCAAGAGGCAGCAAGTGAGTCCGCTTTCAAGAAGAATAGTGTTTGGCCCACACTGGCTCCCAGCTGCTGCATACCATCCCAACCCCATGACTCAGACCAGCTGACCCTCATCTGTAACTCAGTCTTGCCCCAGTTCCTAGGATTCCAACTTGACCTGAGACTGTCCTGGGCTCAACAGCATTATCATCTGACTCCAAAACAGTGCTTCATTCCAGTACCAGATGGAGTTTGTTACCTAGACCATTATCAAAGTTCTTATTATTGACCTTCTGCCTTGGTCCCTGTTGATGAATCCCTGTCCAAGAATCTGCCTGGCACCCCATCCCAGAGCCCTGCCCAAGTACCCCTACCCAGTGTCTGGGGCTAAAAGTGTCCCAAGGCTACCATCTGCTTTTCTACACATCTGAGCATTGTTCCCCCAAGTTCCTGTTGCTGTGCTCCGTCTACCCATTGGGACATCCTACTGCTTCGTTTTGGACACTTCTTTGTTGCTGTTGATTTTGGGGGACGGTGACCAGAGATTACTGTATCCCATGCTGGACAGACTGCGTCTTCACTGTTAGCATGTGGACCAGTAATCCGAGTGCAATCCTTTCCCCGAGGAAGAGTCAGATCCAAGTCCCAGCCCTTTCTGCCTTCCTCCTTCTTTTGTTGGTACCTGGCCATGCCCCAATATGACCAAGGGAGATCACATTCTCTGTGTTTGGTTATCTCTGTTGTGTGGTAAGTGAATCAGGCTGTTGCTCTGTACATGTGACTCAATTACAATGTATATACATGATAAACCAAGTACCTCCTGTATGCAAGATACCCTATCGGGTGAGAGAAGGGGAAGAGAACTAATGCTTATTGAAGGTGTATTCTGTACCATACATTCATTTACATGCTTTACAAGGTTATTTAATTTTAACTCACAGCCACTCCAAGAGGTAGAGACCATCATTAACAGTTTCTGTATCAGGAAGAGAGGCAATGAGGCATCAGTTAGGATCAGAACAGTGGTCCAGCTGACTTCAAAACTTATGCTCATTCCTTGACAACCAGGAGTGGTCTTTTTGATGGGTAACTGAAACCCTATGGGGTTTCTATCCTTTCTTTCTTTTTTTTTTTTTTTTTGCCTTTTATGAATTTTCATAATATATATGGCATCTACTTTCGGGATTAGTGACTGAACTCATAGCACTCACACAAACTGTCCTTGGCCTCCTCTCTCAGTTTTTTTCTGCTATGAGAATTCAGGTTTCAAGTGCTTTCCTCGAGGTTACACAGAAAATGAAATGTGGAATTTCCATGAACACTCTCAAGGGGTCTGCGTACAAGAACTTATTACACCTTTATGGGAGCCACTATCCCAGTGAGCAAGGTACCAGTGGGACCTGGGTTTGCCAGAGGAAGTCAATTCACCCAAGCAGACTGGGACACCACCTACAGGGCTCGGGGTTCAGCAGTGTGCCTTGGTCCCTCTCTCCCTGTTGCCAGAGATCAAGGAGTCGGCTACACATTAGCTGCAGGTTTACAGGAGGAACGTGGGGATTGGCATTTGTAAGTTTCACATTTGCACAATGAACTCCCTACCCTGCTCCCTTTTTTTTTTTTTGAATTTTATTTTATTTCTTTTTTTATACAGCAGGTTCTTATTAGTTATCCATTTTATACATATTAGTGTATATATGTCAACCCCAATCTCCCAATTCATCCCACCCACAACCCCCCTGCCACTTTCCCCCCTTGGTGTCCATACGTTTATTCTCTACATCTGTGTCTCTACCCGCTCCCTTATTTTTAACAGATTAGCATTTAAGGCTTTAAAAATACCACAGAAATATACACTAGAGATTGACTCGCTTTTCTTCCTGCAGTGGGGGGTAGTAACTAGATTGATCTTTATATGGATAAACCTGAAGCGACTTCATGGTTGAGTTTAAATGGTTATGTTTGAGGATTTGAGTACCACATAGAAGGAATCTCATCACCTGTCAGAACCAGGTGTGTGGGTATTCATGGGTCATATTCAGGAGGGAGAGAAAAGAGACGGACAACAGAGGGTTCCACAGCCGAGGAATACAACGCTAAATAGGAAGCAGCTACCCCTCCTGTACGGAGATCCATTTAAAGAAGCAACCAGCATCACCCCTGACACTTAATCTACAAACCTATAGGAGTAAGACCGTGTTCTTACTTTTCTCATTATTTTTATGGTAAACCGGGCTACATTTAGAATGTCTAAAACCAGCAATAATGAACAATGAGCCAGAAACCACAGAATACACTTTTACCTTAGAAAACTGATGAACTGCACATTTTAGACTCCTATCTGATCCTTACAATTGGACAAAACTAGCTTTCACATGACTACATCATTACTGCCAGAGTTTTATTGTACTTCTTTGAAGCTTATCATTTTTAAATACACCTTCCCTCATGTTTACAAAGTGAACATATTTGATATTTTAATAGTATAATACTTATTTATCCTAGACTATTATATTTAAATCATCACAAAATTGTTGGTAAATTGGGTTGTCTCAGTGTAGGTAAAACTATATACGTGTGTGTGTGTGTGTGTGTGTGTGTGTGTGTAGATATACAGTTGACCCTTGAACAACATGGCAATTAGAGGTATCCACCTTCTGCTTAGTCAAAAATTGAATATAACTTTACAGTCAGCCCTTGGTATTTGTAGTTTTGCATCTGTGGATTCGACTTACTGCATGTAGTTCTGCAGTACATATTTATTGAAAAAAATCTGCATATGAGTGAACCCATGCAGTTCAAACCCATGTTGTTCAAGGGTATATATATAGTATACTTTTTTTTTCTAATGTTATTTCCTTGGGATATATTTCCAAAGGTGGAATTGTTGAGTCAGAGTCAAGGATTGCTTTTGTGATCTATTTTACATATCATCATACTGTTCTCTAGGAAGAGAAAAAAAAAAGATAATTTTTAATGCCTTCTGCAAAGTATATGTTCCCACAAAGCCCTGTTCATGTTACATTTTATAGCTGTTATTTATTTTTGATAATGTAAATAGGTGTGATATGGTAACTCGTAGTTGTTTTAACTTGAATATGTTAAATGACCTCCCTGGGATTTGTTTACAGTGAATGTTTCTCTTGTGTGAATTATCTACTCATATCCTTTGACCATCTGTCCAATGAAGTCTTGATTGTGCCCTTTAAGATTTATATAAAACTCCCCAAAGTGTCTGGATGGTAAGTTTTAGCTGTTATGTTTATTGTGACTACTTCCCCAATCTGTTGCTTCTCTTGTTACCTTTTAGTTTTGTTGATTTTCTTTGTACAAAAAAAGAAAAAAAGGTGATTTTTTTAAAAATGTAATTGAAGCCATCAAACTTGTCACTGATAATTTCTTCAATTGCTTCAACAGTCAGAAAATTGTCTTTTCTCAACAATTGGGATAAGTATACCATTAAAAAAATTAGCTCTTTAAACCATCTGGCATTTGTTGTGGTATAGGGATACAGTGACCATATTTTCTGAATCAAAAATTGGAACATGCGATCTGACAAGTGCCAGTATTCTTTTGGGCAAAATGGGACAGAATATTTGAAATTGAGACTGTCTTGGAAAATTGAGGACATATGGCCCCCGTATGTATGGAGCAAGCTGTTATTTTAAAGGTATAGTGCCAGACCCTATTTTCTCAGCTCCTGTCAACTCTCAACAACAGAGGTTTTTATAGCCTGAGGCTTACCTCACCCGAATCCTGAGCCTCGCTTTACTAGGGCAGATAGGATATTGGTAGTGCCAGTTCCCTCAGAAGGAAGGATCCAGAACTGGTTATGCTGCAAAAGCCTACTGTTGGCCCCTCCAGATCCATCGTTCCCCACCCTCTCCCTGCCCAGGAATGGCTGCATTAGTGGGCACACTTGCCTTCTGCCTTCAGCAGATTAGACCAATGGGAAGTGGCCCAGGAATGCCAGGAGAGAGAGCGGAGCTTGGGTCGTTTATTTCCTGATTCCCTTGCTGTGGAGTCACCATTGCCTGTCTGTTGGGTGGCCCTCCTCGCACCATTCTTTCTATCTCTGAAATTCGGTAATCACTCAGGCCCAGGAGTGGTAACAGCTCCCTATGGTTACTAGCCCCAGGATGGAGTATACTTAGCTCACTTCTTTTAGATAAACGTTTTATTAAACTGTACTTGAGTTACACAATTTGAGTGTGCAGGGACATTAACTGAGACACCGAGTATCCAGGGTGCCTCGGTGAATAAGCACATGCAACTGCAGTAAGTTTTCCCCAGACCCCATCACTAAGTTAAACCACCACAATGTTTAGTTCCCTTCTTGAAGCACGGCCCTCCCTTAGCCCACAGCCTACTTGACCACTCTGCCAGCCCCTTCCTTGGAGGACAGGACCTCTCACCTCCACTCACACGGCAGGACTGCTCCATCCTAGACAGGCCACCAGGCACTACTATCCGGTCACTCACGTGATCTTGAAATCCTGAACTTCCCGTCCTGCTTCTACCTCATCCCAGCTGCTTTCTCTTCTCCCAGGCCAGGGCTAGCGGCTCAGAATGCCTCAAGGTTCACCTAGGTGGCAACAGCCAGTGGCTTCTTTCTTCAACCAGAAAGCCAGAGACTGTAAAATACCTTTAAGACACAATGGACCAGTGCCATTATACATAAAAATCAGTTGAGTCATTGCAAGCACAGGGTGATAATCATCTGAGCTGCCCGTTCCTGGTCCCCCGCACCTTTGTTAGTGGGGGCCCATCTCTTCTTGGCCCTGGAACTTTGGCTCATGGTGCTGTCTGGAGGACCCCGCTATGACTCCACGTCTCACCCACAGCTGTTCCCATTGACAATGTGGATTCCACTTCTGCCAAGTTCATACCACTTGGGGGCAACACCGAAATGCCCCACTCTGTGGGGAAACCATGAG
Source organism: Balaenoptera borealis (assembly GCF_965194805.1). Lineage (NCBI taxonomy): Eukaryota > Metazoa > Chordata > Mammalia > Artiodactyla > Balaenopteridae > Balaenoptera > Balaenoptera borealis. The sequence continues at coordinate 44,332,829 of NC_138868.1, forward strand.
CGGAGAGAAGTCGGGGGCAGGAAATTCAAAACACACAGTGCCGGAAGGGACAACCTCTAGGCTCGGCGTGGGGGGTGGTGGGGTGTTCAACAAGCCCCCGCCAAGCCAGCCTCAGGACTATCAAACCACGCTGAAAGGAGGAGGCAAGCAGGAATGAGATCACATGACAGGAAACTTGGGGCACAGAAACAAGCAAGTGGTGATCCACATGCTGGAGAAGATCTGGCAGTGCTTTGGGGGAGAAGCAGGGCTCAAACTAGAGCTTGAAGGTAGAGGAGGGGAAGAAAGTCCGGAAGCAGGGTCTTAGGGACAGAAGTCAGCAGCAATGGTCCCTATATGAAATCACTGTTGGCTGAGGGCACAGGGAGGGGAATCAAAAATTATGCCACACCTGCTTCCATCCAAGTACCTATGTGCTCCTATCTGATACCCACTAGGCTGCATCTCTGATTCCCCAGGTCTGGAACAGGGTTGAACAAGAGCAGGCATCATAAATGCTTGTTGAATAAAGAAATTAATGAATATACTTGACCCTGTTATTGCCAAAAGCCAAGAGTTCAGCTTTCTATCTTTGAATCCTACATCAGCAGGGGAAAAGCATCACCCAAGAGAAAAAACAGTTTGTGACGGATGCTTTTAAGAAGATAAGTCAACAAGAATCACGAAACACCTGGATAATTTCCCAATGGCTATGGAAACTGCCTTTATTTCATTCAGGGGCTGTGGCAGCCCTGTGCCTTCTACCTCATGAAGCTTTGGGGCAGGCTCTTGTCCCCTCAGGTTCTCAGACTCAAGCTTGCCATCTGGTTTCTCAAGGAGCCTGGTGGGTAGCTTGTTAGGGCTCTGCTCTTAGGATGTACTCCCGAGAGCTCAACCTGGGTTTCTGTCTAGGGCCTGAGGCTTCTGTCCTGCACAGTGGTTGTCCCTTCCTCCCTTTTTAAAGCAGTTTCAAGCTCCTAGTGTTAGATTTATTGGCCTTGAAAACACAGTGCCTCTCCCTGCATTTCCTATACCTGTCTTGGGCTCCATGTTCCTCTTCTTTAGGTCATCCACCATCCGAGGTGGGAACTTCAATGTCTGCCTATTAATAGTGCTCCTATCATACAATCACTTATATTTGCTTAATGCTTTACAAAGCTGACACGTGCATCTTATTTGATTCTGTAACAATCCTGCTAACTAGGCATCATGATCTCTAATTGACACTGAGGCTCAAAAGTGCCAGGTCCCCCAGCAGCAGCAGCAGGCACTACCCAAGATCTAGGATTCCTTATCTTCATTCATAGCTGCTGCCTCCTTTTCTCTTCTCCCTCCTTGCTATGACTCCTCTTTCTACAGACCCATGTCAGTAGGATCCAGCAGAGCTGATGACCTCCTGTCTCCACGCTGCTGAGTTGGTCCATGCATCAAAGAAGGCTTGGACTAGGCTATGAGGGGTGAGGATTCTTCTGACTCTGAGCCTCTCTGATTCTATAATCTCACGATCGTTCAACCTGCCAGCAATTTGCCACAAAGTATGCTTTCTCTCTCAAATCCCCCCAATTTACTATGTCTTGACACTCAACTCTGACGATACATTTTTTTTGAAGCGAGGCAGTGAACTGGATAGCAATTCCATATCTCCGACTTCCTGGAAAATTGTGTTACATTGGGTAAATGAAGAGCTAACAGCAGCAGGGAGAAAAGAAATCATAAAAATGTAGCCGTTTTTGTTTTAGCCTGCCTCCCTCAGCAGATTTGGTCGGTGACCTCTCTCTGAGTCACGAAAGGCTTTAAAACTTGCTCTGATTTACATTTGCAGGAAACAGAGTTTACGTCTTGCATTTTTCTTAAAAAAATTTTTTTTCATTACCAAACCATAGTTTATTCCCTTCTCTGTGGAATTTCTTGATAATACCTCAAGACGAAAATGTACGTACAGGACTTCTCTGGTGGCACAGTGGTTGAGAATCTGCCTGCCAATGCAGGGGACACAGGTTCGATCCCTGGTCCAGAAAGATTCCACACGTTGCGGAGCAACTAAGTCCATGCACCACAACTACAGAGCCTCCGCTCTAGAGGCCGCAAGCCACAACTACTGAGCCTATGTGCCACAACTACTGAAGCCCACACGCCTAGAGCCCATGCTCCGCAACAAAGAGTTGCGGCCACCGCAATGAGAAGCCCACGCACTGCAACGAAGAGTAGCCCCTGCTCGCCGCAACTAGAGAAAGCCCATGCACAGCAACGAAGACCCAACACAGCCAAAAATAAATAAATAGATTTATTAAAAAAAGAAAATATATGTACATAATACTTTTCGGCTTCATGGTGTGCTTTAATCAAAACCACTCATTTCAACAAGAGCCTGTAGGCTTTAAGCCAATTACCCCCAATGTATTCTGTAAGCTATAGCTGGACGGTCCTCTCCTCATCAATTAAGTCATGGGAAAAAGCTCAGGATCACCAATGATCTCACTTAGAGAGCGATCCTCAAGGAAAAGCGTTAAAAAAAAAAAAAAAGTTTTCGACCCGAGAGTTTAGAGGCAAGGGGCTATTTTCATTATTTTTGGCATCTGAAGTATGGCAGATGGTCTAATCTTTCACATCTCTACACTGAACTCTATTCCAGAGGAAAAATAAAGAACCACAATTTAGCAGAGGTTAAGAAGACAAAGTTTATAACTGCAAACCACCCCCCTGCCCACAAAAGGCTAGGCCATTTGGATTATGGCCATTGTTCTTTAGTTGCAAGAAACAGACCCCTCTTCCACCATTCCCTCAAGCTAACGAATTAAAGGAAATTAATAAAATAAATACTGTGGTAGTCGGAATCCTAAAATGGGCCCTCAAGATGTTTTATCCTAAAGCTAGGACTGTGAATAGATGAGACATCATGCCCTGATAATCTCAGGTTACAAGGCAAAGGGATTTTGCAGATGTAATTAAGGGTACTGGTTAGTTGATTTTGAGTTAATCAATAGATGATCTGGGTGAGCCTCACCTAATCACACGAGTGCTTTAAAAGCAGAGTTTTCTCCTGCTGGTAGCAGAAGAGGAATTCAGAGAGCATGTGGGAGGCTCTCTGTTGCTGACATGGAAAGGCCACATGGCAAGGAACTGAGAGTGGCTTCTGGGAGCTAAGAGCAGTCCCTGCCAAAAGCCAGCAAGGAAATACAACTCAGTAACTCAGTCCTACAACTGCAAGGAATTGAAGATTGCCAACAAGCTGAATGAGCTTGGAAGTGAAATCTTCCCCCGGCCTCCAGATAAGGGGCCAGTCCTGCCAATTCCTTGATTTCAGTCTGAGACCCTGAGCAAAGAAGCCAGCCCACCCAGACTTCTGACCTATAGAACTGTGAGATAATAAATGGGTGCTGCTTTAAGCTGCTAACTTTTTGATAATTCATTATGCAGTCAGAGAAGACTAATACAGATACCCAGATAAGTCCATTGGATGAAACAAACACAAACCCCAATACAAATACAGTCAGGCCACAGTGGGAAAGAGAATCCCCCAGGCAGTGAAACCTTCTCTGACACCTGGACTCTCTCTCTCCTTAGCTTCTCTTTTGATCTTGACCAACTTCCCAGGCTTACATGTGACGAACATGGCTGTCAGCCCAAGCCTGACCGACCCACGGGGCCAGAACCTCTCTCCAACCAAGAAAGTCACTGTGTCCTTAGTTCAGATCCTGAGAGAGAAGCTGGTCACTTTCATTCATCTGGCAAATATTAATTGAGCACATTCAATGTGTTAAGAATTGTTCTAGGTTTCTAGGTGCTGTGAGGACACAGCAATGAACAAGACAAACTCCTGCTCAAGGGGGTTTAAGTTCTATGAAGGGGAGAGACAAGGAAAAGGCAAGCATATATGTTAGGGCAGCAAAGATAGGTTGTAAGGGAGCACAGAGCAGGGCAATGGGATAAAGGGAGACAGGAAGTGCTATTTTTAAATCGGTGGTCATGGCCCTGGGGGGTAGGGGAGCATTTTAACAGAGATTTGAGTGACAGTGAAGGAGCCGGATATACAAACACATGGCAGGAGGAACATTCAGGAAGAGGAAACAGAAAGTTAAAAGGCTTTGGGATGGAAATTTACTTATCCTATAAAGGGAACAAGGAAGCCTGTGGAGCTGGAGCAGAGAAAGCAAGGGGAGGATGCCAGGAAATGAGGTGGGAGTTGTAGCCTGGGCCAACACAAGTAGAGAGGACAGGCCACGGTATGGACTTCAGAAAAAAATTAGAGTTGACTGCAAGGCACTGACATGGATTGGCTGGTCTTAGGTCAGAGATCCAAACAAGGTCTAAAATACGGCCTCACAGCCCTGCCCCTTCAGCTGGGCCTCCGGTGCTGTCATTTCCAAAGAAGGGGGATGGGTGAGTTAGATTAGACACCTACTTCGTGTCCCCATTATAGCAAGAACCAAAGTTGGTTAATTCAATCACGTTTCTACCACCTCTTAGAGGAGAAGCCTGAGGACTAAATCAGAAGAGTAAAGTCTGTAAGCAGGAATGGGTCATTGGTAAACGCAGTGAGGGTCTGTACCAAAGGCTCCTCCCTACAGAGACAGCTGGGCCTCCTTCCATTCATGCCATGTGGTTTTGGAGAAGAATCAGCAGAATCATTGGCCAAGAAATGGTTGCATTCCCCATTCATCCTCATGTCTTGAGAGAGAAGAGGGCATGAGGACACATTCAGGTCAGAAATCAGGAGAGGGGCTTCAGAAGAGTTACTGTTCATTAAGTGCCCCAGGGTCAGCACTAGCAGACTCTCCTCCGCCACATCCCCAAACCTGTCCACTCTCCATCCTAAACACAGTCTTACTTACATAGCCTCTCTTTTCCTGGGTTGTCAGTCATTCTAGGCTCCATGGTGCCTACCCTAACCCCATTCTTTCTCAATCTTCCCCTAAACTGGATGAGCCAATCTCTAACCCTGAACTGCCTCTTCTTTCCTCTTTCTTCCCATTTTGGTCCAAAGTTTTCTGGAATTGATCCAACAAACACTTATTGAGCACCAGCCTCACGACCTTATGCAAGGCGGAGGGATTAAAGCCCTGGGTTTAAAATCTGATCTGTCACTGATTAGCTGCCTTGATTTGGGCAAGTAACTCAACCTCCTGAGCTTCTCCTGTGACATGGAGACAATAAAATCTACCTTGAAAGGGTGTTTAGGGGTTAGGGTTATTAAGCAAAGTTTGTAGCACAAAGCTGGACACAAAGTAGGCCCTTGGTGGGTGTTTGTTGAATAAATGAATAAATGAGTGACAAGGGTTGAAGTATATCTGATGATTGGATATTGATAAAACTGTGATGAATCTTCAGCAGAAGTACAAGGTCAAAGTGTGAATGGGAAGAAGAGACTGTGCTGCCGTCTTTTCCTCTTCCTCTCTCTGCCTCCCCAGCATATTCCCCACACAGGCTGCCCAACTCCAGTTCTGTGCTTCAGCTTCGGTGTCTTCCCCACACGTCTTCTTCAGATGAATGGCCTCCTCCTTCTCAAAGGAGACTTGGTACCAAGGTCGGTCTTGATGCTCTTTCTTTTTCACCCCACATGTCATCATCTCTATATCCACCCTCCAGGTCTGCTCTCTAAATTCAATTTAATTTAATTCTGGTGAACAAACCTTCACTGAGCACCTACTGTGTGCAGGGTGATGTGGACATAGAGATGAAAAGACCACGGTCTCCGTGCAGAGCTCATATTCTAGCAGGACGACCACCAAGATGGCCAGTACACGGGACAGCAGCAACGTGCGGGCTGATTACCCTCTGGTGAGGTCTGGGAGTTTGTGGGGAGGTTGGGAAGAGAAGGTTTCTCAGAGGAAGGGACCCAGGAGTTGAACTTCGAGAATGAATAGGACCTTGCCCGGCAGAAGAGGGGAGAGCTTCCTATAGCTCACCTCCTCCTTCCCAGGGACTCTATACCTTTTTTTTTAAATTAATTTTTATGGAGTATAGTTGATTTACAATGTTGTGTTAGTTTCTGCTGTACAGCAAAGTGAATCAGTTATACATATACAGATACCCACTCTTTTTTAGATTCTATTCCCATATAGGTCATTACAGAGTGTTAAGTAGAGTTTCCTATGCTCTACAGTAGGTCCTTATTAGTTATCTATTCTATATATCATAGTGTGTATATGTCAATCCCAATCTCCCAGTTTATCCCCCCCTACCCCCCCCAACAAACACATTTATCGTTCCTTTAGGAGAGTGTTTCTCAAGAAATCTGAAGAAAAGCAACAGTTTCTTTATTTTTAATTTTCAAATCATTGCAGACTGATACTTTGCAATATATGATAAAATAAATTACTAGAAAATGTTGAAATAACAGAACATACAAAATGCAAGTACAGTGATCACATGCTCAGATGGTGCATGGATATCAAATTGCTGTAAAAGTTTCTCCTCTTGTGGTGATGGTAGCACAACAGTGTGAATGTTCTTAATGCCACTGAACTGTGCACTTTAAAAATGGTTAAAATGGTTAAAATTTCTGTTATGTATATTTTACCATATACAAAAGTTTCTCCTTCATTTTCATAATACCCCCTGTAGGAGTTTTGGAAAAGTTGAAGTTACTTTTTTTAAGTCATTTTGTACTTCCATCTCTGTGACACTATGATTTACAATAAGAAATATATATTTGGTCTTCATCCCCATTTCTGGTACAGAGCTCTTAAAACCCTTGGAATTTCCTAACTGATAAAAGCAATACAGGTTTTATATTCATAACAAGCCTCTTTCGATCACAACTGAATTTATGCTAATGGGGTGAATTTATGTTAATGAGGATAGGGGCTGGTTGTCAGGGGAACTGACCACTAGATTAGAGGGTTGGAATTTATCCCTACCCCCTGACCTCATGGGAGGGGAGAGGGGCTGGGGATTAAGTTCAGTCACCAATGGCCAGTGATTTAATCAATCAAGCTTATGTAATGAAGCCTCCATAAAAACCTGAAAAAGGATGGGGTTCAGAGAGCTTCCAATCTGTAAACATGTGCAGGTACTGGGAGAGTGGAATACCCAGTGAGGGCACGGACGCTCTGCACCCCTTCTCACACGCCTTGCCCTAAGCCTGTCTTCCATCTGGCTGTCCCTGGGCTGTACTCTTAATAAATGGGTAATCCAGTAAGTAAACTGTTTTCCTGAGTGCTGTGAGTCACTCTAGCAAATTAATTGAACCTGAGGAGGGGTTCGTGGGAGCCTTCAGTCTATATTGGGTCAGAGACACAGGTAACAACCTGGACTTGAAATTGGCATCTAAAGTGAGGGTGGGGGAGGGAGGACAGTCTTGTAAAACTTAGACCTTAACCTGTGAGGCTACCTCCAGGTAGACAGTATTAGAATAGAGTTAAATTGTAGGACATCCATGTGGTCAGTGGCCACTGAGAATTGGATTATTGCTTGACAGTGTTGGAAAACACACATTGGAATCACCAATATGAAAACTGTCACTAATGCTTTTCATAGTTTTTTTTTTTTTTTTTGAAATAGTTTGCACTCCCATCCTTTCCTTCCCAACCTAAGCCTGTACTTCCTCAGATCAGGGTCTGGCTCTGCACCCATCTGTCTAATGTCCTCCCTGGCCCCATCCTCCCCATCAAAAATGTCTTATACATGAGGAAGCTAAACTAATCTTCCTAAAACATAGTTTTCATGTTCTCACTCAAAAATATTTAGTGACTCCCTGGGGCCTTTGGCATCAATTTTAATTCCCTCACCTAACTTTAACAGAAGCCTATGACTATCACTCATTACTTGCTTTATACTAACAGGACATTCTATTCCAGGCAGTCAAAGGTTCTCCCAGGCCACTTGTCCCATCTACTCTATCCCACACTGATCTCTCTATTTCCAGAACTCCTGCTACCCAACCTCAATGAAACCTGGATCAGAGATTATTACTGAAATGGCTCTAACGGCGTTGTGCATGGTTTCAACCAGTCTGAGAACAGGGACCAGTTCTGCTCACTCTCTCCTCGACTCTTGATGCTAGTGCCATAAAGGAGGATATTAAGTAATTTGGGGTGAGTTGTCAGCTTAATAGTGACCTAAGAGAACACCACTATATCAGTTCAATCATCCTACTGAATTAAGGCTAGCAAATCATAACATCTTCCTAAGATGTGCTTTATCCCTAATCCTGGGTAGAAGATAATGCTATCTATTTTGCAAATGAAAACACTGAGATACAGCCAGGAGAGAAGTCAGTTGCCCAAGGTCACACAACTGGTAAGAGGAAAAAAGGATTTGAAATATAATGTCTAACTCTAAACCTAGTACGATTTCCACTGTACACACCAGCTTTTAAATGGCAGCTCTTCTCCAGGTTCTAGGAACTGCCCATTCATCGTCCCTGATGGCCTATGAGAATTTCATACCCAACATGGTAGTGCAAACCCTACGCGGTTGCCATGGGCTTGCCCACCCAGAGCCCACAGGCACCGGCACTTGCTATCGCCACCAAAACGAATACTTTCCAGCCCTGAGACCCATGCCGTCATCTTAGAAGCAGACCGTTAAGCACCACTGGTCACCTAGCATGTTTCCCTTCCCATCCGTGTTGAATGGGAAGGATGTTTTCAGAAGTGGCCTTTGATAAGATCAACCCTGTTTGTTTTTTCCCATGTTGTGGGATCAGGGTCATGGCTAGAAGTGAGGAGAGAGGGGGCAGAGGATGGGAACTCAGGGAATAATAATTTTTAAGAAACAAGGAAAAGGGAGAGTCCGTGGGGAAAACGGATGAAGTGTTCGGAGAAGGGGGAACCCTGAGAGATGCCTGTCACAGTTGAGGAAGAGAAGCACTCCAAGAGCCTGACAGCTGAAGAGAGATCATGTGAAACAAAGAGAGAAAATTTGGAAGTTGGGAGGTCACGGGTACCCTTTGCTGGCACGATTTCAATGGGAGCAGAAGCCAGACTGCAGTTTGATACATGATTAGAAACTGCGAAAACACAGTGCTGTAGATGGATTTTCAAGACATTTGCTGAATAAGGGGGAAAAAGGAGCTGATTGAGGAGAAAGGATTGGGGTGGCACTGAAGGCTGGGGTAATGTTAGAGTCAGGGGTTTGTCCCAAGTCATTTACGCAGATTATGTGATTATCTCCAGCAGCTCTTAGCAGGCCTGTGGCAGGCTCAGCAAAAAAGGCCTTGGGAGCGGATTCAGGCTGCGGATTGCACAGCTGGAACAGTGAAAGAACAAAAGGAGTTGGGGTGGAGGTGGGGAAAACTGAGGATGCTGGAGAATGTGGCTGAAATAATCTGCAGTTGACCAGGCTGGGGTGTGGGGGGCTGAGGGTCTGGGTAAACAGAGAATCAGGAGCTAGAGGCCGGCGAGCACGTCTTCCTGGGAATTAAGAGATGGTGACGTGGAAGGTTGTGGGCAGGGAGGGGACGCTCAGAGGGCAAGTGTTCGGGAGTCCAGATGTGGGAGCGAAATCATGCGGTGGGGTGGATGGAGCAGCCGTGGACGCAGAGAGGACAGAGGAGGTACACGGCTGGTGGACAGGTCAGTAAGGAGGCTGCTGCGTTCATGGGGAGGCAGGGCGTGTGTGACAACCCCGAGAGCTAAAGTCCTCGGTGAGCAAGAAGCTTCCAGGGGCTCGTAACAGATGGGAGTGGGCTAATCAGCCTAAAAGGAGGGGAGGTTTCAAAGGAGTCACGGAGCACAGTGAGCTACAAGTGTGCACGGAAAACCAGGGAAGCGTGGGAAGAAAGCCGTGTCCCAGAGACAGGCCCGGGTTTCCGGGAAAGTGCACGAGGAACGGGTTCAGGATGTCTGATGTTGGGGAGTTTCTTGACAGCAGAGCCAGGACTCCAGACAGAGAGCCTGGTGGAAGGAGTGGCTGGGGCAGCCTGGTAGGAGAAAGGGGAGCTGACCTGGATGGGAATGAGAAGACACAGAATACAAGTGAGCAGAGGAGTGGGGCCCCACCTCGTGTTGGCCCCTCATAAAGGGAGGGCAACCCAGTCTTCTACTCTGAGGAGCAGCGATCATCTTACAGAGGCCCGGAGCAGGTGGCGGTCCCCCGAGTGGGGGGACCCTCTTGGCCCTCCCTGCCTCGAGCTGACCTGCAAGCAGAAGTCCCATCACCCGACGGTGGTCATAGCCACAGGCAGAGGCAGCGAGTGGCACAGAGAAGGATGAGAGGTGAAAGCCAGCGTGGCCTTGGCAATGGAGTGCCGGACGGAGGAAGATGGAGAAAACAAAGGGACTTCATAAAACCTAGTTGATGACTTTGGTGGGAGAATATTCCTCTGAGGGTTTAAAAAGGCATAAATGCCTTTCTAATCCTAAAAAGCATGCCGTAAAGGAAAGCACAGGCCTGTCTCAACAAGCTCCTTCCTAGCTGGGCCCGTTCTGGGTAGTCAACTCTTCTGTCAGGCTCAGAAATACATTCTCAGGAATAATGAGGGCCTAGTTCTAATTAATTGGGCCCAGCTTGCAGCCGAGATAGCAATCAAAGCAATGGGAATGCAGAATTGACCCGCGTAGAAGGCTGCAAAATGCCACTCATTGCTCTCCTTCGGGGAACAGAGGGCTCCAAAACCACTCCCTGTCAGTATGTTAGACTTGCCCCCCTGCCTTTCCAAACAGGATGGAAAAACTGCTTACGTGGTATGATATTTTAACTGGAGGGCACTTGGAGACTCAGAATGTGAGGGTAGCCTGCACAGGAGTCTTGAGGCCAACCGTGGATTTATGGAAATGTCCAGCAAAGGGCCAACGGCGGCTCAGACCCGAGCCACGAGGTAAGGCAAGTTATGGCTCTGCCTGCCTCCCATTTCTCTCTTTATTTTTATCTTCGGGATCAGGCGTGTTGGAGAGAAAAGAGGAGGCCTGGTAACAACAGCTTCCCCGTCATTCTTGGTTACTTACATCTGTGGTCAATTTTCCACACTTTATTCCATAAAAGGTAAACGAGGCACGGTACTTGCAAGAGGATAATCTAAACAATATGAACCATGTTACTGTTAAAGACCATCTGGTTGATCACGCTCAGCCCCAGACTTTTAACTCCTTGAGGTAAGAAAGATGCCAAACCCAGAGAGGCCGGGCCCTCCTTTGGTCTTTTACTCCAGAATCTTTCCCTCCCTCCTCAAGTTCATTAAAACAAGGACCTCTAAGGTCTCTGCCAGCCCTAATATTCTAGGCTGGCGGCTGGTGAAACTCAGCGAGTTTTGTGAATGAGCAACTCGCAAAATGCTTCTACCAAATGACTCTTCTCTTCTTTCTCTTTAAAAGGAAACATTAAAAGCTTAAAAAAAAAGAAAAGCAAAGCAAAAAAAAAAAAAAAAAAAGAGCCCTACGCACAACCCAAACTAAAATACTCAAGTGCTGGAGTTGTTTCCTTCATAGCTGATTCTCCTGCTTCAAGCCAAGGGATCATTTACATAATTTTAATTTGAAAAAGCAACTGACACTCGTGAAGACACAATGAAGACCGTGCTTTGCTTTTATTTGGGCTTACACATTTTCTGGCCATCTGTTAGTCAAGAAAGTTGCAAACTCCAATAAGAGATGGGAAAATGGTGTTTTTCAGATGGTGTTTTTCATCCTTTGGGTGGGGAGCTGATGATAAGGGATTCCGGGAAAGTTTCAAATGGGTAAGGCCACTGTAAAAATGAGAGTTGGCCTTCCCTGTAAGGTGCAGTATTTCCACCTGCAGGAGGAATTCAGCATTTGACCTAGAGGTCCAAGTGCATTTTATTCTTCCAGTCAGTCATTAAGAACTCTAGCTTTTCCCCAGCAACCTCTAAGGGTATTTGAACCATCAAAACAATTCAATTTAATACACCTTTTAATATTTTAAGCCATGGGGTATTGCAGTATTCCATCAGGGAAGCATCTTCCAGTATCAAGGCCGCCACAGAACCCTCATTTCTAGCCAAGATCTCCTTTGTGTGTAACCACAGATTAGACCTAAGCAGTCAGTTTTCTGGAAAAAGGTTTTCTGAGGTCAAGGCAGAAAACGAGCTCAAATACTATGGCTCTGCCAGGCTTCAACAATAATGTCTAAAACCAACAGTGCTAGAGCTACTACTAATTCCCCCTTTTAAAAGCATTCTGGAAAATCTCGATGACATAAACAGAAGACATCAAAACCCAAGGGAAGGCCACTTGGCATCATATACACATGACAGAATGTGGCTCTCAGTTTGTCAAAGCACTTTAAATTCCACAGGCCCAGATGAAGCAGTGGCTTTGTTGTTGTTGTTGTTTAGCTCTGTCGACCTGACAAACGAACTGCTGCATCCTTCCTTCTCCCCACATCCATCTTGCGAGTTGCCTCTGCTGGCTGCGCAAAGATGGAGTACTGAGTTGAAGGAGTACTGAGTTGAAGGAGTACTGAGTTGAAGGAGTTAATGGTCCCAGGAGAGCCCCTGGGAGATGAAGCTTCATATCCCATGATCATAAATCTCTTTCAAGGCAAGTTTGAACCAGGACTCTATTCTGCTACAGCTCCCAAAGCTCAGCATTCATCTTCAATTAGATAAAGTGACTTTCACATCTATTTATACTCTCTTCATTTCCCAACACATTTATCTCATGAAATGACAACTGGAAAACACTCCTGTCCTAAACACGCATGTTATTTTTAAAAAGAGTTACTGAACCAGGCTAAATAATGTAATTAATAGGCTTTTACCGGAATTCACTTTTAATATATGTTCTTAAACATCTGTGAACAATGTTTTTCAAGCAACAGGAAAGAAAGAAAACCCCATGACTTAATCATTCCTCAATCGTAGTAGTAATTTCACAATTCAAAGCATAATAGGAAAAAGTTCATGTTAATTGAAAAAATGAGTTTACTATGATTCTATGACTGGACATCAATCGCATTACAGCTCCTTTTGAAAAGCCCTTTCCCTCTGGAGAAGTAGGTTCCATCTCTTTTTTGGTTTTGGTCAAATGGACAGGAGACCCCAATGTAACCTAGAGCACTTATCTCTATGAAGACCAGAGCTGTAGTCAAAACAGGGAAAGCTGGGAATTTCCCACAGCTGCTGGGTTCGGATTAGCGGTCAGGTTTGGACCCACAGCAGAAGATGAGGAAAAAGTCCCCAAGGGCAAGTGAGGCACTGTGACTAAGTGTTGACGGCACAAGGAGAGTAACAAGAGGCAGGGAAGTTGGTGGAGAGTGAGGTGAGGCTCCAGGTGGCATCAGCCTCAGGGTCCTCTGGACACAAGCTGATAAAGCCCAGCCCGATGGGCAGAGGGTCTGCATTTGGAAGGTCTAATAGTAGATGGTAAGGCTCTAGCGTGGAATGGGGGTGGGGCTGTCAGGCAGGTGAGAGCTCAGAGGGTTTTAAAGGAGCTAAGATGTTGGGGATAAATGAGTGAAGCCACTTGGGAACCAGCCAAGGATGGGACAGGCAGGGCAGACACATCAGAGAAGGGGCCTGGACTCTGAAGACCCTTTCCTGATTCTCAGCTGCTGAGCTCTCTATTAAAACCAAGATGGGATGGCACAGCCACGAGACGGGCCTGAGCCTTTTGGCTTGGATCTGGAGGTGAGGGCTGAGCACACAGGGTATTTTGTGCCTCAAAACCTGGGATTGAGAGGATGCAGGACGGGTGATGGTCAAAATACTGAACAATGGGCAACATCCGGGCACTGTCCCGTCACTGTGGGAAGATGTAGGGGTGCCTGCTGGTGTCGGACTGTGGGAGGGGCCGGCCGGGTCGAGAGAGGGGCAAGCTTGCCCTCGGAGGGTGGGGGTACTGGTGGAAATGGGGGAGCAGCTATTTACCGACCAATGCAAAAATAAACTGCCATGAGTCAGCCTGGGGAGAGGGGCAGGCAGGTTATTCCCACACCCCACTTGGCAGGTTTTTCACATCTGTGTGAAAGGGATATTGCTTAAGAAAGGAAAATATGGCCAAGGGTGGAGCCAGGGGAGCTTGTTTTGGTCAAATTTCTCACTAAAAATTTGCTTTGCTGATAAAAATTTGTGCCTTTAATGTTAGGAATCGTGTCTTTTTGTTCTTGTGGCAGAAAAAACGGTAGAAAACTTCCCTAACCCATCAGGCAGGTTTGGGTCTCTTTCGGGAAGCAAGGCAGGAGGGGGTTGTGAAGGACACCGCAGGGCAACTAACTGGACGGCTTGCCCCACTGCTCTGTTTATCACCATCCTCTGAGATCCTTCTTCCTCGCGTTTATCGATAAAGAAAGAGATCATGGAAACAAGTGTGAACTGTGAAGTTGTTAGGGACTGCATCAAACGTCAAGATCAGGGTGAGTAATGGGCTTGGGCAAGACCCACGTCAGACCCCCCACAGCACGCCTGGTATCGAATTCTGGAAAGAAATGAGCCTCTGTGTGAGTTTTCCCGCTAGAGGCAGCGTGAGCAACTACCACCTGTATGTCTGGGAGGGGGAAGGTGAAGAGAAGTAGAGTTCCTCCCCAGAGAGGAGACCTCCCCGCTCATCAGGAGTGGGGTCAGTTGGGGTGTTGGAGCAGCTCCGACCCGCTCTCGGGTATTATGTTTTCAGGAACTCATGGAGCCGGTTGTTAAAAACAGCCATTATTAAAATTTAAATCATACACTTCTAATTAAATAAATTATGCTGAAAGACAAGGGTAATAAATACTCAAAACTCATCACTTATTTTGTTATCTATGCTCTTGGGATTATGTACATGTATAGGATCTATGTGGTAGAAATACTACATAATGATGTGTTATATCGTGTATCTCTTCCCAAGGCCACGTTCAAGGATATCACAAAATTGGCCACGACAGGGGTGGTATTTATACACACAAGTATATAAATAGCAAACACTGCAAGTCAGAGCTTGGTTTCTTGCTCTGTTGATTATCTAGAGTTAAGGAAGTGATGGAAGAAATGTCAATAATGCAGATTAAACTTAAAAGTGAGTCATGTGGGGCTTCCCTAGTGGCGCAGTGGTTGAGAATCTGCCTGCCAATGCAGGGGACACGGGTTCGAGCCCTGGTCTGGGAAGATCCCACATGCCGCAGAGCAACTGGGCCCGTGAGCCACAACTACTGAGCCTGCGCGTCTGGAGCCTGTGCTCCGCAACAAGAGAGGCCGCGATAGTGAGAGGCCCGCGCACCGCAATGAAGAGTGGCCCCCGCTTGCCGCAACTAGAGAAAGCCCTCGCACAGAAACGAAGACCCAACACAGCCAAAAATAAATAATAAATAAATAATAAATAAATTAAAAAAAAAAAAAGTGAGTCATGTCCACCTAGAGGGGTGGGATAGGGAGGGTGGGAGGGAGACGCAAGAGGGAGGAGATATGGGGATATATGTGTATGTATGGTTGACTCACTTTGTTACAAAGCAGAAACTAACACACCATTGTGAAGTAATTATACTCCAATAAAGATGTTTAAAAAAAAAACAACAAGCAAACGCTCCACCCAAAATTGGGCCTGTGAAGAGGAAAGCAGAATCATGGAGCTCAGGCAGCCCAGAATTGGGTAACTAGACTGTGAATAACTGCAGGTTAGTGTTCGCTGAGGCTTGAAGAATACAAAATAAATCTTTTCAATCCAAGAAAAAAAAAAATGTGAGTCATGTCTGTAGTCATTACATTGTGAATAGTATTTAAAAAAAAAAAAGAGGAAAATACTCTCCCAGTATTTCAAAACGATTATCTGATTCGGCAAAGAAGGTGTTGAGGTTGGTGGTGAGTGAGTAAGCTCTGAGAAATGTAATGCTGAAGCTGAAAGAGGTTTCAGTTGAATGAATATAACACAGATCATCCTTGACTTTTGATGAAGTTAATCCCGATAAACCCACTGTTAAGTCTAAAATAGCAGATGTCGAAAATGCATTTAATACACTTAAGCTGCCAAACATCATAGCTTAGCCTAGCCTACCTTACGCGTGCTCAGAACACTTACATTAACCTACAGTTGGGCAAACTCATCTCAGACAAAGCCTATTTTATAAGGAAATGTGGGATGTCTCATGCAATTGATTGAATGCTGTATTGAAAGTGAAAAACAGACTGGTTGTATGAGCACAGAATGGTTGTAAGCGTATCGGTTGTTTATCTTCATAGTGGCGTGGCTGACTGGGAGCTGTGGCTACTGCCGCTGCCCAGCGTCACGAGGGGGTATCATACCGCCCATCGCCAGCCCGGGTAAAGATCAAAATTCAAAAATCGAAGTACAGCTTCTATTGAATGTATATAGCTTTCTCACCATTGTAAAGTTGAAAAATCGTAAGCCGAACCACTGCACAAGAGTGAGAAATAGTTTAGCAGATCACATATCAGATTTAATGACAGTAAATGCATTGGGAGTTAGTGGACTGGGATGAAATTCCACTAGTCAAATCATGGTTGAACTGCGACCATAGGTCAGCTATGGATAACACGACACAAAAATCAACAAAAACATTCAGTGAGGATCAGCTGGCTCGTGGAATTTACAAGAAAGAGGATTAGACATTTTATTATTACTTATGAATTGTGTGCTACAGATCCTTCATATCAATAAGACTTATATGTACTTATGCATTCATACACATACTTTTTTTTTCTGAAGAACTGGTTGTTAAATATTTATCAGCACACAACAGAATGAGAGGGTCTGTAATCTCATGTCTTGGGGGAGAGTTTTTTCTTCCCCATTCCCACTGCCGAAGAGTTAAAGGGTCAGCACTTCTTTTAAGACTCCGAACCTGGGACTTCCCTGGTGGCACAGTGGTTAAGACTCCGAGCTCCCAATGCAGGGGGCCCAGGTTTCTAGATCCCTGGTCAGGGAAGTAGATCCCACACGCATGCCACAACTAAGGAGCCGGCGAGCCATAACTAAGGAGCCCACCTGCCATAACTAAGACCTGGTGCAACCAAATTAAAAAAAATAAAAAAACAAGACTCTGAACTTGATTAAATTCTGGATTAAGACATGTCACACTCTCCCTACCAATCCACAAAATTTAGTCCTCCCCCAAATTCCTGAAGCTCCTTCTGTTTCTGTTCACTTGGCACTTGCAAATGCTACCCGTCTATTGACTTTTCAATTTACAACATTTTAAATTTATGCCCCATCTCGTTTTAGGACAAAGATCAGTCTCAGAAGCTTTCTCCATGCCTTTTAAAGGTGCCAGCGTGGAGTAGATGCTCCAAAATGTCTTCATTCAGTTGGTCAATAGGTCAATGTAATGTTCACGGAGTCTGATCTCTGCACTAGACACTTTGCCAACCCAGAAGTTCCAAGATTTAAGAACAACCTGTCTTGTCCTCTAGGATCTCAAGCTTTGTAACGATGATAGCGATGGCGATGTGATGACAGTCAGGGTTTGCCAAGTACCAAATACGTGCCAGATGCTATGCCAGGGACTTTGCATATAACATCTAGACATACCAGTATCTGTGAACATGTGGCTGACCATCCAAAGGAGATAACTCAAGATGGTACCTTGGTCATCTCAGGAGCCCACTCTGCCCTGGCTTAGTAATGTCAAATGCATGCAAGAGTGCATGAATGAATAACTGAACGGCCTAGTGTTAGCATCTAGTTATCCATCCTCTCTGCTGCTTCCCTTCTTCCCTCTGTTTCCCTTACTTTCCTTCCTTCCTTTCGCATGAGGGACTCTATATGGAAAAGGAAACTCGAGTGGCCTGAACTTGATATATGAAAGCGAAACTGCTTTCGATTACGATGCAGACATCGTAATCTGGCAATGCTTAATGCACACGGCTTGAGACTCCACTTATGCCCAACTTCTCTATTCATCTTCCGCCATTGTTCTGCAAGTTTCCCAACCCCCCCTCATAGAGAGCAATTGGTCCATGGAGAAGAGCTGCTGGCTCTCTAAGGGAGGTCCCACAGGCTGGTAGTGAGCCCCGTCCCAGGTGTGAAGTTTCCCACAGCTGGGGAGACTTCCCCCAGGAGGAGGAAGCTTTGGAGTAGACGGACATGAGGTGGGACCCGGCAGCCACTCCCAGGGGTTCTTCCCCCCTCTCCTGCCCTGTCAGTAGAGGAGCTTCTGGGCACACACCTAGATAGACACAGTCCTGCTCGCAGGAAACTGGAAACAGGTTTCCACACATCTCAGTTGGAGAACCTGATGGTAATTTACTTCTTACCATTGTCATTCACCTTTTCTCAAGAGAATAAAAGTGAGTAGCACAGCAGCTATAACTTGACGTTTTTACCTAAACGTTTATAACCTAAATTCGCCCTTAGATGCTTCCTTCTAATTCTATTCAGCCCACTTGGTAATCCATATGATAAACGTCTCTAGATAATTTTTATGGTACAAAACTTGCTTTTTTAAAAAATATGTCTGTTGTGGTAGAAAGCATTTCTAAAGCAGATGAAACCCATCTTTGCTCTCTTCAACAGAAAGGGCTGAACATAACATAACCTTTGCTTGTACTACGGCAAGGCTGTCTCTACTGATGGTAATTGTTGATTTGGGCTAAAATAATCATGTACACACGTTGATGGTTTCATTTTTCTATTTTAGGAAGGGATTTGAACAGGATCATGAAGACTGGTCAGACTTCAACAGACAGGGAAAGAAGAGGGGCAAAAAGAAAAAGAATGGGCCCCACGGAGGGCACAGGTCTCATATCAGATCTCATGACAATAAACTGTTGACCAATTTCATTATCTCACTCGACTTACGTTATCTTTTCAGCTTGGTTAGCTAATTTAGCAAGGAGTTATAAATGATATTCCATACAAATGGCCCACTTCTTTCATAATAATTATATTTCCTTTTTCACTTATTTTCTTCTTTTCCACTGTACCAATTTAAAAAAAAAAACAAAATAACTTGCTTTATTAGTCCGATTTGTACTGCATTTCTGATCCTAATTTTCATGCTATGCTTTTGCTGGTTAGTTAGTTTCTTTTCTAAATTCTAAATTCTTTAAAACGAGATTTCAAAGCCTTTTTAAAAAGTCTAAGTAAAGCATATATATTTATTCCCTTATATCATATTTCCCTTTCTCTCCTCTTGCCCTGACTCCAAAATACTGATTTCTCCCCCAATTACACAGCATCCCCTGGTCCAAGCTCTGACCTCTCACCTGGACTGCTGAAAGAGCCCCCTAATTTATCTGCCTGCTCCTACACTGCCCAACTCCATCAGCTACACAGTGGTCAAGTGACCTTGTGGCAAGGCCACCCAGCGGTCAGAACTTGGGCTCTGTAGGCTCAAGACAACCTGGTTATATATTGACCCCTTCACCAACATTCTGTGTGACCCCTAGGCTAGTTGCTTAACATCTCTGAGCTTTGTTTTCCTCAATTGGAAAATGGGCATAATAAAAGTACCTACATAATATGGATGTTCTCAGTACTAAATAAGATAATATATGTATATTGCTTGGAGCAGTAGTGGGCACATATATTGGCTTAGAAAAATCTCTGACATGTACATCAGATGGCCTAAAACCCAAGTACTTTTGGATCTGGATCTGCCTCAACCATGTCAATTTCCCCTTTGTTCACCATGCTCCAGTCACACACTGGCCTTTGACTGTGTCTCAAACCCACTAAGCTCTTTCATGCTTCAGAGCCTTTGAACATGCTGTTCCCTCTGTCTAGCTTCTTTACTTGACTTCACTTGGCTAATGACCAGTCCTTCAGCTCTCAGCTTAAATGTCACTTCCTAATCTGACTGAGGCCCTGATAGACCACCCAGGTTAACATTAATTGTCCATATCCTTCTCTTTCCTTTATAGCACTTAGTACAATTTGGAATTATGCATTTGTTGGTTTCCTGGTTTAATACCAATCTCCCCTGCTAGACTGTGAATACCATGAAGCCAGGGACCATGTTGATTTTGTTCAACCCTGTATCTCCCACATCTAGCACATAGGAGGTACTCAAGAGTTACCTGTTGAGTGAAGGGGAAACAGTGGCTGAATTAACAAACTTGGAAGATGAGTACAGTCCTTTATGGAATCTCCTTTGCCTTTTTCTCCTAATAGATTATATTAGTTTACTAAAGCTAATAAAACCTGCCCTTGGCCACAGATTTTACTGGCTTTGCCTGGTAACGAAGTGAGATTCCTTAATTTATCAAAATACTTATTCAACAAATATCTCTTAATACCTGCCACATACTCAGCTCTATATCCTGGACTCTGTTTGCTAAACAAAAGAAATAGAAGACCTGAAATCTCCCTCCACGCCCACCCCTACAGGGATATTAGACATATGACATGTACATAATGACACAGAAGATAATTAGATAATATGACAAGGCTGTGAATAGTTATTTGCCAAAAAGAATGACACACTCAAGGAATACATTAAGATGAGAGCAGAGAGAAATCACTCAGGGAAAATCGCAAAGACAGGAACTTTGGGTGGGTCCTCAGGGTGAATGAGAGGTGAAGAGGAAAAGGGCATTCTCTGCATGAGAAACTCGGAGTTGGGAAGAGGTAATGAGGTCAAGGGACGGGGGTGGGGAGATGAGGAAACTGACCTGGTGACTCATGTTGGGGAGTCCAGTGGGGTGGGGGGGTTGAAGGGTAGGGGGAAGCCTTGAAGAATCCAGTGAAAAGGGAACGTGAAAATCCTCCTTCTTTTTGATGGCCAATGTCACATTCATGTTGTCATCCAGCACTTTGCCTAGTGTTTTACCAGAAGTTTAGATTCAACGGTGCTTGCTGAACTAATTATGTTGAATAAAAAATTACAAACATGAAGAGACTCATATCAGAGGAACTGTTAGGGAAAATTTTGTTCCCGCCATACATTTCTAAAAGAAGCCCCTAATGGATTCTCAGGAGAACATCACTAAATTTTCACATACCAGTTACATAAACTATTTCAAAATATAGACAAGATATGTTATACAACTCATATTAGGAAGTAAATAAGATCTTGATTGAACACTAATGAGGATGACACTGTGGGCGGCGGGGGTGTTTTGCAATTATAGGACTGTCTTACTCAAGAATGTAGTTTAATAAATCACAAATAATATCCTACAGACAGAAAGGGGAAATGTTTCAAAAACAAACAATATGAGCTATCCTACGAATATAGAATTAGCACTACATGGGGAAATTATTAGGATAGTTCAACACTTTGATAGAAAAAAATTATTTTTAAATCTAAGAATTATTTTGGTGGATGCTGAGCAGAGCATCATTAACATTCAACATTAACTCTTTATAAGAACCCTTTGAAATAGGAAGAGGGGGTGTATTCCTTGAGATAAAAAAGATTGGAGATTTAAATCAGAGTTTCAATATTATTTTTAGTGTGGAGATCCTAGATGACAGCTGTCCATTCACGTTTGTTGCAATGATGGAAACCTTTATTCCTACACTGTCCGGTATAGCAGTAACTAGTCACATGTGCCATATCGCACACTTAAATGTGGCTAATGTGACTGAAAAACTGATGTTTAAATTTTACTTAATTTTTAGTTTATTTGAATTTAAATATCCACCAGTGGCTAGTAGGTGCTAACTGTAGTGGATAGCGCAGTCCTGGGGGCTTTACTTTGCAAACACAGGCAGAGGTCTAAGACGCTCCTCTCAGCACCTCTATTGGAGGTCATAGTAAAAAAGATTGCAGGACAAGATGAACAAGAAATAGAGAATAAATATAGGAAAGGCAGAAATAGAAATACCACTTTTTTGCAGATGATACAATAGTGTAAATAGAAAATGCAAGAACAATCCAATGCACACCAATGATGTAGAGCTAGAAAAGGCAATGAAAAATGGTACTATCCCCAATACTGAAAAAAAATAAAATACTTGAGAATCTACAAATCTACATGAATAAGATATCGTAGTGAAGTAAAAGTGATAAAACCATAATGGGAAGAAAAATAAAGAAATACCTAAATAAACAAAATTACAGCCATTGCTCCTGATTTAGAAAATTTAGAGTAATATCACTAACATTAGTCTATAAAACAAAAAACAGATTAACATAAGAACAATTAAATTCCTGCAAGCCTGCTCTAGTATGTGATAAATCACTAGCAAAATTAATAAGGAAAACTAAATACACAATAATACCAAAGAAGATTGGAGGATGTAATAATCAAATTTAAGGATATATTATAAAGTGATCTTCATCAAAACTGAATTTTGTTGGATCAAAGCCAGGACAAGGACTCCAATAAAATAGTGATTCCAGAGATGAATTAAGCACATATAAGTTCTTAGGATACAGCAAACAAACAAACAAACAAAAAACTAAGAATCACAATAAATGGATGACAGAATCACCATTTAATAAATGCTGGTGGAACAATCTGGTATCAATAAGAAAGAAAGTAGATTATATCCATAACTTACCAAACATGATAATACTTTCCAAATTGGTCATTTTAAAAAAAGGGTATTTATCCCAGCTATAGCTGAGAGATGACTTCATGACTATTGACAGACTAAATAGTATTATAAGGCAGGAGGGAGGTAGATTCAAATATTTTGAAGTCTATTTAAAGTCTCCTAAAAATTCTCAACAAAATATTAGCAGACTGAATCCAACAACACATAAAAACGATCATACACCACAACCAAGTGGGATTCATCCCAAGTTCACATGGATGGTTCAACATATACAAATCAGTCAATGTGATACACCACATAAACAAAAGAAGAGACAAAAACCACATGGATCATCTCAATAGATGCAGAAAAAGCATGTGACAAAATTCAACATCCATTTTATTCATGATAAAAACTCTTACCAAAGTGGGTATAAAGGGAACATATCTCAAGATAATAAAAGCTATTTATGACAAACCCACAGCTAATATAGTACTCAATGGGGAAAAGCTGAAAGCTTTCCCGCTAAAATCTGGAACAAGACAAGGACGCCCACTCTCACCTCTTCTATTCAACACAATATTGGAAGTCCTAGCCATGGCAATTAGACAAGAAAAAGAAATAAAATATATCCAAATTGGAAGGGAAGAGGTAAAATTGTCATTATATGCAGATGATATGATACTATATATAGAAAACCCTAAAAACTCCACACAAAAACTACTAGAACTGATAAATGGATTCAGCAAAGTAGCAGGATACAAGATTAACATACAGAAATTGGTTGCATTTCTTTACACCAACAATGAAGTATCAGAAAGGGAAAGTTAAAAAAAAAAATACCTTTTAAAATCACACCCCCAAAAATAAAATACATAGGAATAAACCTGACAAAGGAGGTGAAAGACTTGTATTCTGAGAACTATAAAACATTAATAAAGGAAATGGAAAGATATCCCATGCTCTTGGATTGGAAGAATCAACGTTGTTAAAATGGTCATACTACCCAAAGCAATCTACAGATTTAATGCAATCCCTATCAAATTACCCATGAAATTTTTCACAGAACTAGAACAAATAATCCTAAAATTTATACAGTACCATAAAAGACCCAGAATTGCTAAAGCAATCCTGAGGAAAAAGAACAAAGCAGGAGGCATAACTCTCCCAGACTTCAGACAATACTACAAAGCTACAGTAATCAAAACAGTGTGGTATTGGAACAAAAACAGACATATGGATCAGTGGAACAGAATAGAAAGCCCAGAAATAAACCCACACACCTATGGTCAATTAATCTTCAACAAAGGAGGCAAGAATATACAATGGGAAAAAGACAGTCTCTTCAGCAAGTGGTGTTGGGAAAGTTGGACAGCTGCATGTAAATCAATGAAGTTAGAACACACCCTCTCACCATATACAAAAATAAACTCAAAATGGCTTAAAGACTTGAACATAAGACATAACACCATAAAACTCCTAGAAGAGAACATAGGCAAAACGTTCTCTAACATAAATCAAACCAATGTTTTCTTAGGTCAGTCTCCCAAGGCAATAGAAATAAAAACAAAAATAAACAAATGGGACTTAATCAGACTTACAAGCTTTTGCACAGCAAAGGAAACCATAAACAAAATGGTGGCAGAGTGGCAGAAAATATTTGCAAATGATGCGACCGACAAGGGCTTAATTTCCAAAATATACAAACAGCTCATACAACTCAACAACAAAAAAACAAACAACCCTATCCAAAAATGGGCAGAAGACCTAGACATTTCTCCAAAGAAGACATACAGATGGCCAATAGGCACACAAAAGGATGCTCAACATCGCTAATAATTAGAGAAATGCAAATCAAAACTACAATGAGGTACCACCTCACGCCAGTCAGAATGGCCATCATCAAAAAATCTACAAACAATAAATGCTGGAGAGGGTGTGGAGAAAAGGGAACCCTCCTACACTGTTGGTGGGAATGTAAGTTGGTGCAGCCACTGTGGAAAACAGTATGGAGGTTCCTCAGGGAACTGAAAACAGAATTACCATATGATCCAGTAATCCCAATCCTGGGCATATATCTGGATAAAACTATAATTAAAGAAGATACATGCACCCCTATGTTCATAGCAGCACTATTCACAATAGCCAAGACATGGAAACAACCTAAATGTCCATTGATAGATGAATGGATAAAGAAGATGCGGTACATATATACACTGGAATACTACTCAGCCATAAAAAAGAACAAAATAATGCCATTTGCAGCAACATGGATTCAGTTAGAGATTATCACACTAAGTGAAGTAAGAAAGAGAAAGACAAATGCCACATGATACCACTTATATGTGGAACCTAAAATATGACACAAATGAACCTATCTATGAAACAGAAACAGAATCACAGACATAGAGAACAGACTGGTGGTTGCCAAGGGGGAGGGGGTTGGGAGAAGGATGGAGTGGGAGGCTGGGGTTAGCAGATGTAAGCTTTTATGTATAGAATGGATAAACAACAAGGTCCTACTGTACAGCACAGAGAACTATATTCAATATCCTATGAAAACCATAATGGAAAAGAATATAAAAAAAGAATATATATATATATATATATATATATGTATAAGAGAATCACTTTGCTGTACAGCAGTAATTAACACAACACTGTAAATCAACTATACTTCTATAAAAAAATAATAAAAAAATAAAGTCTCCTTAATAAAAACTAACAAAACAAATATAAAGGGAGCAAAAGAAAGTTTTAAATTATGGTAGATATAATGGATAAATATTTATGATCCAAAATAGGAATGAAATCTTATATTGTGATATAAACATACTGTCATCAGTAATGACACCCTATTTGACCAATGACTAATGAGGGAAAGGGAAAAGAGGGAGAGAGAAAGAACATTATTAAGCGGTAACCTGTGCCAGCCACTTTATATACGCATTCTGTTCCCTGGAAATGTACCTGATAAACGAAGCCATGGGAAAATGTTCCACCTCACTAATAATTTAAGAAATATGAATCAAAATAACTGTATACGTACTTAAAAACAGCATAGGAGACAATGATAGAACAATACTGGCAGAGCTGTTGGGAACAAGTGTGCTCAACCATCGCTGGGGGCACTGTGAATGACTCCAGTGTTTCTGCAGGCTGTCTGACGCTATGAAACAAGAGCTATAAAACCTCTGATCCTTAATCCTTCTTTGGGACTATATTCCCAAGGAAATACTCAGAAGGAAAAGAGAGAGAGAAGGGAAGAAAGTAAACAACATGAACAAAGTTTCGAACAGCATATTAATAAAAACCAAAATCGAATCGGCTTAAATGTCCAATCCAGGGGAACATTAAGTAAATTCAGTATAGCGATCCAACAGGATTCCATGAAGTTATTAAAAACTATAAGTGATCATGTAAACAGATCTATGGATATAAGTGTAAATATGGAACAATTTTTAAGTTAAAAAAAAGTGTAAGAATCCTAAATGGGAGCACAGTGTCAAACATTTCAAATTATACACAGAAGATGATGATTGTGAGTGGAAGCCCTTACCTGGCTGGGGCACTCTCCAAATGCAGGGAAAGGTCAAGTTAAAGCAGAGCATCTGGCTTGCACAGCCCCCTGGTAAGACTTTGAATTCTATCAGTGGATCTTGAACTACTCAATGCAGAATGCTCCAGGCCTGACCTGTTCCCATATTTCTAGAGCTTAGATAGTTAAACTCCAAAAGAACATAATCAGAAAAAGATCTGATCAGCCCCAATACTTTCGGAATGCATCCTTCTGGCTTGTCCTTTTATTCTGTGGATTAAGGAATGGAGTGTACAAACTATATTTGTACAATTCCAGTTAAAGAACTTGAGCCATTTTTTTCCACCGAAATACGTAACTGACTAAAAGCCCTACACCTAAATCACTGCCAACAAGCGCTTGATTTCTAACTGCCCTTGCAATCGTCACCAGCCTGTCTATAAAGCATGGCCTGGGCAGTTAGGTATTAAGAGGTGGGCAGTGAGATATGCCCTGGTGGATATCCTAAGACCATGTGAAGTCCATTTCAGCAAAACTATTCTGCAATCATTACAAAAATAGAAAAAAAAGGCAAATTAAAAAAAAAATCTATTGTTGGGATTCATCTGGTATTTAGACTTGCAGAGCAAGAATCTGATAAATGTAGTCCAAGTCACCACGTTGTACACTCTCCTTAGGAAAGTTCATTCATTCTTGTGGCTTAATGGCCACCACCACCACCCTCATCCTCAATTCTAGTCCCACATCTTTGCCTAGATCTCCTAATAGAGCTGAGACGTTCCTAATCCTTCTGTTACCATGCTTGAATGCCTTTGTCTGTGCCATTCTGTGTAGTGAATCAGATCCTCAGTCACGTCTCTTGCCAGCCCACCTCCCTGACCATCCCATGTCAAGCAATTCATAACGGGAAACACCTGAGTCCATCAAGATGTAACACACAGTAAATTCAGGATAGGACCACCCCTCAGAGCTGGTACAGATTGAAAGATACCCCCCAAAAAAGTCCTAAACAGGTGGATAAGAATAGACAGTTGACCGCTGTTTGGGTGACCATTGAGGGAAACAGGAATTGAAGACCTCTAGCAGCTCACTCCTTCCATCCTTGCTGGGAGCAGTGGGGTGGTATGCAGAGCACAGGCTCTGGAGTTTACTGCCTGGATCCGAACGCTGGTTATGACACTTACTAGCTGTGTGACCATGGGAAACTGCTTCACTGGGCCTCAGCTTTTTCCAACTGGGGATAATGATGGTTCTTGCCCCATAAGATTGGTAAGAAGATGAAGTGATTTAAGACCTATAATGTGCTTAGAACAGTGCCTGGCACAGAGTAGGCACTCAATAAATGTTAGCTGCTATTATCATCTTCATCATCTTCTTCATCCACTAAGAACAAGTCTTGGGCTCAGGATCAGAGCCCACAGAACAATCCTTACTTCAAGCAGAAGCAAAGAAGGAGAGAAAAGATCCAGAGAGGAGAGTCAGGAAGCGATCCGGTAGCAAGAGAACAGAACAGAGTCATGTTAGTGGCAGGACACCAGACTGACAGTCCAGAAACTTCTACCAGTGAGGCCTCTCCTGCTGCCTTAGTTTCTGAGCACCCTTCATGTTCCTCCTCCTTAAGGTCCAGCTCTCCTGTGGTGTCTGCTCAGCCTCTGGTCTGCCTTGTCTATTTTTTCAGACTTCTTGTCCACGTACATCCTTAAACTAAACCCCCCATCACTTGAGATCATTCACTTGAGATCATCTGAATAAGACTCTTTGCCTCTCTGAAACTACGATCAGCTAGCCGTGGCCTCTGTTTTCTAGATGAAGATGTGAGGAATCAACGAAGCAGAGTGAATTCTCGGCCAAGCCGGGCTGCACCAGGCCTCTCAACTCCCAGCACAGTGCTCTTTCCAGCTGAACCCTCTCCTGGCTTGTGGAGTTGTCTTCCGGCCAGGCTGCTGCTGTTTGAAGTTTGCTTGCCTCAGACACTGAAGGCTTCCCCCACCTTTCAGGGGTCTGCAGCAGCAATCGTGGCCAGGGTTTTTCCTACCGCGGTACAGTTCTTGCCATTTTTAAAATAAATAACAGAAACCAAAGGGTGTGCATGGGCTTCAGATATTTCTCTGCACACTCTTCAGTGCTCCCATGCCTACTGTTCCCTCGCCTACTCTGGCTGTGCCCAACTCATTGTTACTGGAACCCCTTACAGGGAAGGCTGAAAGGGACTAAGAATTTAGCTCTGCAGTCATTTCCTTGGGTCTCTGAAAAGCCCTCCCTCTCTCTTAATTAGCAGCCTCACTTCCTCTCTGTCCTGCTTTTTCTCCTCTACTGTTGTAAAATCCATTTCCCCCCAAGTCAGTAGAATCTCCCTTTTCCCCAGCCGGAAGAATTTTTCAACTTCCCTGCTCAAATTTCAACCCAATAATTCCTTCCCTAATGCACACCACCTTTTTCCCCCTTTAGATTGTCAAAGGCCCATCAGTTCCCCATCTTCTCCTAATTTTTCATTCTTATTTGGACTTTCTGGCTCTCAGCCCTTGAGGACCCTTTCTTTTTTCTGCCTCAAATAGTGTCTGCTTATACAGTATTCTTAGGCTCTTTTTCTCTCCATTTTGGGCTGGGAACCAATCCCAAACTGCCTTCCCTTAGTTATAGTTTCCTACTTTTTTTTTTGTTATTAAGTTTCTCCGCACCACTCAACACCACGCAGGGTGCTGGCTTCTGTCTTCATGCCTTACTTTTCCAAACAAAATGGGTAGAATTTGCTTCTTCCCTCATCTTGCCTCAACTATAGGTCACCCAAAAGAATTCCTTGTTTTGCTAAGGCACCAAAAGCGAAGGCAACAAAAGTTAAAAAAAAAAAAAAAGATAAATTGAACTACATCGAATTTAATACTTCTGTGCATCAAAGGACAGAATCAACAGAGTGAAGTGGCAGCCTACAGAATGGAAGAAAATATTTGTAAATCATGTATCTGATAGGGGGTTAATGTCCAGAATATATTAAAAACTCCTATAACTTAACAACGACAAAAAAAAGTGATTAAAAAATGGGCAAAGAACTTGATAGACATATCTCCAAAGATACACAAATGGCCAATAAGCACATGAAAGGAAGCTCACGTCTCTTAACATGAGGGAAGTGCACATCAAAACCACAAGCAACTACATAGATAAACCTCACACCCACTAGGATGCCTACTATGAAAAAAA
Source organism: Balaenoptera borealis (assembly GCF_965194805.1). NCBI lineage: Eukaryota > Metazoa > Chordata > Mammalia > Artiodactyla > Balaenopteridae > Balaenoptera > Balaenoptera borealis. The sequence continues at coordinate 44,361,797 of NC_138868.1, forward strand.
CAAGAAACAGCATGTGTTGGGGAGGATGTGGAAATATTGGAATCCTTGTGCACTACTGGTGGGAACATAAAATTGTACAACCACTATGGAAAACAGTATGGTGGTTCCTCAAGAAATCAGAAATAGACTTACCGTATTACCCAGCAATTCCACTTCTGGGTGTATGTCCAAAAGAATTGAAAGCGGGAACTCAAACACATATATCTATGTTCACAACAGCATTATTCACAATAGCCAAATGTCCAGGGACAGATGAATGGATAAGCAAAATGTGGTATATATACGCAATGGAATATTTTTTTCTAGGCATATTTTAATTAATTTATTTATTTACATCTTTATTGGAGTATAATTGCTTTACAATGGTGTGCTGGTTTCTGCTTTATAACAAAGTGAATCAGCTATACATATACATATATCCCCATATCTCCTCCCTCTAGCGTCTCCCTCCCACCCTCCCTATCCCACCCCTCTAGGTGGTCACAAAGCACTGAGCTGATCTCCCTGTGCTATGTGGCTGCTTCCCACTAGCTAGCTATTTTACATTTGGTAGTGTATATATGTCCATGCCACTCTCTCACTTCCTTCCAGCTTACACTTCCCCCTCCCCGTGTCCTCAAGTCCATTTTCTATGTCTGCATCTTTATTCCTGCCCTGCCCCTGGGTTCTTCAGAACCATTTTCTTTTTTTTTTTTTAGATTCCATATATATGTGTTAGCATACGGTATTTGTTTTTCTCTTTCTGACTTACTTCACTCTGTATGACAGTCTCTAGGTGCATCCACATCTCTACAAATGACCCAATTTCGTTTCTTTTTATGGCTGAGTAATATTCCATTGTATATATGTGCCACATCTTCTTTATCCATTCATCTGTCAATGGACACTTAGGTTGCTTCCATGTGCTGGCTATTGTAAACAGAGCTGCAATGAACATTGTGGTACATGACTCTTTAAATTATGGTTTTCTCAGGGTATATGCCCAGTAGGGGGATTGCTGGGTCGTATGATAGTTCTATTTTTAGTTTTTTAAGGAACCTCCATACTGTTCTCCATAGTGGCTGTATCAATTTACATTCCCACCAACAGTGTAAAAGGGTTCCCTTTTCTCCACACCCTCTCCAGCATTTATTGTTTGTAGATTTTTTGATGATGGCCATTCTGACTGGTGTGAGGTGATACCTCGTTGTAGTTTTGATTTGCATTTCTCTAATGATTAGTGATGTTGAGCATCCTTTCATATGTTTGTTGGCAATCTGTATATCTTCTTTGGAGAAATGTCTACTTAGGTCTTCTGCCCATTTTTGGATTGGGTTGTTTGTTTTTTTGATATTGAGTTACATGAGCTACTTGTAAATTTTGGAGATTAATCCTTTGTCAGTTATGCAATGGAATATTATTCAGCCTCAAAAAGGAAGGAAATTCTGACACATGCAACTACATAAATAAACCTTAAGAACACTATGCGAAGTGAAATAAGCCAGTCACAAAAAGACAAATACTGAATGATTCTACTTATATGAGGTATATAGTCAAATTCATAGGGACAGAAAGTAGAATGGTGGTTTCCAGGGTCTGGGGGGAGGGGGAAATGGGGAGTTGCTGTTTAATGGGTATAGAGTTTCAGTTTTGCAAGATGAAAAGAGTTCTGTAGATCAGCTGCACAGCAGTGTGAATGTACTGAACACCACTGAACTGTGAACTTGAACATTGGTAAGACGGTACATTTTATGTTATGTGTATTTTACAATTAAAAAAAAAAAAAAGAAGAACTTCTTGGTCACAGCCTGGTTATTTCACTAATTCACTTAACGGCAAGTTATTCAATTTCTCCATGGTTCAATTTTCTCATCTGTAAATGGGATTAGTTAGTACCTACTTCAGAGGCCATTGTGAGGATTAAGTAAATTTCTACATGCAAAGTGTTTATAAAAGTACCTGACACAAAGTATTGTTCAATAAATATCAGTTATCACAGTAGTAATAATAATTATTATTATAGTGTGCAAGGTATTATTCGAAGTACTTCCCTATGTTAGGGCACTCAGTCTTCTCCACCCCTACCCACAACCTCCACCCCCAATAAAGCTGAAATTTTACAGATGAGGAAACAGAGGCTCAGAGATGTTAAGTGATCTGCCTGGATCACAGAGCCAGTGGGTGGTGGATAAAGATTAAGTTTGGCTCCAGTGAGGTCCAGATGCCTTACAGAGAAGTAAGCAGTCATCGTGCTGGCTCCCGATCAAGTCAGAACTGAATTTACATCTCAACCATGAACTAGGGGCAGGGGAGGCTGTGGTAGGGACGGCTGAGAATCTGGGCTCTGCTCCAGGCCAGCAACCCACCAGCTAAAGAATCCCAACTGTCTTCATCCTCCTCCCACACCCATCCTGCCCCAGGGATGAGACCAGCTGGATCCAACAAAGAGAAACCAAGACAAGAGTGGGAAGTGGTCCCAGAGTTCACCACGGCCCTCAAGCAGATGGAAGAGCAAGATCCAGGGGGCCACCTCAGAGGCCTGTGGTCAGGGCCTGCCAGGGCACCCTCACCAATCCCACAAGGAGGGAATAAAACCCATGTCACCCAGAGACTGGGAGCATCTATCATGGAGAACAAAAGCCAGGGAGGGGGCCCGCACACCCATCTCAGACTCTCAATGGGCCCACGCTGATTTCCTTGGAGAATTTCTGAGAATGAGGCAGGAGTTCTGTTCCTGGTTTTCCTCAGGACCCAGACGGGTATGCCAGCAAGAACCTTCCAATGACTGGCAGTTTTGGGGTTCTTTTTTCTTTCTAAGAAGTGATTTTTTTCCTCCTCACCCGAGTCTTTTAAAATACCCAAGCTGGCCTTGGGTGGCCTCTGGTCACCTCCCATTAGAATCTGGTCATGGTGGGTCTCCAACCCAGAGGAAAGGGCACCACCAGCCAGAGGTGCCTTGCTGACTTTCCCTCCAGTGCTGCCCGGCTGGAAGGGCATCCAGCCGCCTGAGAGGACTCAGCTCAGGCTACGAGCAAGAGGGAAGGCTTGGCACCAGAGGGCCATTGAAGCAAAAAGGATCCAGAAATAGGACTTTGACATTTGGGGAAGTTGTTTTTCCCCTTCCAACATTGGGAGGGACTCTGTAAACACAAACTTAACTTGGGCCCTTCTCTGTGGGAAAAGAGCTTGAATAAATCCTCTCTCAGATTGAAAAATCCCCCTCTCCTACCAATTGTTTTTTATATTAGGCAAGTAATACATATTCATTGTAGAAAATAAATGAGAAAATGCAGACAAGAAAACTAAAATCACTCCAAACCCTACTTTCCCAGTTTCAACCATTGTTAACACTTTAGGTACGTACCTCCAGACTTTGTTCAATGCAAATATAAATGTATATACATATATAAATATATAAATACTTTCCAAAAAGATTTAAATTAATATACTGTGAAAATCATTCCATGTCAATAATATAGAACTGCACCGTAGTTTTAATGATATTATGGTATATTATACATGTAATATACATATGCCATGATTTATTTAATGTCTCTTATTAGACATATAGTTTATTTCAAGGTTTTCACAAGTATGGACAATGCTGTTATCCACACAGGGTTCACACCCTTGTCTAATTATTTCTTAAGAATAAACTCCTGAAGGTGGAATCGCTGGATCAAAACGTTTTTGTAATATGCATGAATCTCCCGAATCCATCTATTTCATTGATATACAAGTTTTCTTAAGTGAGGGACCTCTGCACTGTGTTTATAATCTGAACCAGCCCTCAATTTTCTCAAACACAGTTCTCCATTATAAGTAGTTCCAAAAGAAAACTCCTTAAACCCCTTGTCTATGGGCTCATAAATGACTCAGTGGCATTTAAAAGATACACAATTTTATTTTGACTTTAGTAATCCGCTAAACAGAGACCCACGTGACAGATGTACCAGGATACTTGCCACGCAAAACATATTTGTGCAAAGTTAGACTAACTTCCCACCTTCAGACCACCCCCATCCTCTGCCCCTCCATCTCTCTGTTCTTCCTCTCTTCTCCTTCATCCCTCCCTCTCTTCCTCCCTCCATCTATCCATCCACCCACCCATCCATCCTTCTTCCTCTCCCTTTCTTTTCAAATCGCTCCCCTTCTTTCTTTTCCATCCCCGCCCTTCTCTTTCTCCCTTTCTTTCCTTCCTTCTTCCTTATCTCCTCTTCCTCCCTGAAGCAGTAGGGACCCTTCATCAGAGCAGACCGTGCTGGAGTTGCACAAAGTTTCCAGCTGCACAGAGAGCTGTAGAAGCTGTCTATGAAATCCTCAGTTCTTGGTATTCATTATTTAAGTTCTGTGGCAATGGGTTTGCTTTGAAGTCTACTGACTCATCCTCCTCCTTAACTTCTTATTTCCTGTAAATGATCCATTAGTTTTTGGCAAGGTCCATGTCACACAGCATTCCCATCAGAAGGGGCTGTTCCACAACCCTGGGCAGTGTGAACACTGCCTTTTGCAGTGGAACTGGAAGCAAGATGGGCACGTATAGACTCTGCTTTCTTGAAAGTTGCTTCAACCAGCCCCAATGCCGCCTCGAGTTAATAATGTGAAACGCATGCTCCATCTGCCTGCTAAAGGGTGACAAAGCCATTTATGTTCATAATAGCCAAAATTATTCTACAGATGAAAAGTTTTCTAAAGCTGCTCACATAGGCTAGTCAATCAGTTCCACCAAGGGGGAAAATTCCCCCTCAATCATTCCACTTGAGACCTCTTTGCCAAAACAGGCAGTTCACCAAAGCATTAAGATGTTAAAAGGGGGAAACAAATGGAGATTATAAACAGTTCTCATAAGTTTTTAAACTTTCTGCCCCTAATAAGGCATGCATAGATTGGTGCCAGCAGCTTAGTGGGAAAGGTCATGTGCCTTTTCACGAAGATCCAGGGAGCTATGCGGGACTCTTGTGGACTTCAGAAATTAAACAAATCAGTTACAAAGATAAAAATCAGTTCTTAAGAAAAAAAATCAAATTGGGCTGAAAAATACAATTATCAGCAAAACACTAAATCTTCTCCCCTCCCCCCCTGCCCCCAGACTCCCCACCTCCCCGGCTGGTGGGAGCAGGAAGATATTCCTTTGATATAAGAGCAAATAAAAGTTTGAATTATTGACTGCTCATGTTAATGCTGACTTTTACTACCACCATATTTCAAAACGAAATTATTCTAACATCTACGCCTCAAATTAAGATCTGTGATAATATATATTGCAGTCCAGAAAATGTCTTAGGTTCAGATGATGTAAAAGCTGATTCCCCTGGAGAGTAAACACTGGCCATTGTTTCTCAAGGGCTAAAACTCTCCTCATCCCTCCAAATAAATTTAAGTATTGATGACATCAGGGAGTGCTGCCTGGTTATCAAAGCACATCTGGGGGTGGGAGCGGGGAGGGCAAGATAACGCCACTTAATAGTCAAAGTGGTGGATATGTCTTAAACGCAGGGTTGTCAAAATAGGGCTTTCTCCTATAATTTACAGAAATGAAAGCCCTATGAGAAAGTTTAGCATATAGCACACAAAACTTAACTCTTTCTTCTCTGTCATACTGGAATCCTAGTTTCAAGTTTCTCACTCCATCTTTGCTCCCATGGGCCCTACAATGTCTTTTGGGGGTGTTCACAGCTGTCCAGTGCCCAAATGCCCATCTGTGTAAGTACAGCCAAAGGCTCACTTGCCAGAGAGAAACTCTCTCCCCAAGTCCTGAAGTCCTCGGTGCTGCCCTACTGGCCTCCGCACATCACTCGTCAAGGCAGTGGGAGTGGAGGACGTGGGTGAAAAGCAAAGAGCTAAGCCAGCCCGCCCGTGCCCAGGTGGGTTCCTGCAGCCAGGCTTACATTCTGAAAAGAGCACGGCCCCTCAATCTGTGGCATTCGTTCCTCTGACACAGTGGGAAGATGTCTTCTCCTCCCAAAACCTCCATAGAGGAAAACTTGACCAACTTCCACTAAGCCCACTAATGAGAGGTTCGTGGACAGGCATCGAGGGCCAGCCACACCCCACAGAACTCCTCTCCCACCCCGCAGACGGGGTCACTGGCCAAACGACGTTAAGAATCTAATTCCACTTTTTAAATCACTTTTCACAGTTCCTCTCACTTCTTATGAAAACAACATCAAATGTTTGTAAGGACTCGCTTGAATATATTTTCACTTTCCAAGCACAAACCAGGGGACAAAAAAAAAAAGAAAGAAAGAAAGAAAGAAAGAAAAAAAAAAATTCTCGGCAGCCACAAGACAAGAACGCCTTTTTCCTTTCCTGCCAAATCCAAGCATTATGCACATAGAGAGAACATGATGCAATAAAAACATCTCCAAATGCTTTCTGATACATTCTCTCATTTAATCTTCCAACTCAATGCTCACATTTTAATCGCAGTTTTAGAGCCTTAAATTCCTCCAGAGGTGCTAAAATACAAAAGAATTTGAAGCATTATTTCATACTAACTGGAAGCAAGAGAGAAGGAGTTTCAGGCTTCTTAAAATAAAAATGTATCTTCAAACGCCTCAGAGCCTGCATGAAACACAGCAAACTCAGTCTGTTGACTCGAGGGAAGTAGGCTGCCGTAAAATGTATGTAACTCCTCACTGGCATTGTTAGTTTTTTGTGTGTTTTAATTTTAAAACCGGAGTGTAATTATCTCTTACTTACTAGAGTCACAAATACCGTCAAAGGGAATACAAACCACTTCTTTGGGGATGAAGATGCTGACAAAGGTTTGACAACAAAAAATAATGAAAAGTTTCATGATGACCCGGGGTGAGTCCCAGAGCGCGGCGAAGTGAACTTGCCGAGGATGTGCCAGGCACGGCCGCATGATGCCTGGCCAAGGGCACAGTACACACCTGGTCCTGAGAAACTTGGCGGTTTCTAAAGGGACTTAGGCTATCGTGTGGGACGAAAGTCCAAGAGGCTTTTGCACATCCTACTTTAGTTATGGTTCTGTGTAGAAACTGCTTTGCTCTCCAGTTACAAATGCTCTCCTATTTAAGAAAGCTGTGGATGGACAATTAATGCCTTTCAGCTGGGACTGGAGTGTTCTCCAAGTTTGGTTCTGGGCTCTACCGTTTAGAATCTCATTCTCAGAAATCCTGGTGAGAGAGCCTTCGGGACAGGGAGCCACCAGTGCCAGTTTCCTGGAGCCTGTCCGATGGGCACCTCACCTGACCGCAATCGCATTTGGGAAGCCAAACAGAAGATGGGTGTGGGAGGATCCTGAGCAGCGGGGTCAAAACCCTTAGGAGGAGGAGTCCTCCTCTTAACACGTGCGAGTTCAGAGGTTCCATCTTAACTTTGCTCTTGAAGTAAACGATAAAAGTCTTCTGAGTACAAATAGCATTAAATTCTAGCAGATATCCCTCTGTATTTGTCCATCATGACTGCCAAGAAGCTCATGGCCCCAGAACTGTAAGATATTATCATCCTTTTTATCATTATTATTAATGATGGGTTTACTTGTAATATCTATACATTTCTGTCTCCTGTAATAATCCCTTCTCATCCCCTGGAGCACAGACATGTTTCATGATTGGCATCTTAAAAGGAGCCTTTTGGGGTGTGTTTGGGTGATTGACAAGCCTTCAGGTCTTGAAGTCAGAGAGAATCTGATTTCTAGCCTTGACAAACCACTTAATGTGGTTGACCCTCAGTTTCCTCATCTATGAGGTGGAGCTCATATCTTTGTAGCAGAACGGGCAGGGATTACGCTGCTCTAATTCCCTCTGGATGGCCAAGGGCAAGTGCCTGGCATGGGCAGAATCTCCATCCCAAAGTCTAGCATGGAGTAGGCACCCAATACACAAGGGCTATTTTATTCTTATTACTGTTAGTAATATCAGCCGCAAGAACAAAATAATAGATGTTACTGACCCCAGAGACCAATTTCTAATTCAAGCTTCATCCTCTCAAATTAACTCAGCTGTTTTTTTCCCCTCCTCATAGAATTCAAAAAGAGCCCTGAGATTCTGGCTCCAACTTCTCAGTGATAATCTTGGCTTTAGGAATATCCATGAAGAGTTTCCGATCCAGGGGGAACTATTAACGCTGGAGTGGAAGCAGAAATTGGGAAATCTGAATGAAGTGAAGGTCTGCTGGCAGCTATAATGAGATCATTTGCTCCTGCAAATATTATTTCTTGGCTATTGGTATCTTTTGTGCCGATTTCTGCAGGCAGAGACCTCTGGGGAAAAAAGACTGTCCGGGGCCCACACATGTTTTCAGAACAGACTGGTACATCCTGTCCTTGCTACAGAGCCTGGCACATCAGTAGCAAAACAGACCTCTCTTTTGACACACTTTCTTTGTAGATTCTGCAGGACTCGAGGCTTGCTGCTGAAGCCACCACTGAACCTTCTTCTCTGGCTGGGCCAGTGAACTGCTCCCTGGAGCCCCCTGGTGGCCCTTTCCATGTTCACACCATGTACTCACACCCCTCTGGGGCAGGGAGAAAGCAGCTTTAAAAGAACCACCCAAGGGTTGGTTATTGGCATCCCGCATCCATTGGGGCACGCCACATTCCTAGGATCAAGTCAACGTGCTGTGTTAAGGCTGGTACGGACACAGCACCTTTCTCTAATGTCAGAGTCATTCACTAAGCATCTCTTGAGCACCTACTGTGTGCCAGGCCTCACACTGGGCATGAGGAATACAGAGAGGATTATGACTCAGTCCCTGCTCTCAAGAAGCTTCCAGCCTAGAGGGAGAGGTGGACCTGTGAACCAAGAAGAACAATACAGAGAGATGTGACAAGTTTTGAGGGAACCCCGGGGACAGTGACAGCCTCCTTAGGGAAAGAGGGAAGGACATCAGGGAGGGGGAAAAGTTAAACTGGATCTTAGAGGCCAGGAATAGGCAGGCAGAGAAAGGAAGGTAGGCATTCCAGGTAGAAGAATCAATATGCCTCAAAGCCCAGACCTACTGGGGGACTTCGGTGAAGCTGGGATGGTCCCAGCAGGGAGAGGAGGCTGGTGAAGTGGGCAGGGCAGACTGAGAAGGGTCTTGTAGGCCACACCAAGGAACCTGGACTCCACTTCTCCATCTGTGATTCTCCAAACTGTGCTTGAGGCTTCCTGCAGACATTTGATTCTAATTTCATGCATGTTGAAGCTAAGAGAACACTGTAGTGCTGAAGCTAAGGGAACACAGAAATTTGCAGTCAGTGGATTGTGGATCGTGGATCCACTGACTGCAGATTTCTGTGTTCAACTGCAGGCTAACCAGGAAAGAAACATCAGACAAATTCCAATAGCAGGGCATCCTACAAAATACCAGTACTCCTGAAAATTGCCATCAAAAACAAGGGAAGTCTGAGAACTTGTCACAGGCAAGAGGAGCCTACGGAAGTGTGACAATTAAATGTAATATGCTATCCTGGATGGAATCCCGGAACAGAAAAGTGACGTTCTTAGGTAAAAACTAAGGCAATGGAGGAGGGGCAAGATGGCGGAAGAGTAAGACGCGGAGATCACCTTCCTTCCCACAGATACAGTAGAAATACATCTACACGTGGAACTGCTCCTACAGAACACCCACTGAACGCTGGCAGAAGACGTCAGACCTCCCGAAAGCGCGCAAGGAGAGGGGATTCAGAGCGCCGCCTAGACGAACTCCAGAGGCGGGCGCGAGCCGCGGCCATCAGCGCGGACCCCAGAGACTAGTAGGAGACGCTAAGGCTGCTGCTGCCGCCACCAAGAAGCCTGTGTGCGAGCACAGGTCACTCTCCACACCGCCCCTCCCGGGAGCCGGTGCAGCTCGCCACTGCCAGGCTCCCGTGATCCGGGGACAACTTCCCTGGGAGAACACACGGCGCGCCTCAGGCTGCTGCAATGTCACGACGCCTCTGACGCCGCAGGCTCGCCCCGCCTCCTCCGTACTGCTCCCTCCCCCGGCCTGAGTGAGCCAGAGCCCCCGAAGTAGCTGCTCCTTTAACCCTGTTCTGTCTGGGCGGGGAACGGACGCCCTCAGGCGACGTACATGCAGAGGCGGGTCCAAATCCAAAGCTGAACGCTGGGAGCTGTACGAACAAAGAAGAGAAAGGGAAATCTCTACCAGCAGCCTCAGAAGCAGCGGATTAAAGCTCCACAAACAACTTGATGTGCCTGCATCTGTTGAATACCTGAATAGACAACGAATCATCCCAAATTCAAAAGGTGGACTTTAGGAGCAGGATATATTAATTTCCCGTTTTCCTTTTTTTGTGAGTGTATATGTGTATGCTTCTGGGTGAGATTTTGTCTGTATAGCTTTGCTTTCACCATTAGTCCTAGGGTTAGGTCCGTCCATTTTTTTTTTTTTTTTACTTAAAAAAATTTTTTTTTCTAATATATGTTTTCTTAATAATTTTTTCTGTATTTTCTATTTTTAGAAATTAAAAAAATTTTTAATAAGTTTTTTCATATTTTTTATTTTAAAAAATTAAAATTTTTTTCTTAAAAATTTTTTTCTTATTTTTTACTGTAAAAAATTAATAAATCTATTTTTAAAAATTAAAAAAAAATTTTTTCTGAATACATTTACTCTTAATAATTTTTTTTCTTATTTTTTATTATAATAGCTTTATTTTATTTTATCCTCTTTCTTTCTTTCTATTTTTTTCTCCCTTATATTCTGAGCTGTGTGGATGAAACGCTCTTGGTGCTCCAGCCAGGCATCAGGGCTGTGCCTCTGAGGTGGGAGAGCCAACTTCAGGACACTGGTCCACAAGAGACCTCCGAGCTCCACGTAATACCAAACGGCAAAAATCTCTCAGAGATCTCCATCTCAACATCAAGAACCAGCTTCACTCAACGACCAGCAAGCTACAGTGCTGGACACCCTATGCCAAACAACTAGCAAGACAGGAACACAGCCCCATCCATTAGCAGGGAGGCTGCCTAAAATCATACGGCCACAGACACCCCAAAACACACCACCAGATGTGGATGTGCCCACCAGAAAGACAAGATTCAACCTCATCCACCAGAACACAGGCAATAGTCCCCTCCACCAGGAAGCCTACACAACCCACTGAACCAACCTTACCCACTGGGGACAGATACCAAAAACAACGGGAACTACGAACCTGCAACCTGTAAAAAGGAGACCCCAAACACAGTAAGATAAGCAAAATGAGACAACAGAAAAACACACAGCAGATGAAGGAGCAGGGTCAAAACACACGAGACCTAACAAATGAAGAGGAAATAGGTAGTCTACCTGAAAAAGAATTCAGAATAATGATAGTAAGGATGATCCAAAATCTTGGAAATAGAATAGACAAAATGCAAGAAACATTTAACAAGGACATAGAAGAACTAAAGAGGAACCAAGCAACGATGAAAAACACAATAAATGAAATTAAAAATACTCTAGATGGGATCAATAGCAGAATAACTGAGGCAGAAGAAAGGATAAGTGACCTGGAAGATAAAATGGTGGAAATAACTACTGCAGAGCAGGATAAAGAAAAAAGAATGAAAAGAACTGAGGACAGTCTCAGAGACCTCTGGGACAACATTAAACGCACCAACATTCGAATTATAGGGGTCCCAGAAGAAGAAGAGAAAAAGAAAGGGACTGAGAAAATATTTGAAGAGATTATAGTTGAAAACTTCCCTAATATGGGAAAGGAAATAGTTAATCAAGTCCTGGAAGCACAGAGAGTCCCATACAGGATAAACCCAAGGAGAAACACGCCAAGACACATATTAATCAAACTGTCAAAAATTAAATATAAGGAAAACATATTAAAGGCAGCAAGGGAAAAACAACAAATAACACACAAGGGAATCCCCATAAGGTTAACATCTGATCTTTCAGCAGAAACTCTGCAAGCCAGAAGGGAGTGGCAGGATATACTTAAAGTGATGAAGGAGAAAAACCTACAACCAAGATTACTCTACCCAGCAAGGATCTCATTCAGATGTGATGGAGAAATTAAAACCTTTACAGACAAGCAAAAGCTGAGAGAGTTCAGCACCACCAAACCAGCTTTACAACAAATGCTAAAGGAACTTCTCTAGGCAAGAAACACAAGAGAAGGAAAACACCTACAATAACAAACCCAAAACATTTAAGAAAATGGGAATAGGAACATACATATCGATAATTACCTTGAATGTAAATGGATTAAATGCTCCCACCAAAAGACACAGACTGGCTGAATGGATACAAAAACAAGACCCATATATATGCTGTCTACAAGAGACCCACTTCAGACCTAGAGACACATACAGACTGAAAGTGAGGGGATGGAAAAAGATATTCCATGCAAATGGAAATCAAAAGAAAGCTGGAGTAGCAATTCTCATATCAGACAAAATAGACTTTAAAATAAAGAATATTATAAGAGACAAAGAAGGACACTATATAATGATCAAGGGATCGATCCAAGAGGAGGGTATAACAATTGTAAATATTTATGCACCCAACATAGGAGCACCTCAATACATAAGGCAAATACTAACAGCCATAAAAGGGGAAATCGACAGCAACACAATCATAGTAGGGGACTTTAACACCCCACTTTCACCAATGGACACATCATCCAAAATGAAAATAAATAAGGAAACACAAGCTTTAAATGATACATTAAACAAGATGGACTTAATTGATATTTATAGGACATTCCACCCAAAAACAACAGAATACACATTTTTCTCAAGTGCGCATGGAACATTCTCCAGGATAGATCATATCTTGGGTCACAAATCAAGCCTTGGTAAATTTAAGAAAATTGAAATCGTATCAAGTATCTTTTCCGACCACAACGCTATGAGACTAGATATCAATTACAGGAAAAGATGTGTCAAAAATACAAACACATGGAGGCTACACAATACACTACTTAATAACGAAGTGATCACTGAAGAAATCAAAGGGGAAATCAAAAAATACCTAGAAACAAATGACAATGGAGATACGACGACCCAAAACCTATGGGACGCAGCAAAAGCAGTGCTAAGAGGGAAGTTTATAGCAATACAAGCCTACCTCAAGAAACAGGAAACATCTCGAATAAACAACCTAACCTTGCACCTAAAGCAATTAGAGAAAGAAGAACAAAAAAACCCCAAAGCTAGCAGAAGGAAAGAAATCATAAAGATCAGGTCAGAAATAAATGAAAAAGAAATGAAGGAAACAATAGCAAAAATCAATAAAACTAAAAGCTGGTTCTTTGAGAAGATAAACAAAATTGATAAACCATTAGCCAGACTCATCAAGAGAAAAAGGGAGAAGACTCAAATCAATAGAATTAGAAATGAAAAAGGAGAAGTAACCACTGACACTGCAGAAATACAAAAGATCATGAGAGATTACTACAAGCAACTCTACGCCAATAAAATGGACAACCTGGAAGAAATGGACAGATTCTTAGAAATGCACAAACTGCCGAGACTGAACCAGGAAGAAATAGAAAATATGAACAGACCAATCACAAGCACTGAAATTGAAACTGTGATTAAAAACCTTCCAACAAACAAAAGCCCAGGACCAGATGGCTTCACAGGTGAATTCTATCAAACATTTAGAGAAGAGCTAACACCTATCCTTCTCAAACTCTTCCAAAATATTGCAGAGGGAGGAACACTCCCAAACTCATTCTACGAGGCCACCATCACCCTGATACCAAAACCAGACAAAGATGTCACAAAGAAAGAAAACTACAGGCCAATATCACTGATGAACGTAGATGCAAAAATCCTCAACAAAATACTCGCAAACAGAATCCAACAGCACATTAAAAGGATCATACACCATGATCAAGTGGGGTTTATCCCAGGAATGCAAGGATTCTTCAATATACGCAAATCAATCAATGTGATACACCATATTAACAAATTGAAGGAGAAAAACCATATGATCATCTCAATAGATGCAGAGAAAGCTTTCGACAAAATTCAACACCCATTTATAATAAAAGCCCTGCAGAAAGTAGGCATAGAGGGAACTTTCCTCAACATAATAAAGGCCATATATGACAAACCCACAGCCAACATTGTCCTCAATGGTGAAAAACTGAAACCATTTCCACTAAGATCAGGAACAAGACAAGGTTGCCCACTCTCACCACTATTATTCAACATAGTTTTGGAAGTGTTAGCCACAGCAATCAGAGAAGACAAAGAAATAAAAGGAATCCAAATCGGAAAAGAAGAAGTAAAGCTGTCACTGTTTGCAGATGACATGATACTATACATAGAGAATCCTAAAGATGCTACCAGAAAACTCCTAGAGCTAATCAATGAATTTGGTAAAGTAGCAGGATACAAAATTAATGCACAGAAATCTCTTGCATTTCTATACACTAATGACGAAAAATCTGAAAGTGAAATTAAGAAAACACTCCCGTTTACCATTGCAACAAAAAGAATAAAATATCTAGGAATAAACCTACCTAAGGAGACAAAAGACCTGTATGCAGAAAATTATAAGACACTGATGAAAGAAATTAAAGATGATACAAATAGATGGAGAGATATACCATGTTCCTGGATTGGAAGAATCAACATTGTGAAAATGACTCTACTACCCAAAGCAATCTACAGATTCAATGCAATCCCTATCAAACTACCACTGGCATTTTTCACAGAACTAGAACAAAAAATTTCACAATTTGTATGGAAACACAAAAGACCCCGAATAGCCAAAGCAATCTTGAGAACGAAAAATGGAGCTGGGGGAATCAGGCTCCCTGACTTCAGACTATATTACAAAGCTACAGTAATCAAGACAGTTTGGTACTGGCACAAAAACAGAAATATAGATCAATGGAACAGGATAGAAAGCCCTGAGATAAACCCACGCACATATGGTCACCTTATCTTTGATAAAGGAGGCAAGCATATACAGTGGAGAAAAGACAGTCTCTTCAATAAGTGGTGCTGGGAAAATTGGACAGGTACATGTAAAAGTATGAAATTAGAACACTCCCTGACACCATGCACAAAAATAAACTCAAAATGGATTAAAGACCTAAGTGTAAGACCAGACACTATCGAACTCTTAGAGGAAAACATAGGCAGAACACTCTATGACATACATCACAGCAAGATTCTTTTTGACCCAGCTCCCAGAGAAATGGAAATAAGAACACAAATAAACAAATGGGACCTAATGAAACTTAAAAGCTTTTGCACAGCAAAGGAAACCATAAACAAGACCAAAAGACAACCATCAGAATGGGAGAAAATATTTGCAAATGAAGCAACTGACAAAGGATTAATCTCCAAGATTTACAAGCAGCTCATGCAGCTCAATAACAAAAAAACGAACAACCCAATCCAAAAATGGGCAGAAGACCTAAATAGACATTTCTCCAAAGAAGATATACAGATGGCCAACAGACACATGAAAGAATGCTCAACATCATTAATCATTAGAGAAATGCAAATCAAAACTACAATGAGATATCATCTCACACCGGTCAGAATGGCCATCATCAAAAAATCTAGAAACAATAAATGCTGGAGAGGGTGTGGAGGAAAGGGAACTCTCTTGCACTGTTGGTGGGAATGTAAATTGATACAGCCACTATGGAGAACAGTATGGAGGTTCCTTAAAAAACTACAAATAGAACTACCATACGACCCAGCAATCCCACTACTGGGCATATACCCTGAGAAAACCATAGGTCAAAAAGAGTCATGTACCAAAATGTTCATTGCAGCTCTATTTACAATAGCCAGGACATGCAAGCAACCTAAATGTCCATCGACAGATGAATGGATAAAGAAGATGTGGCACATATATACAATGGAATATTACTCAGCCATAAAAAGAAATGAAATGGAGGTATTTGTAATGAGGTGGATGGAGTTAGAGTCTGTCATACGGAGTGAGGTGAGTCGGAAAGAGAAAAACAAATACAGTATGCTAACACATATATACGGAATCTAAGGGAAAAAAAAGCCATGAAGAACCTAGTGGCAAGACGGGAATAAAGACACAGACCTACTAGAGAATGGACTTGAGGATATGGGGAGGGGGTGGGGTGAGATGTGACAGGGTGAGAGAGTGTCATGGACATATATACACTACCAAATATAAGATGGATAGCTGGTGGGAAGCAGCCGCATAGCACAGGGAGATCAGCTCGGTGCTTTGTGACCACCTAGAGGGGTGGGATGGGGAGGGTGGGAGGGAGGGAGATGCAAGAGGGAAGAGATATGGGAACATATTGTATATGTATAACTGATTAACTTTGTTATAAAGCAGAAGCTAACACACCATTGTAAGGCAATTATACTTCAATAAAGATGTTTTAAAAAAAAAAAAACTAAGGCAATAAAGTGCAGACCCTAGTTAATGATTCTATATCGATATTGGTTCATTAATTGTAACAAACGTGCCACACTAATGTAAGATGCTAACAATAGGGGAAACTAGATGCGAGGTAAGTGGGAATTCTCTGTACTCTCCTCACAATTTTCGGTAAATCTGAAACTGTTCAAAAAAATATAATTTATTTTTAAAAAGTTCTCTGGGGCTTCCCTGATGGCGCAGTGGTTGGGAATCTGCCTGCCAATGCAGGGGACATGGGTTCGAGCCCTGGTCTGGGAGGATCCCACATGCCGCGGAGCGACTAGGCCCGTGAGCCGCAACTGCTGAGCCTGCGCGTCTGGGGCCTGTGCTCCCAACAGGAGAGGCCGCGATAGTGAGAGGCCCACGCACCGCGATGAAGAGTGGCCCCCGCTTGCCGCAGCTAGAGGAAGCCCTCGCACAGAAACGGAGACCCAACACAGCCAAAAATAAATAGATAAATAAATAAATAAATTAAAAAAAAAAAAAAAAAGTTCTCTGTTCATCCAAACAGCTAAACTATTGTCCCCAGTGGGCTGTATAATTAAATGTTAATTATACAATTATATAATTAAATGATAATTAAATGTTGTACATGAGACTTAGAAAATTAATTCATATTCTAGTAACAATAGCCAACATTTATTGAGTACCTATGCCGGGCCAGGCACTCTACTAAGTACTTTACATACCTCATCACGTTTGATCTCCAAAACAGCCCCCTGAACTAAGAACTACCAACATTCCCGTTTTACAGATGAGGAAACGGAGGATGGAGCAGTTAGACAACTTGCCTGAGGTTATATAAGTGGCAGAGTCTGGATTTGAACCCAGGTCTGTCTGATGCTAGAGTCCAGATACTTAATGATGTTTCTATACTGCCTCCTGACTTTCAGTTTTACATACTGCTATTTCATTGAAAAAGAACTGTACTGAGTTTATTTTTCTTCTTAACGTTTGAAACCACAGCTATACATGGGTTGAGTAGAGGGAGGGAGTTTTCCAGGGGAGGAGGATGGCTGGTGTTGGAGTGAACGTTGTTCTGGCAGCTGCAGTGTGAAGGATGGACTGGTACAGGCTGGGCCCCCGTTGCAGAGATTTTTTAGCAACGTCTCCAAAAGGAGCAGGAGAGGCAACCAGAGAGAATGAACTTCCCTAAAAGGATACAGCAAAAGCCCTTGCACAGGAACCCTTCATATCCAGCCCCAACCAATCAAACCACGGGCGTTGCTGAGCCTCTAACTTGCGTCCGGCTGGGCCTGCCTCTGGGAGCCCCTGGCTGTCGTCTCCACAGATAGGACCCAATGGTTAGTAAAGGGAAAATAAGTGCAGCCCAAGCGATGCAGCAGGTTGGCCTGGAGCCCCGCCAGGGGAGGGGCCGGGTCTGGGAGGGAGTACTTCCTGTGGGCTGGGTTAGGCTGGGGTGCTTCAGGGAGGAGGCCTGCAGGCTGAGAAGGGCAGATGGAGAGACTTCAGGCAGGGCCCAGGGCCAGCATAGGGCAATCCCACCCCTCCCTGCAGTCCGTGTGCCTGGGTCACCCAGCCCAAGGGTACTGGAGCTGAGAGCCCAACCTCTTACCATGAGCTCTGTAGCTTCTCCTGCCCTCCCAGATCGATGAAAAGCAGGCCTCATTTCATCCATGTACCTGAGAGGCTATTATGTGCCACCCAGAGGTACATATGGAGTTTGGTATCCCTAGAGGTTAAGGAAAACACCAGCAAGTCTCCTAGATGGTCAACCCCCCAAAAGCACAGATGCTATCTTACCTAGCCTGGCACGTCACAGGCACCAATCAATAGACGGTGAACTAAACAGATTTAAAAATTCACGGGTCATAGGTCATACTGGAGTGCACTAAATTGGAGCTTGGAATATTTAGTACAAAATCCTTACCACATACTTAGTGGCTTAAAACAACACAAATTCATTATCTCACAATTCTGGCGGTCAGAAGTCCAAATGGGTTTTCACTGGGCTCAAATCAAGATGTTGGCAGGGCTGCCTTCCCTTCTGGAGGCTCTAAGGGAGAACCCATTTCCTTGCCTTTTCCAGCTCTGTGGCCACCTGCATTCCTTGGTTTGTGGCCACCACCCCATCTTCAAAGCCAGTAACACTGCATCTCTCTGACCTTCCTCCATGGTCATGTCTCCTCTGATTCCCTTCTGCCTCCCTCTTCCTCTTTTAAGGATGCTTGTGATTACACTGGACCCACCTGGATAATCCAGGACACTCTCCCTATTTTAAGGTCAGCAAATTAACAACGTTAATTCCATTTGCACCTTAATTCTCCTTTGCCATGTAAGGTGACATAGTTACAAGTTCCAAGGATTAGGACATGGGACATTTGGGGGATGCCATTATTCAGCCTACCACAAACTTCATCTTTTAAGGTCAAACTATAGGAGACAACCAGTTTTTGTCCAAAACATGAAAATATTAATGACCACTTATCAAGCACCTACTGTGTACCAGGCATATCACTAGGTACCTTGCATATATTATCTTATTTAATTGCAGCTAATGTTCAAAGAAGCAGGCACTGTAATAAACCAGATCGTGTTATTCACTTGCTAAAATCCTCTAATGGTGTCCCATATGTTTTGGGGAAAAACTCAGTCTTGTGATGGCCCTATGGGGCCCATGGAATCTAGCCTCGGCTTGATTCCCAGCCCTGTCTCCCACCAGCCTTCCCTTGACCACCATGCTTCAACCACGGGAGCCTCCTTTCAGGTCCTTGAACTTCTGTGGCTGCACCTGCTGACCCCTCTTTCTGGAACATTCATCCTCATGATCTTCACATAGCCAGCCCTCCGTCATTATTCAGATCTCTAGCCTATTCACTGCCACATCCCCAACTCCTAAAATAGGGCTTAGCACATAGTAGGCACACAATACATATTTAAAAATGAACTAATCTGAATTATATCAGTGAGGAAATGAGATGATATGGCCAAGTTCATAGAGCTAGTCAGCCAGGATTCCGACTCAGAGAGAAGTCTACACCCCCGCCTCTCAAGGAGCCGGCCCCGAGCTCCCCATCAGAGACCCCTGGTCCAGCTGGGAGTCGTGGGGATGAAAACACTAGGTCGAGCTCTTGAGCAGTCCCCTGCTCGCTGGAGGGCTGTGAAAGAGTGACACATTCTGCTGACCAGGTACCACATCCCAACCAATCAGCCAGCATGACTGAGTATGGTGTGCACGCTTGGCTGGGAGGGCTATGAGACCAGGAGAGGACATGGTCATGGCAAACCGAGAATTCCGAATCAAGTGGGGGAAACCAGTCCAAAACCTGAAACCATCAGATGCACCGGGAGGCGTGTGATCCAGGGTTCACTGCTCTGACAGGAAGGGCTGCAGGACCAGACGTGAGAGCACAACGGGCGCAACAGTACTCGGGCTTACCTAGCAGGGCTGGGGCGGGTGGGGTGGGGTGAGGTGAGGTGGTGGATAGGGGAATGCACAAGCAAAGGCGTAGCTCCTAGTATTGGCATGTGTGGAAGACAATCAGTAGAAGGCAATCAGCATATTAGGAAGCAGGGGAAAATAAAGTCAAGTTAGAACCTCACTCTGGGGGCCTTAAAAGCTGAACTGAGGATCTATGCTTTATCCTTTCAAAGGATGGAGAGTCCTGGCAGGTTCCTGAGCAGGAGAAAAGCCCGTGTTTTAGGAAGACTTATTTTAGCAATGGAAGCAGCATGGATTGGACGGCAGGAAGACCTGTTCTCTACTAGGCAGAGTAGATGCCAAAAAGACCTCCAATCACAAAACACCTCCATAGTAATATTACTCAGCCATAGAAAAGAATGAAATAATGCTATTTGCAGCAACATGGATGGACCTAGACATTACCATACTAAGTGAAGTAAGTCAAAGACAAATATCATATGATCTCACTCATGTATGGAATCTAATTTAAAACATGATCAAATGAACGTATTCACAAAACAGAAACAGACTTGCAGATATCGAAAACAAACTTATGGTTACCAAAGGGGAAACATAGGGGGGGAGGGATAAATCAGGAGCTTGGGATGAACATACACACACTACTATATATAAGATGGATAGCCAACAAGGACCTACTGTATAGCACAGGGAACTCTACTCAATATTCTGTGATGACCTATATGAGAAAAGAATCTAAAAAAGAATGAATATATGTATATGTATAACTGAATCACTTTGCTGTACACCTGAAACTAACACAGCACTGTAAATCAACTATACTCCAATAAAAGTAAAAAACAAAAACAAAAGCAAAAAACCCTCCATAGCGCAAAGCCAACTGTTGGGGCTCAATTCCCTTGGGTTAAGCACTGCCCTCATGCTAACGCCCTTCAAGAAAGTGATGATGCAGGGAGAATCCAACATCTCCAGGTCATGAGTGTGTCAAAGTGCTTTCCTCTGTGGTGGGGATCATTTGGGCAGCTGGGAATGGATGGAAGGGTGTAAGAAGAAAGAGGAGAAAAAAAAAAAATTATGACCTGTAACTGAAGCCTAAGCAATCCCTCTTCTCCCAACCCCTAGAGTGAATATTTCCAGTTTTGTTTTTTTTTTTCTGATTTCAGAAAACAAATTGAAAAGTTGGCTGGAAAGAACTCTTGATTCACTGAGCATGTTTTCAATGAAATATTTTAAAATATCCTTTCATGTTTTATCTTCTCGATGCTTCAACTCCAAAGAACAAATCTATATTTCTGTGGCCCTTCCCTAGCACCAGTTCATCTACAATACCTACAGTAAAAAACTATACTTATACACTACTTTTTTCTAAAGACATCCAAGGTAGAATGGAGGCTTCAGAAATAAACCTTAAAAAAGAAAAAGATGGTTCCAACCTCCAAAGGAATTGATTTTTCCATATTCTAGTAATCAGATACATGCTTTTTAAACATTAGAATTTTCATTCCACGTTGCTGTCGTTTTGGGGGAACTTAAACAGATGTCATCGTGTTTTTCTATGGGTGACAGCAACAGCAGCCCTGGCATGCCACTATTTTAATGTGTGATGGGAAGGCCGCTGCATCACAGATTCCAGAGACTGAAATCCCAACCAAGCTAAGTACACTGAAGAACTCTTTTAAAATTCCTTGCAGGGCCTCTGAAGAACCAAACACGTCAGCAATGAGCCAGCAAGACAGCAACCATCAGGAGAGCATGATAACGATGGCACCACTATTGGCAGACTTTTGTCCCTGCTCATCATATTCCTTCCTGGCCCAGCTGTAGACAAGGGAAACAGGAAGAGGGCATGGAAAGAGAGTGAGAGACCATGACCGGCCCACCACCCACTGCCCGTGCCCGACTCCTGGGGCAGGTTGGGCCGGCAGGAGGGGAAGAGCACGGAACTGGATGGGAAGCTGAAGTTCTGCTTTCAGACCGGACTAGACCTTCATACCTACCGATGAGTCGTAATTCCCTAAATGTCCTCAAAGCTGGACGTGCAATCCACCTAAGATGTCACAGAGCGTGTTTTAAGGCAGTGCTTCGCAGGGTTGTGGGGGAAGCTCTTTCCTGATTGAACTCCCGCAGAAGTCAGCCGACGCGATAAATTTGTTATAGAATAAAAATCAAAAGAACAACAGAATATCATTTTTCGCCCAGCAGGTTAAAAAGGTAAAAGACAAAATAATGCCCAGTTTTGACGAGAGTGAAGTAAAACAAGCATCTCTATATACTTCTGGTACGTCTTAGTCCATTCGGGCTGCTATAATAAAATACCACAGTCTGGGTGGCTTATAAACAACACAAATGTATTTCTCATAGTCTGGAGGCCGAAGTCCAAAGTCAAGGCACCAGCATGTCAAGTTCTCCAGTGAGGACCCTCTTCCTGGTTCATAACCGGCCCCTTCTCGCTGTGTCCTTTTATAGTGGAAGAGGCTAGAGATCTTTCTGGAGCCTCTTTTATAAGGCATTAATCCCACTCATGAGGGCTCCACCCTCATGACTTAAGCACCTCCCAAAGGCCCCACCTACTAACACCATAACACCAGGCATTAGGAGTTCAACAGATGCATTTCGGGGGAACACAAACATTCAGACCATAGCATGGTCTATAAATCAGAACAAATTTTCTTGGGCAGTGCCTCTCACACTGCAATGTACATACAAGTCACATGGGGATCTAGCTACGATGCAGATTCTGATTCAGTAGGTCTGGGCGAGACCCAAGAATCTGCCTTTCTCACAAGCCACCCAGTTATACCGATGGTATTGGTGCAAGGATCACACCTTGAAAGGCCTAGAGAAAATTTGGCAATGTGTATCAGAAGCCTTAAAATCTTTATAACTTTTGACTCAGTAATTCTCTGCCAATGATATATCTTAGGGACTAATAAGGAATACATAAGAAGAAGATGTACCCATTGATGTTTATCACAATGTTACATCTACAGTAGAAACTGGATACAACCTAACTATCTGACAACAGGGAAATTTATAAACAAATGACGGTAAAGCCATTTGGTGAAAAAAACAATAGAGTCATATCAAGTTCTTATAAAATGTTTGATGCTGCTGTGAAAAAATGTTCATGACATGGGAAGCAAAAAGATCAAAATACAAAGTTGGGGTATATCATATGTGATGGTCAGTTTTACGCGTCAACTTGGCTAGGCCATAGTACACGGTTACTTAATCAGACACTAGATTTGCTGTGAAGGTATTTTGCAGATGGGGTTAACATCTACCATCAGTTGACTTTAAGTGAAGAAGATTACCCTCTGTAATGTGGGCAGATCTCGTCTGTTCAAGGCCTTACAAACAAAAACTGAGATTTCCCAAAGAAGAAGAGATTCTGCCTCGAGACTGCAGCATTAACTCCTGCCTGAGTATCCAGCTTGCTGGCCTGCCCTACAGATTTCAGACTTGCCAATCCCACAGTCATGTAAACCAAGCCCTTGAAATAAATCTCTTCATATATATATGTGCGTGTGTGTGTATCTGTTAATATGTATGTGTATGTGTGTCTGTATGTTATGTGTATGTGTGTGTGTATATATATATATATGTATGCACACACACACATACACACATATATCTCCCATTGGTTCTGTTTCTCTGGAGAACCCTGACTGATACACAGCATGATTCTAATTTTATAAAAACAAAGCTAAAAACATTTATGTGTACAAATTACATTGAAAAAGCTTGAGTTCCATAACTGAATATATAGTATGATTCTTATTTTATTGTTAAAATATTAGATATATGAACGAGAGAGAGGAAAACATCCAAATATTAACAGTAAAAAGACTGTGGTTTATTTTAATGTTTGTCTTGATACTTAATATTTTTTCTAAATGCTTTCTTATACTCATATATTACTTTTGTAATCAGGGAAATCATAGTTACAATATGATTTGAATTGAACAATGGATTTCAGTTTCCGCTGAGAGGTATACCATGCAATTTTAGGCAACCTGAAGAGCAGAATACCCTTCTTTACCATTTCACCTGCTTCTCGAGTCAAAAACTGCATTCTTGGCATTTCCTCCAGACCTGTCCCAGCCCCTTTTTTGGTGCCCCATTCAGCCTCCTGCCCTGTCCTTCAATCTCAAATAAAAAACCCATTAGATGGGCAAGGCAGTGACTTTTATTATCCTCATTTTATAAATGAGGAAACTGAGGCTAAAAGGGTTTAAGTGGTTTGTACATAGATACCCAGCTGGTAATTAACACAGCCCAAATTCCTTCCTTTGTAAACTGGAAAACCAGGCACATGTGAGTGATTTTCATTACTGTTCCCATATGCACCGTGTGAGAACCATGTCAATTACATTATGAGGTCTTCTCCCCGGCCTTCCACAGCCTTCCTCAGTGACTTCAGACAATGGCTCATTAAGCTCCAGAAAAGATGTGGATGGCCAGGGTCAGGTGCCAGGACCAAAAAGGCTATGGGTTTGGCCACATGTCCAAACACCCTGGCCAGGGCCTCTGATGACTCAAGCTCCACAGCTGGAAACAAGCAGGGCCACCCGTACTGCCCCAAATGGGGCCAAATTCAGTGCTTTCTTTCCAGTCCCCACCTAATGATTGGCACAAGGCCCTGGCCAGCTGCCATCCTGTGCCCATGAAGGACGGCTCCAGTGCAGAAGACTTAGGATACAAAAGCAATTCCAACTGCCGGCAGCATCAAGTTCTTGGATTGGGCTCTAATACGAAGGGCTTTCCCTCTTCCCTCATCCTGGGCCTGCTGAGACTGAGTGTACTCTTGAATCCCTTTAGGACTGGACCCTTTCCTGGGACCCTGACACCCTCCTTGGCATTCCCAGGGAACAGGGTGTGGATGTACCAGCATCCCTGCAACAAATGGGCTGATCTTCCCAAATCATGAGCCCTTTACCTCCAAGCACTAGAGCCCCAGAGTATCCTGCTGTCACCCACAACCCTAAGACCCAAAGGTAATCCAGGCTGGGATAGTACTCAGTGTTTGCTAAACAAATGAATAAACATACTACGCACAGGCTGTAACTGAGGTTCTGGCCAGCCTCCTATCTAAGCATTTCCCAATGATTTAAAAAAAAAAAAAAAAAAAAAGGGCCATATTAAATGGTGAGCCAGCTAGATGGCTGCTTGGGGTGCAAGTTTATAAGAAATGTTAAAACATCCCTGGAATAAATTGGAAATATGGTACCAGTTAACTCGGGTTTCCACCCCTTCCATACTGATAAAGTATAATTCGTCCCCCTTCTGTCAAAGAAGATAATGCACTTGGTGGGAGGGAGGGGAAAAGGCATAGTCCTCTTGGAAAGCTATCTTGGATGAAGATGTTTGCACTGCCAAATGTGCAAGTTGCAAGGTATAACTAGAGGCCACATCTCCAACCCCCAAACCAGCCAGCTGACAGGAGCCTGAAGTCAGCAGGTCCAGGTCTGCTGAAATTTAGAAACCAAACTAACCCTAGCCATTAGACCTATTTAGTGGGAATAAGTGACGTATTTGAGTAACTCAACTGAAACTCCGTTTTAATATTTTCCAAGATGTTGCTTGGTTCAGAAAATCACGCAAAACAAACACGTGTAATCCCTTATTTTGAAGACAAAGAAACAGGCTTGCTAGCTTTATTTATATAAATACCAGCTTCCCCCCATCCCCACTATATAAATGTTGAATACATACTTCAAGTATTTGGCCTGATATTGTCTGGATCTCACATCAGAACCCCTCAGGCCATAGGTGAAACGCTCAGAGCACTGGCCGGGCACTGGGAAGGCGAGGGCGCTCCGATCAGCCTCTGACAATCAGCTCCCCCTGAGGGCTGTGCAGTGTCCCATCGCCCACTAGGGGACAAATCAGGGCACCTGCTCCTCATCCAGGTGACCTCAAAACCAAAGACTCGGGCTGCTCATGGCAAAACTGGAAAAGCAAGAGATTCCTCTCTCCCTACGCTCTTACAATTAATAGAAAAGGTAGGGGAGGGAGAGGGAGGAGAATAAAGGAGAAGGCAGCGTGGAGTAGGGGTTTCATAAAGAAGTCTTGGAAAGACAGAGAGAAGAGGAAACTGAGAAAAGTGGATAGGATGTTAGAGCTGCCCCCCACCTCACCGGCCTCTGTGAGGAGGGAGGGAGGCAGTCAAGACATGTGCCAGTGGGGTTGATGGCGTGGGCTTTACACAAAGATTTAATGGGCAGAGCTAACCATGGCTTATAGAGTGGGATTGAGAAATACCTTCTTCACTGTGCCAGGTACATTACAGAAAAGTTACCATCAGCATTAGAAAATGTATTCCGGTTTCTGGGACCAAGTTGAGGTCCAGCATGGAGACTCAACAACTGAATCACAAACTCAGGAAGGTATTAAACTTTCATATGGAGGGCCAGACCCAGGAGGAAAACAAGCTCTTTCTTATGTACATTTGTGCATGTTACCTGCAACGAAGCAGAATATACACCTTGACATCCCTTTGAAACTGTAAGGAAGGGCAACAGCTCATGGCTTCATGTTTATTGAGAGCTTACTATGTGCCAGGCACTGCTCTATGTGTCTGACATGTATTAGCTCATTATATTTCTCATATCATGAGGACAAACGGGTCTCAACAAATCCCTTTAAGGGAAATACAGGTCAACATTTATTGCCAGACTCCAGACTGCTCCCCAGGCCTCACGTTGCTTACACTGCTAGTACAGCACACAGCAATACAGTTAAATATTTGTGTTCAGGCATCTAGACTTCCCTAAAATCATCCAGATTTCAAAAATTCTTCCTACTTTCCCCATCATTAACAAAAATATGTCAGAAATTCCAGTGGATCAGTAGTTTCAAAATTGATTCATTCAAGCTGGCTTGCGATACTTACAAAAGAGGCACAAATCACATACACACACACACACACACACACACACACACACAGACAAAGGAAAAGAAAAGGAAAAAATGAGAGAAAAAATATTTCTAAGGAAATAATTGGAAATACTTGAGAAACGTCCCTGTCTTAGTCTGTTGGGCTGCTGTAACAAAATACCATCAATGTGGTGTCTTATAAACAACAGAAGTTTATTTCTCACAGTTCTTAAAGGTTAGAAGTCTAAGATCAAGGCACCAGCATGGTTGTGTCCGGTGAGGGCCTACCTCCTGATTCATAGCTGGCACCTTCTCACTGTGTCCTTGCATGGTGGAAGGGAGCAAGGGCTCTCTCTGGAGCCTCTGTTATAAAGGCACTAACCTCCCTCAAAGCACATCCCAAAGGCCCCACCTCCTAACACCACCACTTGGGGGTTAGGATTTCAACATATGAATTTGGGGGGACAAAATCATTCAGATCATAACAGTCTCATATAGGGAATTCCCTGGCAGCCCACTGGTTAGGACTCCTCACTTTCACTGCAGGGGGCCCAGGTTCAATCCCTGGTTGGGGAACCAAGATCCCACGAGCTGCGTGGCACAGCCAAAAAAAAACCAAACGAAACCAAACAAAACAAACAGTCCCATAAACTTGCTTTGTATATTATGCATCAATACATTGATGCATAATATTTGGTATGAATTCAGATGGGTTATTCTAAAGATGGGGACCATCAAGACCATATAAAGGCATCCCCCAATTCTGGCAGCAGAGAAAGGAAGGACCTGAAAAATGGAGATACCATACATCAATAAGTACAGACGTTATGTACGGATTTACTTGGCTTCCAATCTAAAGTAGTTTGAAATCTGTTCAAAGCAATAACATTTTATTCTAGTGCCCAACTGAGTATAAAGCAAAAGAGGAAATATAAATGGCTACATGCATGGAAAATGTTCAACCTCACTAGTAATCAAAAAAATTAAAAACGATTAAGGTTGTTCCCATTAATTAAATTATAATAAGGAATGCAGAAAATGATGTCGTTAAGCAGACACTCTCATAGACTACTGCTGGGAGCATATATTGGCATATCTCTTTTAGAAAGTAACTTGGTAATAACTATCAAGAAATTTAAAAGGCTTCATATTGTTTGATCCAGTAATTCCATTCTAGGAAAACTACCCTATGGAAATACTAAATATGGAAAAGTAAATATACTAAAACAGTTCAACATCATATTTTTATCATGGCAAATAACTGGGAACATACTAAACTCCATGATAGAGGGACTAGATTGGTAATCTATGGTACATCTTTCAGATGGAATATTATTATTATTAGATCATAGCATTAAAGATTATACTCAAGAATTGTTTACAGTAACATTGTAACAGGAAATGTAGTGAGAAAAAGAAATGTGTAGGGACTAAAAATAAACCAAAAAAAAATAGAAAAATACTGAAAATAAACATGCTAAAATGGAAACATTGTCTGTCAATGTCAATGCAACTAAGAGTGTGATTCACAGACCAGCACCAGTCTGAGAACTGTGTTAACTGTTTATAAAGAAAATAATTTTATAGTATGCATTTGGAAACTTTTAGCAATTTGATATTGCTGCGACATCCAAAAGCATGTCCTATGGAATTGAGAGCTGAACAGGGTGCAGACCAGCTTGAGTGCTGTCAACCTGGGATGGAGAATTCCGGGTTACACGAGCTGCAGAGCAGTCACACACAGTGCGACATCACAGTGCACAAAGGATTGGAAATAAAAAAGAACTGGCCCTTCATGTGGACCACTGGTCTAGGTGGTAACACTGTAGATACTTTCATCTTCCTCTTCTATATTTTTCAAATTTTTTTATAACGCTCTATTGCTATTATAAGAAAAAACATGTTTGTTTGTTTTTTTAAATGCAAGTAAAAAGAGGAAAATAAATGTCACTGAACTGTTATATCTTTGGAAAACTTTCCTATAGAAATAGACAAATATATACTGAGAGGCAGGAAGACATAGTGGTTAGGAAGATAGATTCTAGAGCTGATAATCTGGGTTTCAACCCTGGCTCCACTGTTCCACCATTTACCAGCTATGGGCTAGTTGCTCAACCTCCCTGGGCCTCAGTTTATTCATGCATAAAACGGGGATAATAATAGAACCTGTCTCATAGTGACTCATTGGGTTTGGCAGAATTAAATGAGTCAACATACATAAGGCCCTGGAACACAATAAGCTCTACATAAATGTTCACTCTTACTATTACAAATCATAGGCAGGGATGAGAGCTACAGCCAACCACATTTCCCAATTTTTTATTTGCAAAATGGGTCAAGAGGAACGGTAGAAATAGTAGTAATAACAGCAGTTAATATTAAGCGCTTGTATGCCAGGTTCCAAGCCAAGCACTTGACATGAATTAGTTTATTCATTATTAAAAACACTAGAGATAGATAATAAGTTCTTTTCATCCTTTCTGCAGAGGGGAAAACTGAGGTTCAGAGAAATCAAGTGACTTGCCCAGGGTCACCAAGCTCTTAGGTGTGTCTTCCTCCAGGGCACTTAGCTATACACAGGAGGACAGGGGTCCCTAGAGGCTAGACTGTGCGACCCTTGAGAGCAGAAATGCACTGTCTTGTTCCCAGGGGGAGCCAGGGTCAGCAGCCTATTCAAAGACAAGGCCACAAGAAAAATCCAGGACTTGTTTCCAGCCAGGGCCCTCACTGGGTCCTCCTCAGCCAGGTCAGCAAACAGCAGCTGGCCCTCCTCCGTAGCCTGGTCGGGGCGTGCTCTTAGGGAGTGATCTAAGCCCTGAGGAAGGCAGCTCTTGGAATGCAACTGGAGGATGCAGGGGCTCATGAGTCATTCTGCTCCCCTCCTTGCTGTGGTCCTGGATGCAATTTATTACCTTCGTCACTGGGATGGCTGGGGATTGGTGGGGCAGTCATCCCTAAAAGGAAATCAGTCTGTTAACAAGTCCCATCTCTCCCTGCCAAAGGGGCTGGAGACAGAAGGAAGGACGCTGGCAGCACCCAGCTGTTTCCGGGCCTGGAGGGATTCAAGGAGGCAGAGAGGCTTGTGGGACACTTAGCAAGACCCTGGCTTCAGCCATCCGCTTGGGGATGCTCTTCTGTGATTTTCTCCACCAGTGAGAAATCTGGGCCCTCTGCAGCAAAGGGCATCCATTCCAGAAGAGTGTGAAATCTCTAAATATTCATCCTGAAAGTTGAAGGGAGAAAACAAAAATCCTTCCCTCAGAGAACGGGGACAGCGGGCCTGGGAGTGGTGAGACAGTTAAGAACACACAGAATTTTGCCTTGAAATCCAGAACACTCTATCTCTACCAGAAGTCTGAGAATTTGATGCCTAAAAATGTGTGGCCAAGGAAAAGCATTTCCAATAAAATTACAGTTCAGGATAACTTTTCGTTTCTACCCTCTCTTTTCAAGTGTGAATTCTTAAGGAGAAACAAGAGTTTTAAAGTTTGGGTAGGCGTTTTTCTTCCCTAGCATTTCCTTTTTAGTGAGCAATCTGGTAACATCCAACAAAATTCAAACGTAACAAATTTTTGACTCAGCAATTTCACCTCTAGGAATTTATTGTACAGATAAACAGGTATAGAATGTTTTTGTTTGCAAGGCTATACAATGCAGCACTGTTTGGAGTAGCAAAATACTATAAAAAAACTTCAATGTCCATTGATGGGGAACTGGTTAAATTTAACAATGGCACATCCAGGCAGTGCATAAAAGTGTTTATTAAAAAATGAGGTAAATCCACATGTGAAAGATACTCAAGATAAATGGGCATGTGAAAAGTATAAACTGCTGAACACTCTTTACAATGTTATTCCAGATCTATAAGAACAGAAAGAGTATATATGCTTACAAAAGAGAGAATATCTGACACTACACTATTATGATCGTCATCATCAGATACACTATCATCTTGAAAGCCTGAGAGTCGGAAAGTAAAGGGGCCCTTATTTTCCAGTTTATATTTCTGGCCTCTTTGATTTTTTTTTTTTTTTTTACCATAAACATATTTAGCTAGTTTAATAAAAATAAAAGCAATAATATCATCTGGCTAAACATAAGAGGTAAATTCCATGAGAGTCAAGACACAGCTTTCTCTAGGGCCTTGACAGTGTCTGCCAGGGACTCATATATATGGAACTCCCCCTGAGGGTCAGGCTCTAGTTTAAACACTTTGCAAGTACCAATTCCTTTAGTCCTCATGACAACCCTGTGAGGTGGGTACTAGTAATATCCCATTTTGCAGATGAGGAAGCTGGGGCTCAGAGACAAATCCCAGGTCACTCAGCCGGTGTGTGGTGGGACCAGGCAGGCTGGGGGGGCTCCGGAGCTAGAAACCTCCCTACCAGGCTGCCTCTCAATAAACGTTTGTTGATGAAATGGACAAACTAGAAAAGCAGCCAACACCTTTAAAGCCAGAGAAACTGTAAATAAATAAACAGTTACTATTGTTACTGTTTTATTCATCATTGTTAGATATTATTATTGGCGAATGAAAAATAAACACTATTCAGAAAAGCCAGGTGGCCAAAGCATTAGATTTGAGTATGAAGAAACAGATTCCCATCCCTGCTCTACCACTTAGTGGCGGAGAGACCTTGGGCAAGTCACTTCACCTCTCTGAGCCTCAGTTTCCTCACCTGTAAAATGGACATGACAGGACCTCCCACGGTTACTGTTAAGAATTAAATGTGACATCATATATGAAAGCACCTCTGTGCTTGACATTCACTGGATACGTGTAAAAATAGGAAAAGCTACTGAGAATGGAATGAACTATGTTCAGAGCATCACCAAGCAGACCCCCATCATTTTCAACCTGCTGAGTTTTAAAAATGAACTGAACAACTTATATGCATATATACTCCAACGATCTGAGGAGGAAATCAGAGTTTTTAATTGTTCTGATCCTGCCTCTAGAATATTGATTTAGGACATTTAATACCATCTCCAAATGCCAGGCTTAATTTGCATTGGGTTGGAAGCCGGGCTGCTGAGCGGTGGCTGTTGATTTTAGGCAGGGGCTTGGGAGGGCCTGCAGCCCACCTTCCTCCTGGCCCACAGCCAGCCAAGAGCTGGCTTCACCTGGGACTCCGGCGAACTGGCTGTCTGAGGAGGCCACGTCTTTGATGGATTTTCACTGTTTGATTAAAGTGCAGCTGGGGCCTGGGGCTGAGCCGTACCTTTCAGCAAGATGTTCGTCATGGGTTGCACAAGGAGCCCGTGCTGAGGCCGTTTGGCCAGGGCAGAGCCCAACTTTGGCCCAATCTCTCCTCGCCCAGGAAGCCTGTGCTTCTGCCTTTTGGAGGCCCCGGGGCTCATTTTCAGGAGCTCAAGTCTCTGGGCACTGAATCTCAATTCAAAACCATGGCTTCCGGAGTCCCAGAAGACCTGCTTTACAAAACACCCCAGGCTGCTCAGCTGTTCTCCAGCAAGTGCATTCAGTGATCTGAGCCCACCCCCAGCACTTCATTTACCATCCAGGGGGCTAGAGGAAGTCCATTCGTTATAGTCTGATTCATCAAAGTCTCCTTTATTGTAATTATTATGGAAAATTTCAAATAGACCCCAAAGTGAGAGACTAGTATCACAACCCTCCATGTACCCATCGTCATTCTACAATAACTGACAACTCGCAGCCACTCTTCTCCACCGACACTGCATGATTTCAAGCAAATCCTAGACATTTGATCCCGTCATCCATAAACATTTCAGTATGTATCTCGAAAAGATAAGGACTTTTTTCCCTTTTAACGTAACCATCCTCCCACCTGACAAATTAACAATGACTTCTTCATGTCATCAAATCTCCTGTGAATGTTTACGTTTTTCTAATTGTCTCGTAAATGACTTAGAGAAGTTGCTTTGTTTGGAGCAGGATCCAAACAAGGTTCCGGCTGCGTTTTGAATGGTACCTATGGTGTATTTGGCTTTCTCACCTTCTCTTGCCTTCAACCCCTACCTTGCACAGTGGTCCTGTGTGAGGGCTTTTGAAGCCCAGAGACACCACACACTTATATGGCCTTGGACACATAACCAAGCTCTCTCTTCAGCTTCCTCGCCTGGAAAATGGGAATAATTATAACTCCCTATCTCCTGGGGGTTATTGTGAAGATTAAAAGAAGCAGAACATGTAAAGTGCACAAACACTCAATTAATATTAGTTCTCATTGTTATTATTTTCTGAAAGACAGCAACTTTGACAGAATTCCCAAGCACAGCGTCCAAGCAACCAAATACAGTTACAGGTGGGAAGAAAACTGAGCAAAAACTGATGTGACCTTCTACATTTTTCTCAGACTTTGAGCCACTGTTCACAGTGAGGAGGCAGAATGTGCTAGTTTAGAATTAGTCTCTGGAGCCAAACTGCCAGTGTTCAAATCCCATGTCTTCCACTTGCTAGCAATAGCAAAATGACGCATGCACTTGCCAAAGCTCCTTTCCTTTCCCTCTGGGCAGACAACTCAACTACGATTCTTGGTCTCTCGTACATGTAGGTATGGCCCCATAACTGAGCTCTGACCAGTGGTAAGTGGGCAGAAGTGATATGATGTCTATACCTGACCCATAAAAACTTCCCACTGCAGTCTTGTTCTCTTTCTCACTAGCTGGCTGATTGGCGAGCACTCAAAGAACCTGAAGGAAGGCAGAGCCATAAGGGGTAAGGGGCCTGGATCCCCGAATGACAACATGGAAGGCAATCCAATCAATAATGATGCCATCGGGTTCTGCTATAAGCAAGAAATATACTTTTATGTTGTTAAGTTTCTGAGAATTGGGGGCTTATCCGTACAGCAGCTAGTGTTACCTTAAGCAGGACACCAGCCCTGACCTTGGGCAAGTTACCTGGACTCTCTCTCCCTCACTTTCCACATCTGTAAAGGGGCAGAGATGCTAATAATATTTATTTCATGGGGTTATTCAAATAAATAAGGTTAGATCAAATAAGTTAATATATGTAAAGCATCTACTGCATTGCCTGGCCCATAACTGCACAATGCACTTATGTAATTATTGTCACTGTTGTGTTAATATTATTATTTGAAAAGCAATGGTATATCACCAAGAATTTCCACATTTCACTTAAAGGTACACGTTTTAAATCTTTGCTAGTTTCCTGGTATAATTTTCCTTTAACAATTTGGGGTTAAAACTGTATTCCAGCCAAACAATTTCTAATAACGCAAGTCAGTGGTATAACAGGATGATGACAATTTGCTTCACAGGAAATATTTCAGGAATACAGTCATTCTGCAAGATGAAGATGCACCTAGTACAAGATGCAGCACGTCGCCAGTGCTCCCAGCCAACATTTAAAAAATGGGAGGATGAGACTTCCCCGGGGTGCACCTTTCTGGGTGGCAGGCAGGGCGCTCACCATGCTCAGGATGGAGGAGACGTGCACTGAACTCTATGGAATTTAAAAAGCCTAAGTGCCCAAGAAGACCTACAAATGGTCAAAAAGCACACGGAAAGAGGCTCAACATCATTAGCCATTGGGGAGATGCAAATGAAAACCACAATGAGGTACTCTTCACACCCACTGGAAGGGTTATAATCAAAAAGTCAGATAATAACCAATGTTGGTGAGGATGTAGAGACACTGGATCCCACATACACTGCTGGTGGGAAGGTAAAATAGCGCAGCCTGGCAGTTAGTTCTTCAACGTGTTAAGCATAGAGTTGGCCTATGAGCCAGCAGTGTCACACTCCTAGGTATATACCCTAGAGAAATGAAAACACAAGTCCACACAAAAACTTGTACGTGAAAATTGATAGCCACATTATTCATAATAGCCAAAAAGTACAAACCATTCAAATGTCCATCAACTGAGGAAAGGATAAACAAAATGTGGTATATCTATGTAATAGATATTGAACATTGGTCAGCCATAAAAAGGAATTAAGTACTGATACAAGCTACAACATGGATGGACTTTGAAAATACTACGCTAAGTGAAAAAATTCAGTCACAAAAGACCACATATCACAGGATTCCATTTATATGAAATGTCCAGAATAGGCAAATCTAGAGAGACAGATTTTATGGTTACTTGGAGGTAAGGGAATGGGGAGGGGAGGGTACAGGCGTTCTCTTTGGGGTGGTGAGAACATTCTAAAGTTGGTCGTGTCAAGGGTTGTACAACTTTGAATATATTAAAAAACACTGAATTTTACTGCTCAAACGGCTGAATTGTATCTCAAGGAAGCTGCAATATTTTTTTAAAAAGTACCCACTCCTCTATACGGATCAGACCACCTCTCCTCTGGACTCCAGCTGCCATCAGAAATCAGAGCACGTTCCCACCTCATCAGAAGCCTTTGAGAATTATGTGCCCTGTGTTACAATCCAGGTCTGTCCCTGTGCACAAGTGACAATGCTATGACCCACATATGCTAATGAGTCTGAAGCGCAGGTGAGAGGTCATGGCTGGAAGTGTAGCTTGGGGAGTTACCAGCATGTCCAGGTAGGAGATGAAATTGTCATCCACACTCCCATGAAAACTGATAACCCAACATAACTGTCCAACCCCAGCGATACAAGCAAGGTGTTTTTTGGTTTTCGTTTTCTTTTTTTTTGTCCACATAAGAGCATAAGCTAGACCATGAACCACATGTCCCAGAACCAGAAATAATGAAAGGGCTAGGTAGCTGGGAGCCCAAATTACTTAAATTGATGTCATATCATTTGAAAAGTGACATTCAAGCCTTACAAACTGAATGACAATTGCTATCTATCTAATTCATGGTCCTGGACTCCTGTTTCCCACCTGCTCCAACACCAATTTAAGCAATTCTGAACTTTGATCTCCGAGGCAGAATGTCTCAGATTTACTGAAGTGTCAGGTCCCCGTTGTGCTAACATCCACCCCTGGCAGGGCCATTACAAGGTGTGACATCTGGGTGCCCCTCACCCCGGCCAAGTTCGGCACAGCGACAGTCAGAAGGAACAAATCAACCTGCCTCTGCCTAGTCATCATGGGAGCCTTGTAATTTACCGTAATGACAGGCATGGAGGAAAAGCAGGTGAAAAGCAGGTGAAGGAAAAGCAGGTTCTGTTCTCCAGGCACTTGGACATGTGCTGGAGGGGCTACTGAGCCCTGCAACCCTCAGCCAAGAGGCAGTTGCTGCTCCTCGCAAGGGGCTATTTCGGGACTTGCCTGTATCCTGAGTTGCTTTAAAATGGAATTGTGTTACCCTTCTTCTGTGTTTTGCAGACAGCATCAAAACTGTCGGTTCCTACTGCCCCTGTTTCTCCCAACTGTCATCATTAACCGCCTGTCATCTGCAGGTCTGTCCCCCAGGGCTGCGAGCCCTGGATAGCTCCGCCTTTCGATAAACCAGAAGAACCCCTCTCCACTGACAGGAAAGTTTATTTCCAAGCCTGAAGTGTAGGGGAGGCTGAGCGAGGCAAGACCCAGGCTTCCCATGAGCCTTGGCAGCCTCGCCTCCTACCTCCACTCTGGGGGGCCAGGGAATCCTGAGTCCACACTGAGCCTAAGCCTGCGCCTCCTCCTTACCTCCTCAGCTAGGGTCCTGACTTGCCTGCTAAGTTCTGCCAGCTTCTGTCCCCAGGACCCTGAATCTCAGACCCCACCTGCACTTGGATGAGCCTCCCTGATTCAGGACTCAGACACCCAAAAGGTGCCAGGAATCCCTGCACCCTGCCATCTCGGTGCCCACGGCCACAGACCAGGAGTGCCCTTGCCCCCGACACTGGGTGACTGGTGTCGCAGACCCTCTTCCTGAACTCCTCTCTCACTTCCCTGCCCCACAGGATGCATTTTCCCTCCCAGCAGGCCCCATAGCCAAAGCCATGCTGGCCAAGACAAAAACTGCTTTAGGAAGAATTGTTTTGAATTGAAAAGTCAATGTAATACTGCAATTGGCAGATCATTCTACCGATGAACATTTCCTGAAAAGAAACAAGTGCAGAGCCTGGCTCCACCGAGCCCTGTGGTGTAGTCGGGAGCCCTGCGACCTTGGGTTTACATCACTGAGGGAGCAGACACAGGCCGGCAGCCTTGCCCATCGGCCGTCCAACATCGTCAGCCCCAGGAGATCTGCTGCATCATCCCCAGCTCCTCAGTGTCAGGCTGTGTTTTTCACAGCACAGAAGAGGGGAGTTGCCTCTGGATTTTAAAAGAGATAAGGGAGTGAGTGAAGAGAAATGGGATATGACTCAGCGAAGAAATAAATGCCCGCAACACATCACTCCTAGGGAGGGGATCTGCCTCCACAAGTGATTCCCCAGAAATACTCCCTGGGGTGCTGGGTGTGATAATTACATGCTCCAGCTGGCTCTGATCCATTCTCAGGAGGTGAAATGGGACACCTGACTACCGCCTCCTAAGCAGGTTGAGGAAACTGAGCCCCAGAAGCATCAGCCCTGCCCACTCTGTCAAAATCCGACCTGAAACTCAGAAGGCTCCCAAATCCCGTCCCTTCTCTTGTCAGCCTGTGGGGTTCCTCCTCTGGCTTCAAGACCCAGCTTGAAAGCACCACATCGCCTAAGGGGTCCTTCACCCCTGAGATCCAAATTTGTCTGTTGTGGCACTCAGCCCCCTGTCTTGCGATTACCTCCCATTTGTCTGTGGTTACCAACTTGTGGGGCAAGTCCAAGAATTCAGCGATTAGGAGACGGGAGGAAGTGATCAAGGGAAGGAGGAACTTCTTGAACAAACCTCCACTGGGTCTTACATGCGCCTGGTGAGAACTCGGAGTGACAGAGGGTGGCAGCTGTGACTTCAAGGATGATTATTCCCAAGGCGGCCACACCTTGGGTCCTGTTATAGACCAGGCCGTTGAAGGGTGAAGAATGGCCATGAGAGGATGTTCTGAAATAAAGACCTGCCTGTACTAGAGCTTACTTTGCACATATCAGTGGCCAGCATGGAAATCTGTGCTCTCCTGACCCATTCATTTCCCATCCTACCCCACCCCACAGGTGACCTGGTCCTGCCAGGAACAGAAACTTTCAGTCTAACAATGTTGGTTTTACTTTCAAACAACCTACCAGGAAGACCACCCGGACCCAAAAGCAGTCATGTCTCCTGGTTATCAATTATAAAATATTGATAGTAAGCAATCCAGCTGTTACCTTTTGACCCTGTAATTGTACATCTGGAGCTCCAGTCAAAAAAAAATTACTCTGAATATTAAAAAAAAAAAAAAAACACTTTAGGCATTATTTCTAGAAAAATTTTAAAAAGCACCAAAAGAAATGGTTAAGTAAACAATTGGACATTCACTCAGTGGAATATTATGCACCAATAAGAAGTATGTTTAATTAAAAACTGTAATAACATGAAAACTATTTACATTATAATAATAAATGAAAATTAAGATACAGAATTTTTATCTATATAATATACATGGTATAATTACAATTATAAAAAAAGAAAAGTTATAAAGAAGGAAAAAAGAGAAAAAAAAAAACCCCTAAATCCTAAGAGTGATTGCCTTTGGGAATTGGAACATTGCATGATTGTTTTCTCTTTCTATTTTCCCATAAATCCCATAAGTATGGGTTAATTTTATAATGGGGAAGAAAAAACAACTTTTATTTAAAAAGTCAGGAGCTAAGTGATTTGGTTCATTCTTCCTTCCCCCAAGAGAGTGTGTGGTAGTTAATATTTCTGTTCAAACTGATGAAGTTCACTGCTCCTTCCATCCATGGCCTAACATTTCCCTAAGGCTGGTTTGAAGGGAAGCCAATGACACTAGTCACAAAGCTGGTTTTTCTAAGTCTGCGGCAGGTGGGTATGTTCAGAGCAAACAGAATGATCACTTAGTAAATGCCAGGAGAACCAGATTTTAAGCGAGTGCTAGAGCGCTCCCACCCCGCGCAGACGTTCTTCCCGGCCCTGACAAGGGGGCAGCGACCATGAACGGGAGCGAGGCAGAGCTCAGGGGGGCCTGGCATCAGCCACCCTCTGCTTTGGGAGGTTCTTTTTCCTGGTGGGCTGGAGTGGGGAGAGTTGTAGTGATGGAGCTTCCTTGCTGGGAAGTAACGATCGTGGCCGGGCTCTGGCCGATTTTCAGATTTCCTTAGTTCTGCACTTTGTGAGTAAATGAAGCTGAGAGAGGCAAGAAGGGATAAACACGGCGGGGGAACAGGGCCAACTTGGAGGAACGAAAGGGATTCTGAATCTCTCTTGTAGAGTTTCCGTCTGCACGTTTCTCTTGTCTCCCCCAAATCTTGCAATTAGGCTACTCCACCTCGGTCCTTCTTCACTGAAACACTTTAATGTGAACGTGTGCAATGCCATTTCCACAAATGAAAGCAAAGAATGCTGGCCTTGCCCCACCCTTGGCCAGTGGGCTTCCTCTCAGGCGCACTGCTGCTGCTGCTGCCCAATCCGCGCCCACGGATTCTAGGACCCACACCTCTGGTCTCGGGGGCCTTTGTGTGTTTGTCAAATAACAGAGCTAAGTGATAATGTCTTCCCACAAAGGGTAAAGAGATTCCTGAGGGGAGGGGGGAGGCAGTTTTCTAAGCCACACACACACACACACACACAAACACACACACACACACACACACACACACACACACACACACGGCCAGAAGTGAGGCCTGGATGGAATCAGGGCCCCAGAAGAGTCATCGAAGCTTAGAACAGAGTTTGAAGTAACCTGGGCATCTTATCCCCACTGACGTTTCCGGCAGTTAAATACTGCTTTGCAGAGTACCTGTTAAGCACCGATGCTGTACTAGGCACCTGGGATACAATGTGAGCAGAACAAACACAACTTCTGTCCTCTGGAGTCTACAGGGAAGATGGAAACGAAAGGATGAGGCCATCTTGTCCCGGGGGCCCTGGTCCTCAGGCAAAGCCCTCATTTGGATTTCCTACTGACTGCAGGCTACAGAACATATTGAATATGGAACAGAATATTTACATCTTTTTTTTAAGTATTTTATTTTTATTTTTGAAAGTATTTTTAAAGCCTTTTATTATTAAAATTGTTGTAGCGCTTTTCCCAACTGTTCTTTTTCCCATGGCAGTAAGTGGAGATTTTAGATGCTTACACATGTTTACATAAGGATTTCGTCTCTCCTCCTGTACTAATGGCTAAAACATAATTATGAACTGCGCTTGTTAACCAAATGGAGATATTCCATGAGACAAGGAGACCGATTCCTAATATGGAGGTGTCCTTGGGCCACGGCCCACTTATCCTGGTTTCCATCTCCTCCTCCCGACACAGAGATGCCTTCATTAGTGGAGGAAAGAAAGAGGTCTTTGTGATGATGTCACTCCCAGACCACCCTACACAGACAATAAAACTGAATTTGAGAGAAGCCTGGCGAAATGAGAGCTCAGAAGTCATAGAATACCAGAGCTGCAAGGGCCCTGAAAGGTTACTTAGCCTAATCCCCTGATGTTAGAAATGGGCAAAGGGGAAGAGACTTGTCTAAGGTTACACAACCAGTTAGTGGTGGGCTGTTTTCACCAAGGTAAATACGGGGAAATTCATTCCATAGAAATTGCAATATCATTATGTGTTAAATACTATGCCAGGCAGGAGGGGCACAGGAGGAGAACTCTCATCATAATGTGACATGCACAGCCACAAAGGGCAGCACAAAGGGAAGCGTCTTCCCACAAAGGGAAGCGTCTCACTCTTCCTAGGGGAGCTATAGAAGGCATCAAGCAGGACGGGATATCTGAGTTGGGTCTCAATGATTGAACAGGAGTTTGTTGCATAGAGAAGGGAAGAAGGTCATTCCAGAAACATGGAACCACA
Organism: Balaenoptera borealis; assembly: GCF_965194805.1. NCBI lineage: Eukaryota > Metazoa > Chordata > Mammalia > Artiodactyla > Balaenopteridae > Balaenoptera > Balaenoptera borealis. The sequence goes on from NC_138868.1 coordinate 44,402,184, forward strand.
CGTGTAAAGGTGAAAACACGTGAAAGAACATGATGTGTTTGGGGAATGAAGAGCAGTTTCGTATAGCTAAAATGGAGGCTTCTTGAAGGGATATAACGGAGACTAGACCAAAAGGGCAGACCACGGACTTAACACCACGCTAAGAAGTTTGTTGGGGCGATGTTATCTTGGTGCTTAAAAAAACCACATATCGGCAAAAGGATGAAGGGTGGGTTGAACAAAAAAGGACCAGAGCTAGGGAGACTAGTGGGGTGGATACGGCAATACTTCAGGTGGAAAATAAAGATGCTAAAGTTTAATAAAATAAGCAATTCCGAAGAAGAGAAAGAGCACTCATGAGGCCGGAATTAAGGCAGCAATATTTAGATGGCAGAATTAGCAGGACTTCATGAGAGATGATTGGCTGTGGGGGTGAAACAGAGCCGGGGTGGGCGAACTACTGCCCACGGCCATATCCAGCCTCCATCCATTTTTGCACAGCCCCAGTACTACTAGGAACGGTTTTCATATTTTACAAGTGACTGAAAAAGAACAAAAGGAAAAGAATATTTTGTGACATATTAAAATTATGTGAAATTCAAACTTCAGTGTCCATAAGTACAGTTTTATTGGAACACAGCCACACTGGTTCATCTACCTATCATCTGTGGCCTCAAGGGCGGAGCTGTGTAGAGGCCAGAGGGCCAGCAAAGTCTAAAATATTTACTATCTGCCTCTTCGAAAAAAGTTGCTGACCTCTGAAACAGAGGACGACTGCAACATTTCCACCTTAGGCAGCTGGTGGGATGGTGGAAGAGGAGAAGCAGATTTGGGCAAGTGGGACAAATAATAATTCCATTACAGGCATGCTGAATCTGAGGATCCCGTGACACATCCAGGAGACAGTGGAAAGATGTGTCTGGATACAAGATCTGGATTTGAGATGTGGATTGGGGAACCACAAATGGGCAGGTGGCCCTTGAAGCCATGGGAGTAAGTGAGATAATCCATGGAGAGGAAAACAGAATGAGAGGGCAAAGCAGGTGAAGTCAGGACCCCGGGAAATGCTACTGAGAGGTAAACAAATAATAGAAGCTCGAGAAGGAGTCCGAAAAAAATAAAGACACAGGGAACAATTCAGTGTGGATAAGATCAAGGGAGAAGAGAATTTTAAGGAAAAGAAAAAGTTGAGGGACTTCCCTGGTGGCACAGTGGTTAAGAATCCGCCTTCCAATGCAGGGAACATGGGTTCGATCCCTGGTCTGGGAAGATCCCACATGCCACGGAGCAACTAAGCCCGTGCATCACAACTACTGAGCCTGCGCTCTAGAGCCCTTGAGCCACAAGTACTGAGCCCGCACGCCTACAGCCCGTGCTCCGCAGCAAAGAGAAGCCACCGCAATGAGAAGCCCGTGCACCACAACGAAGAGTAGCCCCCGCTTGCCACAACTAGAGAAAGCCCACGCACAGCAATGAAGACGCAACACAGCCAAAAATAAATAAATAAATAGATAAATAAATTTATCTATTTATTTATTTATAAAAAGAAAAAGTTGAATAATATGAACGCCACCAAGAGCCCAAGTGGAGTGAGGATTGAAAAGGAGACTGGATTCTGGAGACTTCGGCCAGTGAAGGGTAAATCTTGGGAACAGAATAAATTCTTCAATCGACTTCCAGGAGTCCTCTCCCAGTTCCCCTCCTATCACACTGGTCACTCCTTTCCAGCCTCTCTCGCTGGTTCCTCCTCATCTCCCAACTTCTAAATGTTGGAAAGTCCATGGACCTCTTCTACGTCCTATACTCCTTCCTTGATGATCTCATTCAGTCTCATGGCTTTAAATGCACCTACATACAGAGGTGTCTCCAGCCCAGAACCCTCCCCTGAGCTAGACTCCTAGAACCAACTGCGAGCTCAATATGGCCCCTGGGAAGCCCAGGAGGCACCTCTAACTAAACAGGTCCAAAAGAGAGCCCTGCTCTTTCTCACCAAATCAGCTCTTCCTGTAGAATTCTCCAACTCAGTTAACGTCAATTCCATCTTTGGGTTTGTTCAAACCCAAACCCTGGAGTCATCTTGATTCTACTTTCTCACCTTCCATCCGATCTTTCAATAGATACTATCCACTATATCTTCAAACTATATCCAGAACTGAACGCTCACCCCTCCACTGCTACCACTCAGTACCAGACCACCTCTGTCTCTCACCTGGATCATTACAGTGGCCTCCTAACTCACCTCCCTGCTTCCACCCCTGCCCCCCTCAGCCACTTACCACCAGCAGAGCAAGCGTGATCATATTATTCCTCGGCACAAAACTTCCCGCGTCACTCTGAGTAAAGGCCCCAGGCTTACGATGGCCTCCAGAACACTACACAGCTGTCCCCTCACTCTAATTACCCCTGAGATCTCACCACCTTCCACAGTTGTCCTCAAGACACCAGGCCCACTCCCGCCTCAGGGTCTTTGAATCTGCCATTCCCTCTGCCTGCAGTGTTCTTCTCCAAGATACACATACTGTGCTCCCTCACTTCCTCAGGACCTTACCCAAGTAAACCCTTCTCGGTGAGGCCTTCTCTAGACACCCTATTTAAAACTGCCAACCATCCCTCCTCCCTCACTCCACAACACTCCATTTCCCCTTTCCCTGCTTTATTTCTCTCTAGAGCACTTATCACTGCTCTAATACAATATGTATGTTTTACCAATTTATCTTGTTTGTGATCTGTCTTTTCTACTAGAAGGCAAGCTCATGAAGGCAGGGATTTTTGTCTGTTTTTTCCCTGCCATATCCCAGCACCTAACACAGTGCCTGGCACATGGCAGGCAACTCAATAAATAATTGGTGAAAGAACGGAATAGCGGATCAGCAAGTGACAAGGAGCTCAGAAAGGGGAAGCCAGTGCAGACAACTTTCCCAAGGCCTCTGGTGAGCAACTTAAGAGGAAACCAGCATCGGGAGTGTCTACAAACGGCAAAGAGTCAAGCATATTTGCAGATGTTAAGGGGCTAGAGCAGCATGAAAAAGACTGGGGATATGAGAAAAAGGATATGGCTATGCCAAGTCTGGGAAGAAGTGGAAGTGAAGGGCCTCATGAGCAAGGGAAGAAAGGACCTCCTCGGAGGGGACTAAGAGAGGGAGGGAACAGGAAAGGACAGGTGTAGATACAGATGGGACTGGCGGGTGGGGGGGGGGGTGGTGAAGAAAATTTGAACAAGTTCACACCTGGCACTTAATTTTCTATCTCAAGGTCTGGGGAAGAGCTTGAGTGACAAGGGTTTCAACACGGCACTTTGGAAAATGAAGATGCAAGCTGATTAGGAGAGAAGGATTGCTCAGCAATGCTGAGGCATCTGCTCACTCTAGAAACCATAAATCTATTGCAGAATTTGGGGGTTTCCCCCAGTTACACTGGACAGCCAACGATAACCAAAGTGGTACACTTTGGGCACCAGACAAAATGTAAAAACTCTGAGGGATAATAAATAAGCGGTTAAAATATAGGAATAACCATTGCTGCAGGCCTAATTTAGGGTACCTTCAGCTGGGAGATACAATTCAAGATGGCATTCCTGGAAAGAGCAAGTCGTGAGGACAGATTTGGAGGAAGGCAGGTGAAAAGTGGCCCTTTGGCAAGTAGACTCTGAAAGGCTAGTCTAAGAACTACACAGCATAAATGGGGACTGGAAACCCAAAACGAGAAGATCCACAGAGGAGAAACAAAAGCTACCTAGCTGCAACTCATGAGAATGGGACCAGATATTTTTTTTTTTTTTTTTTTTTTTTTTTGGGACCAGATATTTTTAAATGCTGAAATGTGACATCTTGGGAAACAGGATGATCTGACTTGCAAAGAAAGATCCCTAATTTCTGAAGGGACCAAAATAGTGCTACACAGGCTTCATACCGTCGTGTGAGGCTTTTTGCAGAACCTGTGGAAACTTCTTGCAGTCCATAATGAAAAGACTATTTCAAATTTTAAAGACTACTTAAAACTGAGCTGTCAATTTTAATAGCTTCCATTATTTGTGCCACGCTTTGTCTCATTTAAGCCTCACAACCTCCATGTAAGGAAGGAATTTTTATTCCCATTTTATGGATGAAAAAACAGAGGTTTCGAAGCATTGAGGAACTTGTCCTAAGTCATAGCAATAAATAAAGAGCCAGACCAGAAATCAAACCCAAATATGTCTGGTCCCAGAGACCATGCTTTTAGCCTCTATTCTCTCTTGCCTCCCTCGTGCTATTTTTTCTTATGAAACACAGGAGTGACCATTAGTTTTACTATATTCTTATGAGACTTCCAGTCATTCTATGATATATGTTAGTAGGTATTCTTAGGAAAACATACTTTTAATATGAAATTATTGACCTAAATATTCTAACATGTATCCGACTGTGAGACACAACAGGTTTCAAGTGAATGAATGGGAGCCCTTGGGCCCAGGAGAATTCTACACCAAAGCACTGGGGTAATTTGTGGATAGACCAACGTCCATGATCTTGAGGAATCATGAAGAATGGGAGGTTCCAGAAGACTAGGGGGAACATGGAAGAAGGCCGTCTCTGCAAAGCACAGAGCTGTGAGTTTATGCAGGATCCAGAGCAAGACCTAGCCTTACTTTACTGAAGAGGTGGTTAGTGGGCCCTTGACAGGGAAAGCAACGATCACTGAGATCCGGCACGTGCTCGCCAAGAGCAGGTCATTTCAGACCAACCCCACTGCCTTCTTTGACTTTGCAGGACCACCCCGTGTAGCAGCAAGCGGCTATAGCTGGGTGACGGCATCCCTTCAGAAGAAGCACATGCTCTTCCATTCACCCCCTTACATCCCCTGGATTAGCTAATAGACTGAATAACAGAATCAGGACTTAACAGTTAAGTACTATAACAAGGATAAAAATAAGATCTTGCACTTGGTTTCAAAAACCCAACTGAGCCAATCCAAGATAGGGAAGGGAATGATTTAGGAGCAAAAAACATTAAAATGTCTTTGAGTAACCTGGTAACAAGCTCAGAGATAGCTGTGATGTTGCTGGCAGAATAAAGAAAAGCAGCCTCAGCTGCATTAATAGAATGTGGTATCTATGCTAGAACAAAGGAGGTGACAGCCCTGTCCTAATGGACCGGACTGCCACCATACTATGTTGATTTCTGGGCAGCTCACTTTGAGTCTGCTAGTTATTCTCCGTTTCTCAACACTCCCACTATGATCTACTCTCTGCACTGCTCTGCACCCTAAGGGAGCTGACCCCGACTTATTGCATCACCCAGATTCCCTTGCCCTGGTGACTTCCCCCTGGGTCTGGCCAATGGGAAGCACCAGCAAGAGGTTCAAGGGCCAGAAGAGAGAGAATGTGCAAGTATCTCTTGCGCCACTGTCTCCCTGCTCCATCTCCACATTTCCGACAGTGGCTGTGTCCCTCTACAGCTACAGTTCCTATCCGGCAGCCCCCCTTCCATAGCTCCAGCTCTCAGTGGGTTGCGGTTTGCTCCCCTTGCCCTTCAGACCTAGGGGTGGTAATGGCTTCCCCTTGGTGGTAGCTCCTAGGTGTCTCAGCATCCTTCTGGGTTCTCTTCACCCTGCCCACACCTCTGTAAATAGTCCCTTCACCACATTATTTTTAAAATCCCAACTAATGTGTCCTTCTGTTTCTTGCAGGGACCCTGACTGAAACTGAAAAGATAGGATACCAGGGGGCCATGAAGCTCATCTGTGAGGACCAGCTACAGGAACAGAGGATGTTTGGACTGATCAAGGGACTCCACAAAACAGGCTGGTCCACTTGGAGAAAGTGAAGAGCTACCGTCCCACTCGTTCTCCTGGCTGCATGAACAGAATAGTAGTACATACAGAGAGACCACCTTTGAGCTCAATATAAAGTAAACTTTTCTAAAGAGTTGGCAAAGTGGGGTGAGCACTTCTGGTAGGTCATGAGCTTCAGTAATTCTGAGTTGCCCAGTCTCAAGCTGGAGAGCCCATATCGGGAACACTATAGGAAAAAGTTACAGGGATACCTAGGAAAAGACTCTCCAATCCAGGGTTTCACAATTTGTTACCAACTACACACTACTCACACAACGGTTTTCCGAAATAAGCACACTGGGGGGAGGGCGGGGACATTTTGGGGGATATGTTTTGCTACTTCTCAATTCAATATAGAGAATAGAAGTCTAATTCTTTGTATCAAGTTTGATAATTCTCAACACTGAGTTCTTTTTCATGCTTTAAGATAACTCAGGAACATGAAACTTATTTTACATATCATCATCACAAACTTAAAAATGTTTATTCCCAAACCACTGAAGTCTATGAAAATAAATTTTTTTTTAACTAAGCATCTTCTACCTATACACCAGTCACTAGCCCTTTTTCCGAACTGTCACCTCATTATTCAAAATAAAAATCAGGATGCTACAAATAAATGGTGGAGAGGTTGTGAAGAAAAGGGAACCCTTGTCTACTGTTGGTAGGAATGTAAATTGGTGCAGCCACTTTGGAAAACAGTATGGAGGTTCCTTAAAAAACTAAAAATAGAGCTACATATGACCCAGCAATCCCACTCCTGAGTATATATCTGGAAAAGATGAAAACTCTAATTCAAAAAGATACATGTACCCCAATGTTCATAGCAGCACTATTTACAATAGCCAAGAAGATATGGAAGCAACCCAAGTGCCTATCAATAGATGACGGGATTAATAAGATGTGGTGTAAGAGAAAAACAAATACCGTATGCTAACACATATATATGGAATCTAAAAAAAAAAAATGGTTCTGATGAACCTAGGGGCAGGACAGGAATAAAGATGCAGACGTAGAGAATGGACTTGAGGACATGGGGAGGGGGAAGGGTAAGCTGGGACAAAGTGAGAGAGTAGCAATGACATATATACACTACCAAATGTAAAACAGATAGCTAGTGGGAAGTAGCTATATAGCACAGGGAGATCAGCTCCGTGCTTTGTGACCACCTAGAGGGGTGAGATAGGGAGGGTGGGAGGGAGATGCAAGAGGGAGGAGATATGGGGATATATGTATACATACAACCGATTCACTTTGTTATAGAGCAGAAACTAACACAACACTGTAAAGCAACTATACTCCAATAAAGATGTTTAAAAAAAAACCAGAAGAAGATGTGGTGTATATATACATATACAGTGGAATGTTACTCAGCCATAAAAAAGAATGAAACACTGTCATTTGCAGCAACATGGATGGACCTAGAGAATATTAGGCTTAGTGAATTAAGCCAGACAAAGGCAAATACTATATGATATCACTTATATGTGGAATCTAAAAAATAATACAAATGAATGTATATGCAAAACAGAAACAGACTCACAGATATAGAAAACAAACTTGTGGTTATCAAAGGAAAGAGAGAAGCAGGGAGGAACAAGTTAGGGGTGTGAGATTACAGATACAAACTATTATATATAAAGTAGATAAGCAACAAGGATATACTGTATAGCACAGGGAATTATACCCATTATCTTGTAATAATCTGCAAAAAATACTGAATCGCTATGCAGTACACCTGAAACAAACACAATATTGTAAATCAACTATACTTCAATTAAAAAAAAAAAAAGGATGCAAAATCTGCCCATGGGACAAAATATTTTACATGTAAACTGTCCTGGAAAAAAATAAGATCACCTCAATTCACCCTGGTGAGGAAAAGGAAATGGTTTTTGTGAGAGCCCTTAACTCTTGAGTTCACAGAAGGGTCAGAGCCCAGGACGCTACAAGTGTGTGTGTCTAATCGAGGTTTCCTCCTTGGGTGCGAGTTTATCATTTATCACAAGGCGGGACCGCTAGGACAGCCACCTCTCCACTCATTCGTTCGACAAACATTTGGTGTCCATCTACACATTAATAGAGCCCTGCTGGGCCCTGGGAACGGACGAGAGATCCAGAGGCCAAGGCTGCTACCGTACACTTCAGCAGGTCTAGGAAATGATCTGATTTCAAAGACCAATGAAGGCAAAGAGCGAGAGTGACGGCGCCCAGAAAAGTTTCAGAAGAAACTTGGAAACTGCCAGCCTTCGGCGCGGAGAAGGCGGGGACTCGGGACCCAGGGGAGGACGCCGCCTCCGGGCTGGCGGGCCCGGCCGCCTCCTCGGCCCAGCGCGGGCGTCGCCTGATTCCAGGCCCGAGTCGCCACACCCGATCGCCGCGGGGCCCAGGAGGGCAGCGCCCGGGCGACCCAGAGCTGGGCTGCGACGAGGCCCGGCCCCGTGAGACATTCCCGGGCAGCGCGCGCCCGCACCGCCGCGCGCCCCCCTCCCCGGCGCCGGGCACCCGCGGCGCGCTCCCGCCCTGCCCGAGGAGCCCCGGCCCCTCGGCCCCCCGCCCGGCCGCTCGCCGGCCCGGGCCGCACTCACCCTCCTTGGCTTTCTTCCGCCGGGCCAGAGTTCCTCCGAGTTTCCCCAAGAAGGAGTCATCTTTCTTCCGGGACGGGGGCGACTTGGGAGTGGGGGACTTGGGGACAGACGGCGACTTCTGCGGGGAGGTGGCCATGGCGACGAAGCGGGCAGCCGCGGGCCGGTCGGGACGCAGAGCGGGCGCCGGGCGGACGCGGCGGGCGCGGCGGGACTGAGGCTGCGGCTTTCCAAACGGAAGCGGAATTATTCCAAGCATTTGAGGCAGCTCACGCTCGCCTTTCCCTTCCCTCTCTCCCTCCCTCGCGCCGCCCTCCGCCCTGAAAGGAGCTGCGCGCTCGGGGCCCGCGCCCCGCCGCTGCCCGGAGCAGGGAGGATGCCCCAGATCTGCCCCTTGCAGGACGTGCGGCCTTACCTGTTTCGATGTGTGTGACCCTCTCAGCCTGGGAGCCCTGGAGCCTGGAGGCCGCACTTGCCCCGGCTCCGCACTCAGCAGAGCTCCTCGCTCCAACCCGGGGTTCAGTGATTGCTGAACTGAACCCACCTGCTACTCTGTCTCCCGCTGATTTGGCCCGGCTGCTGGGTGAGGAGCTCGCTCCTCCCCTGCATTTCTAAGTGTAGTTATTAGGCCCGTGTCTTGTGCCCATGAAAGAGAGTGAGCCTGCTCAGGAAGAAATAGAGGGAACCAAAATGTGTTCGGGCCCCGCCAGCTGGACACATCCAGCTGTTCCTGCACTTTTCCATGGCTGTCAACCTCCTCTTCACCCCCATCCAAGAGTGAGAAGTTTGAAGTTCATGAGCACAGGCCAACACCTAGAGACATGTGTTTCTAGCAGCTCAATGGCTTGTACAAAGGAGGATCCCAAATGTAGGTGGAAACATGAATGGGAAGGTACATCGGCTCCTGTGAGAACTGCCTCCCCACCCCTCCCCCGCCCCCAACTTATCTTGCCTAAATAAAAGCAACAGAGTGACAACCAGACTCATTGGGGATTACAGGGGAGGGGCACAAAAGCCACCATTTCAAGGACTCATGCTGGAAATGATTAAAAGGCACGTTTTACTGTGCTTGGCCACTTGAGGTTCTCACTTGGGCTCCCCTGGCTGTCTCCGGGTCTCTCTCTTTTTCTCACACACACACACACACACACACTCACACTCACACAACCCCTTGGCAACTGTTTCCTCCAAGTAGCTACAGCTGATTGACCCTGAGTGATCACCTGACCCAAAGGGCCCTAATGCTTGACTGGAGAGCAGCCAATCAGATAGTCTCCATAAAGAATCTAAGCTAGAGACAGTTGTCAGAGGTCCAGCACTTAGTGATGATAATGCAGACTCAAGACTGGGGGCGTCCATTTTTAGCCACAGGCCTGCCGATGAGTAGAGAAACAAAACAGTGGAGCAACGAAGTGTGCTCAAGAAGCCTTGTGGTCTGAGTAATGAAAAGCCGTGGACCTAGAAACTCTTCTGAGGGCCTACCTGTAGTTCTCAGGAGGGCCAGCTGTGCTTCCTTCCTAGGACACCTTCCTAAAGCCTTTGTAATGACCCATCCACCTTTACTTGAGCCAGTCAGCCAACTAACAAGCAACGATTTCTGAGAACATAAATTTAACAAGGTGGTCAATAGATTCTCAGCAGATGTGTGTTCATCTTGTCTTTGCTTAAGAGTGGTAATTTTACCTTTTTTGAAAGTTATGCTTTAGCTGTTTCCTCTTGCCTAGTAGAAAGCAGAGAACTCACAATGACTGCTAGAATTTTCACGCGGGAGATTACAATAACCACCTGCTCCCACACCACCACCCTGATAAACCTTAAAGACATGTTGAAATGTCAAAGTAGAATCTTGTTTTGATTACATCATTCATAATTCTTGTTCAGGGTATTTTATACATAAGGATATGTCCAAAATCTGATCTCCACCCTCAGAACTCTTATCGGGGAATCATGAGACACACAGCTCAATAGCTGTGTGATTGAGCTGTGTGAACTTGGACAAGTTCACTCCCATTTCTGAGTCTCTTGTTTCTTCATCTACAGAATGAAGTGGTGGGAGAGCATAATGGTTCTCAAACCTGATTGTGCTTCACAATCCCTTAGGGAGTTTGTTACATTCGTGGGCCCATCTCTAGAAATTCTGATTCAGTACATCTGAAGTGAAATCAAGGGATAGGTATTTTTTAACAGGAATTAATTACATCAGGTGATTTTGATGTAGCTGATTCATGCACTGATGTTCGGGCACCTAGAACCACTTCCAGCTCTAACGTTCTGTGGTTCTCTATTCTTCACCAATTGCTGATCTCTGTATGCAGGGCTTAGGTTCTAAATATGACATGGTCAAATTTATACATGGAGATCTCTTAAACTGCTCACGCATGCTTTTGCATCTACAATCCTCTTTGGTAATTTTTATGCATACTGAAGTTTGAAAATGACTGAGCAAGACTAAATGGAGGAACAAACAAAGGCTTGACTGTTGGATGCTAGCTCCCAGGAACTACCAGCAAAATAAGGTGTAGAGAAGGCAAAGCTGAGTTTATTGTACACCATGGTAAGGAGAGTCCTGCCTTGGCAGAGTCTTAGCAGCATCTTGGACTAGGGGAGAGCACAGCAGGGATATTTATAAGGTTTTGGAATCTGGTTTAAGGCAGGTCTTTCAGTGGGGGTAGTGCTTGATTAACTTTGGCTAAGGATTGTAATATACTAGGTTAGGATTGGTGGACACAAGGCAAGATTTTCAAAGAGTCTTGGAGGGTAAATAGTCTTTAGTGTTATCTATTGAAAAGTTTAAGTGTTTTATGTTCATTTCAATGAGATTTTGGGGGAAGTTCTTGAACAATAAAGTTACTTGTAACTTTCGTCTTTCTATGCAAGAGTTTTTTTGAATAGTTGAAGTTATGTTGATAAAGACAGGGGACTGGTAAATTCCCGTTAAGGTGACAGTTATCTATATGGGTATGAGTGGATTCTAAGGTCTCAGAATTATGCAGATGTCTTGTTATTCAAACTTTTCTGCCTCTTAGATAATTATCAATCTCTCTTGAAAGGCCAAGTGGAATGGATGGTGAGTTATAAATCAGTGCTATTCAAAGTGTAGTCTGAAAACCAGTATTGTCTGCAAACTGCTGTTAGTCCTTGATGATCTAAATATAGAAACTAGAGTGTTTAGAAACTTTTATACAATTTAACAGTGCAATTTTATATTTATTCTTTTTTATTGTATTTTACAAAAATATTGATCTGCGATGGATTGCACCTTCACCATAGATCGTTTGAAAAGCACTGTTCTAACTTGCTCTGGTTTGCTTACAGATATTTATATACTCTCTTTTGATAGTATGCTTATATAGTCCTTATGGATATGAATTGATTGGGTGTTTGTTCAAAGGTTAAATGACATAATATATTGGAAAGCACATTGCCTGGGGCCTGGCACTGAAGAAGAGAGAATCTAAATCTAGCTTAATCAGGGACACACACCACAGGCTGTTCATTGATAAGATGCAAAGAAGAACCTGCACCAGCTCCCTCTAATCTAAATTGAGATTTACAATCATGGCCCCACTGACCAGCTGCCCCTCTCATGCTCGGTCATTGGTTTCATCTTACCCAGGTGTTACATGATAAGGACAGCCTCATGAGTTACATGTGTATTGCTGTGAGACTCTGCTGACTCTCTAGGCCAGTCTCTCTTCGAAATGTATACCTAAGCAAACTGTCCTGGGAGAGAATAACTCAGATTCCAGTCCTAGCTCAGTGGCTAGATGACCTTGGACAAATATCTGCCCTTTCCGTACTTTCATTTCCATCATCAATAAAGTGAAACCAAGGTAGTTCCAACTAACTGAACATCCCACTTATCTTATGATCGACAGTTTCAATCTAGGTTATACCCAACAGAATGAGTACATTTGTGTACCCGTATACATGTTCTAGAAGATTCATAGCAGCACCATTCAAATGCCTGTTAACAGTTGAATTGATAGGTAAATTGGGATGGTCACACAATGTAATGTTATACAGCAATGAGAATGAACAGTTTGCAACTACAGAAGCAATAGGAATGTCCTTCACAATATAATGTTGAGTGAAAAAAAATTCAGACACAAAAGAGCATATGCTGTATCATCCTATTCATATGAAGTTCAAAAAACAGGCAAAACTAGTCTCTGATGTTAGAGTCATGGTAATGATTAGGCTTGGGAGGGGTGGTGAGCAGAACAGGGAGGGGGGAAGGTATGAGAGAGGCTGCTGGAGCTGGTGATGCCCTGTTTCTTGATCTGGGTGCTGGTTACATGGGTGTATTTACTTTGAAAATTCATGGAGTGTTTACTTGATAATTTGAGCAATTTTCTGTAAGTATATTGTACTTCAATAAAAATTTACACACTTATCACAAAAATGACTGATTTTTTAAAATGAAGCCATGGGATTGCATGCTCTGTAGGGTCCCCTTTATGGTCTCTTTCTCCAACTCCCATGTTTAACTTATGAGCTGTTCTGATCATCTAACCCTTGAGTAAGATGAAACCGATGACCAGTGGCCCACATCACTCAAAAATCCACTCAAACTAGGGCAGTTCTGTCCCCAGACCTTCCCTTAGAGGACCATTTTTCTAGCTAAGCACGTGCAGCCCTCAGTCACCCAGCATTGTTCCTATTCTGGTCCCCTCAGCAATTTCAACAGGTAGGGCTTTGTGCTTTACAAGGCAGGGCCATGTCATGGTGAAGGTCTGGGGTTCAAATTGCCATTCAGCAGCCAAATATCTGTATAATTTAACCTCTCTGTGCCTCAGTTTTCTCATCAAAATGAGTTCTCTCCTCGTAAGGTTATTGGGACGATCAAGAGAGTTAGTATAAATAAACTACTCAGCTCAGTGCCCAGCAGATAACAAGTCTTAGTTCAATAAATATTCGTGGGCTTCCCTGGTGGAAGCAGTGGTTGAGAGTCTGCCTGTTAATGCAGGGGACGCGGGTTCGAGGCCTGGTCTGGGAGGATCCCACATGCCGCGGAGCAACTAGGCCCGTGAGCCACAACTACTGAGCCTGCGTGTCTGGAGCCTGTGCTCCGCAACAAGAGAGGCCGCGATAATGAGAGGCCCGCGCACCGCGATGAAGGGTGGCCCCCGCTTGCCGCAACTGGAGGAAGCCCTCGCACAGAAACGAGGACCCAACACAGCCAAATAAATAAATAAATAAATAATAATTAAAGGTGCTAATAATTAAAAAATAAATAAATAAATAAATAAATATTCGTTACTAGTATCTCATTTGAGACTCATATGATATTATCGTTACCTCCATTACACAGATGAATAACTTGAAATTTGGAGAGTTTAAACTTGCTTCAGATCACATAGCAAATAACCGAGAGGATAATACTATAGCCTTTAGAATCTGTTCTGCCAAAGAGTCGTATAATCTACAGTTTTCAGCTAGGATTATAGTCCTTCAGAATAAAGACTATATTTCCCTGCTAGGTGTGAGCACATGACTAAATTTCGACGAATGAGATATAAGCAGAAGTGTTACATGACAGCTTCTAGGAGTCCTCCTAACAGTAGATGGGAATTGGATGTTCAGCTTCTCAGACCATCATACTATGCGATACAGGCCAAGCCTCCCACTGAGAACAGCTGGAAAAGCTGGACAAAATGTAAACTAAATCTGTTTGAGAGCACTGGAAAGCTGACGGAACTTACAGGGCCAAGATCTAGGAGAAGGAGGAAACCCAGAGAGGTGAGCCGGTCACTTGGGACTACTTTCCGCCTAGCGGCACCTGCCAGTTTCAGAGGCAGCAGCTGAAGAGGTTGAGCAGGGCAGTTGCCAACCTCACAAGGGTAGACAGACAAAAGTTCAGGTGGCACCAAACCGGGGGCCTCTAGTAAGGCCCCCTCGCTTTGGTTTGGGACTCCAAAAGATTTCACTCTAGTAGACAAAGAGAAAAGAAAGGCATTTTCAGTTAAAAAAAAAAACACAACTGAGAAAAATTATTAATAAATAGCAGATCCAAACAAAAGGAAATACTAAAGTGGATGGCAGAAGGAAAATTGTTCCAGATGGAAGAAGAAAGAACAAATAAAAGGGTAAATATACGGGTGCAACTAAAAGAATATTAACTACATAAAATGACAATAATAATGTCTTACAGTGTTTAAAAATATATAAATCAAATTAAAATGCACAAAAGCAAAAGCATTTAAATTGGGAAGTGAGTAAATGAAGTTAGTTCTAAGATCCAGGCATTATATGTGAAGAAGTAAAAGTAACAATTTATACTGGACTTTGATACATCAAGGAATCATGTTGCAACCTCTAGGGTAACCATTAAAAGAATAGTAAAAGAGTAACTACTAAGATAATGGAGAGATAATTGGAGTCCCTGTGTTCCATTCAGACAGATTTCCTAAATTGTGTTTATATCTGTCATATTTAAGGCAACTTATCTTTTGCATTCTGTTTTATTTTGCTGTGTTCCTTTTTTGTTGTGTAGGTTAAAAACCCAGGATAGAGGTAAACTAAGCATCGCAAATCAAATTAAGGTAAAATTCAAACTGGAAGAGGCTTTCACTGGGGAAAGCTTCACATTCCGCAACCGTGAATACCATATGTTATGGGTTGAATTGTGTCCCCTAAAAAAGACAGGTTGAAGTCCTAACCCCTAGAACCTTAGAATATGACATTATTTGGAAGTGGAGTCACTGCAGATGTAAGTAGTTATGTTAAAATAGCATGTTAGGTCATACTAGGTGGGCACCTAATCCAGTAAGACCAGTGTCATTAGGAGAGGATGGAATTTAGACCCTGACATGCACAGAGGAAAGATGATGTGAAGACACATGGGAGGAAGAGGCCCACTGGAATTGTGCTGTCACAGCCAAGGAATGCCTGGGGCCACCAAAAGCTGGAAGAGACCAGAAAATACCCTCCCCTAGGGGCTTGAGAGGAAGCATTGCTTGGAAGTCACCTTCATTTTGGACTTCTGGCCTCCAGAACTGTGAGAGAATAAATTTCTGTTGTTTTAAGCCACCCAGTTTGTGGTGCTTTGTTACAGCAGCCCTAGGAAACTGATATACCATCTAAGGGACAATATGGGAGGCGCCTGCAGATCATGAAGAGGGTTTTACAAAGGGTCTGGATCCCAATCAGTCATTGGAGGTCGTCTGACCACATCAAAGCAGCGGGATCAGGGGATGTGGAGAGAAGCTAGACAGAGCCTCTTGGAGACCTCTTTAATCACTGAAAGCAAGGTATGCTCACGGGATGAAAAGAATGTGTGAAATGAAATGGTTCTGGACTCAGAGCCTTAAGTGAGAATTCTTTTTGCACATCTCCCTCAGGAACTCTGGGATATTAGCAGTGGCCTTCGAAGACCAGGCTGCCAGTGGGCATGTGCTTCAGGGGTCCTACTTGTTGAGGGCAGGGGTGGGCAAGGGCTTCTCTAGGTGAGCAGGGAAGGCATTGGGCCGGGGGAAAGTTGGCGGACCTCAGCCTTGGTCTGTGACCTGCTGGACTGAGGGTGGGAATGTTTTTGAGGATCTCACAGATGATGCTATTCAAATGGCCTCTGATCCAGCCATGGCGGAATGTGTCCCAAGTTCCTAGAGACAGGTGACCTGCTTACCTATTCTTCAGGTGCCTAGGAATAAAGTGTAAACATTAGTAGGGGGATTTCCTCACCTGAGCATGATAGCTGAGCGTCACCTACATGTAGAGTTGAAGCCACTAAAATCAGTGGCTCCTACTTGAGTTATTTAGCAGAGGACTGGAGAACCCTCCAGAGAATCAGCAGCAGGGGTGAAGACTTTAAGGATAGAAAGGGGCAGTTGTCAGCCGCTCCAGACTCAGCCAGGCAAGAATACCTGGGGTTCCAGTGATTCTGTTGGTGTGGTCTGTGTCACAGGCCGCCGAGATTATTCCCAAGGTCTCCCCTACCCCTCCCAGGGCAGGTAATCGGGGGAGCAAGGCCTTCTTTGTCACGGATGTAATCCGTTGTAATCCACCTTCTTCCCACACCCACCTCCTTCCCACACCCACCTCAAGGCTTGTGTGGTCTGCAGGAGCAAGAGTCTCTGCTTTCATCGTTGCTGGGGAAGATATTAAGGCTTTTCATACTTAAATGTTTCCTTTTAGGGAGGAAGGTTAGAAGTATTACATCTGATGGTGAGATGCAACCGAATCACCAGGGCCAGAGAGTGTCTTCAAGGTGTACTTGAAGAATCATTGGCCAAAAAGATCTGTAAGAGGCTGGGTATTTGGTCAGCAGAGGCCAACTCAGAGAGAGAGTCCCAAAAGGTAGGTGACAATGCTCTGAGAAGTGCATTTCTTGGTCTTGTTTACTGCTTACATCTCCTCTTGTGGAAACTGCCCATTCTTTTCTGTTCTGCTGAGATCTGAGGTGTTGTTTTCTGTTTCTGCTGTTGGGATTTGAACAGTTTGAGATTCACCATGGCCATCCCGACTATAAAGTTATAGGCTAGCCATTTCCATTTAAAAATTGGAGCCTATGTAGGGCAGACTCACCCTTGTAAGGAACCTGCAAGGTAGGGAGGAGGGGAGGGAGGGAGGCAGGGAGAGAGGAAGGGAGGAGAGAGGATCAGCCGCATTTCACAGATGAAGACACTGAGGCACAATTGAGTTGTTCAATATCATCCAGTGAGCAGTGGCAGAGCTGGAATTTGAGCCCTGAGTTAGTGACTCATGCTCAGCTTACCATGTTTAGAATAATTATACTTGTTGATTTTTTCTTGAGCTATTGATTTGTTTTCAAATCACACACTTACGGTTTTGGGACTACCACACACACACACACACACACACACACACACACACACACACACACATTTCCCTCAAATTCTTAGGGAACCATTTTCTGTTATTCTGGGGATAGGCAGGGGGCTGAATTCTCGTGCCTCTAGTGTATTGGGAACTGCTGCCCTGTATCAGGTTATTTCAGTGTCACACAGGCCCACGAGTGCTGCTTCCCAGTGACCCCTGTATTGCTCCACACCCTCCCTGCTCCTCCTCCCCACCTCTGCACACTCTCCGTAAGGACCTGCAGGAGCCACCTCACTCTCAGCTGGTTCCCAACACACTCCCTGGTCCTTCCTCTCCCATCCCCTTGGCCCTGTGCTCTTGGCTCCCTACCCTTGGGACTGGGGATTGGATTGTATAGTGCAATTTCGGGCAAAAAGTCCCCTGGAGGGGTGGGTCCACGGCAGTGCGTCAGCAGTACCTGATCCCCCAGGATAAACAAGGTGCCTGTTCCTAGGGTATCATGGTTACTGTAAGATTTTTGTGAGCAGTGGTGGAGGTTAGGTAATTTAACTGTTTAAACGATTGTTTTTGTGTTTGAGTATATATAGATGTAGAACAGAAGGGGAAAAAAAACACTTCAAAGTGGCAGCTTGGGCTTTTAATGCCAGATTTCCCTGAGCAGTGCTGGGCACTGGTGTGTTGGGAGAGGGTGGCAATGAGAACAGATCTAGGAAAGGAAGGGAAGGAACAGGTAAGCACAAGGCACAGGTCTGGGTGGGGACACAGAGAGAGGTCATACAGCCTGGCGTCAAGGGCCTGGGCTCTAGAGGCCGACATCTGGGTCCAGCCCCAGTTTCACCACTTTGTACCTGGACTACCAGGTGAGCTCCTGGGCCTCTGTGTCTCCGTCTCATCATCTCAAAATGGGGCAATGTTTATCTTAAGGATTTTGTTTTCAGGATTAAATGGAATAATGCACCTACAGAGCTTATTACAGCACCTGGCGGGTGAAGTGAGCTGCATTCACAGGATCTATTACCATTATCAGGGTCAGAGGGCTCCTCAGGGGAGCTGTGACAGCATAGGTCTTGCTTTTTTTGTCTCTAGAAAGGAGCTGGGAGAGGGAGTGAGTGTCAAATTATCAATCCTGCCCTGAAGGCTGAGGGGTGGTGAGAGTCAGCGTCCCACCAGGTCAGCTCAAGGGTGGCTCTGTGGGCAAATGAGCCCCAGCATGGGCACAAGGAAAACTTGCAGAATGCCATGGAAGGTGGCTGGTCTTTCCCTTGGCATGTTAGCGCTTGTGAAACAGGAGCTCTCATCTGCAGTTATGTTTACTTCCTGTTGACAGTCAACGTAAAAAATGAATCATTTCAAATATCCCACCAGCAGACAAAAGCTTCCAAACAATGGGGGAACTCAGTGTGAAATGATGGGGACCAGACACTTGATTCACCTGATGCAGCAATTCTGGTGAATCATGTGCTCACATTTCATGAATTTGCAATGCCGGGATTCAGAACAGAAACAAACAAATAAACCAAAAACTTCAGTCCTGAAAGAGTGTGAGTTGAAGGAAGGGGCCAGCTCCGTGCAAAGGGGAGTATTCCTGTTGCGTGAATGAAATACGAAACCGGGTTGTATCGGGTAAGAGAAATGGGAGCTGGGACAGGAGAGGCCCCCTCTCTCCCCCTCCCCAGCTCTGAGAACAGCTTTCTTTGTTGAGAGAATACACCTGAGGCAAGCCTTCTTCACTCCTCCTCCCACTCACATCCAGGTAAGTCCTGCCAGGTGCCCCAGTGGGACTAAAGCATCCAATGATAATTCACAGACTCCTACATGAAATCAAAGCTTTGCTCACGTCCTTTCACTGGAATAAAGAAATGAAACGGACGCTGCCCTCAGAGGTGCCAGACCAAACCCGCATGTTTGGATTCTTTCTACAGAAAACCATTTATTTTTGGTTCATTTCAGTATTTATAGCAGTGCACATGTAACACATTTCAATCCACGTGAATAGTTCCCAATCGTTGGAGCAAATTAATCTTTCACAAGCCACTCAGCAGTGAGGTTAGAAGACAAACAGTAGGTGAAATAGTACACGCTCCTCTGTACATGGACCTTCTTATTACAATAAACTCCTACATTTGAGCTCACTACATCCAATGACTGCCACTCTCTCCGTTCATGTGGCAGCCCCAGCTGCCCCCTGCCACCTCTGCCCTGCTGAGGGAGTTCTCTGATCAACTGCCTGGGTGAGACATGCTGCCATTTTCAGTTTGGAAGGAAAAGCCTGTAAATCTGCTTCCTGGGAAGACAGACATTGCTGAATTGTCATCTGCCTCCAGAATGCAGAAAACATCAATTTCATTGCAGCTCATCAGAGCTGGAAACACCTGCCACTTCCTTTCTCAGTTGCAATTAATATGCTGCATCTCTACATCCACTGATTCCAAGCAGCCTAACACTGCCAAAGTCCAGGTTTAAATGAAACAGTATAACCTGATATTATTTTTCACAGTTTTAGAAACATGAACTTACTTGTGTTTTTATTGCCAAAGAAGCACTACAAATAGTTGGGGAGATAAGTCTTTGTGCTTGAGATAAATGTGAGAAGAATAGGTTGATGATTATAATAAAAATCGTTCTTTATTTTTTGCTTATTTATTTGGGAGTTGTACTCGTTTATCTTTGTATTTACTTGCGGGTGGAGGAATAATGTTCTTTCTGTATCCTTACATCTAGCACAGGGCTGCTGAATCCCACAGGTATTTGGAAGACGTTTATTAAACAAATAAATAAATGAATGGTTTGGGAGAGCAAGCTTAAGAACGGTCCTCTTGGTCCAGCTTACGTAAAATTCTGAAGTTTTAATTGTGAGCCTTTTGGTTTAACTTAGAAGCTGTGTGAGACTATGAAATGTGACCTGAGGCTGGGGCTTTCTGTCTCATTCAGAGTCCTAAATGGCTCAGCCTTGATCACAAGTGTTATTTTATGGGAAAGTGAAGGCTCCGTCTGTTTTCATCATAATCCTACCCATACTGTATACACAGAAACTGTCTTCAAATGGTACAATATTTTACCTTTTGAGGGTCTTAGAACTTTCTCTATTGCAATCATTTAACATAGTTCAACAGCCACAATATTTGTATCCTTTTGGAAATGATCATTAAAATGGTTTTTAAGTACTGGGAAAACTGAAAGCCAGTGTAAGTAGAAGGCTGTTAAATATGAGGTTTATGTTTTAACTTGGCCAGATAAGACTCAGCCTTAAACCACAGAACATAATCTTTGGAAGAGAGAGTGAACAAATTGCTTCTCTCATCTATCAACAGAATACTGGGGCCAAGAACCACCTTCTTTCTTGGCCCTCTTGGGAGAATCTTTCTTTTAAACCAAAATAGAATTAAAATAAGTGGCAATTAATCCTTTTGCACAAAAACAACTCAGACACTACACATTTGAGCATCATCTGTTAAACGTATGCAAGCATCAAATGGTGACTGGGCTTGAATAATTCTACCCATTCTAGAAGGAAAACTGAAGTTATGTATCTTTCTTAAAATGAATTAACATTCCTACGCATCTGTAGTCTTACCTCTGAATGCCTGATGGCAGAAAATATTATCTTGACTATCTCCATAAATCTTTAATACTATACAACTTATTGCCCCAAACCTCTGGGTTATTTGCCTATTAAATAGCTTATATACCAATAGCTTAGTGCTAATAGGTCTTCTCCAAATTATAACACAGGAAAACCAGAATAATGAGGAAATCATATTAGCCATTTCCACCAAATATACAAATAAATAAAAATAGATAAATAGCCTTAAGTGGCACAGTTTTCAGAGAGAGAGAGACAGAGAGAAAGAGAGAAATAGATGCTTGTATATATTTCCTAATAATAGAATTCAGGCACTAGAAGACCTGATTATTAAAAGAAAAAAGAAAATAAAAAGAAAAAGGAAGGAGAGAAGAAAGAAAAAGAACTACAACCTTTGGAGCTTGGTATATCCATGGAAAGGTTGCGTTTTAATACCACCCAAAATGTTGGCTGACTCGGGAAATCCAAGCACACTTCTAATTTCCGGCTTCTCAGCTGACCAGATTTGTGTGCGTGGACAGCACCTCAGACAAAAGTGGTTTATGGGTTAACTTATATTGAGGTAAGTTAGCTCTCCAGGCAGTTGGGAAGCACCATTTGTCCAACAATACATTTAAACACTTGCAGAAATGACAGGCCAAACATAAAACAGAGTTCTTCAGTCTGTCTCATGTCAATGATGGACTGACTCCTCAAAGAATCCCACTGAGGGAAAACAATCAAATACTTTATGACAACAAATCACCATTTAAAGTCTTTTCTTTGGTTCCCCTATGAACAGTCAAAATGTCCCAGGAATCATGTCAGTGCACAAACTCCATCTCCCAGCTTTCTTTTCACATTGAAAATGTCATCAAAAAATCCATTACCCAGTTTGGGATTTGGTAAATGGGACCACTGCTCCCCACTCCACCTTGAAGGCAGAAGTGGCCTTGTCCTGTCGTGGATTTCCTGGGCAACCCCTGGACACAGTGTCAGAGACGTTTCTCTGTTTAGACCGAAGACCACCACTGAGAAGCATCCCTCACCTGGTTCACTAGAATGTTCGTTTTTAGTAGCAGCATCAACCTCACCAATATTTTATCAACAAATGAAAGAGTTTTATAATACTTTCTGCCATTACCAATAGTTACAAAAAAGTGCTTCAAAATTATTCATTTTCTAGAAACGTTTTTCACTATGTTCTAGCGGCAATAAGGAGAGTGCTCTGGGGAAAAAAAAAAAAGCTTTTCTAAGCCAACAGCATTTGGTATTAACTAACAATCCTGCTGGTATGAAGTCAAAGTTTTATTTCCTTTTTTCCTTCTTTTTTTTAAAAAAAATAAAATTAAGGCTCAAATGTTCTATTAAACTCTCGTTGCTTATGTATATTATATTAAGGCTTATAACTACACCTGGTAAATTAAATTCACCCTGGATTGAATTAACACCTGCTATATGAATTATTTGCTTTATGTAATCAGTAATCTCAAGGTTTCTTCTCTTTCTCTGGAAACACAATTTAAATATTAACCTAATCTTTAAACTGCGGCTGCTTCTTTCTGACATTTGGAAACCGGTCATCCATGCAAAAAAAGGCAAATATGGATATATTAATGAAAAGGCAGCTTCTTAAAACCTTTAGATGTGTAACTCAATGAATTTGGGAAGAGAAAAATGATGAAAGCAGCAGGAAAATCGATCTCTCTGTCACTTTCTACGGAAAACAATGCTGATCATCTGCCACGGTCACCTCCAATTTAAGAGACCCACTGAAGTTCACTGCCAATTTCAAAAGAGTCTTTGTATTTTCTTCATTATAATCTCTGGAAGGGTCTTGGGCAGCTGGAGTACATATGAGAGAACCTTAAATTCTTTTAAAAATATTGCAGCATGGTATAAGTTACGTTCCAGGTCTGACATATCCTGTGAAAGGAAGAAGGAGTGAGTGAAGGGTGTTTGGCCTGATCTGGTCCTCGGCTTGCTCGCCGTGGGGCTTCCTCATGTCCTGCTAAGCTGACAGCCCCTGGAGAATACGAAGCTTTCAAAGTGCTGGTCTTCAGCCTTTTCTCTTATGCGTTGTTCCTCTAAGGAATCCACCAGTTCGTCCCTTTGCTCAATTACTTGCATCATCTCGGTGAGTATTTCTTGCTCCTCATTCGGATCATTCTCATCTTTCTGGCTCTCTACAGAAAAAAACAAACAAACAAAAATAAATAAAAAATAAAAACAAACAAAAACACCCACATTGGACTTCAGGTAAGACTTGACCCCAGGAGAACTTTTGGCATGGGCATTCTTGATTGTTCTGGACTTGTTCTGCCTTCTAATTCCCATGGAGAAAACAAGGAAATGAATTTAACACCAGGGACCTGCCCTCCAAGTCACAGATTAGAAAGGTGGGTGCTTTGTGCTGCTGTCAGCTCAGTTTTCATCTTGAGACTTTATATAAAGTGACAGGGAAAACCCCTTTGTGAGAAAAAGGAGTTAATACCAGCCAAGTCCTGCCAAGCCCTCCAACCTGCCCTCCCCTCACAAAAAAGAAACCAACAAGACAACACAAAGGCAGTTTCCCCTAAACATGTCTGAGCAAAGCGATCTGTGAGAAAAGTTTCTAAGTAAACCATCTGCATCAGTGGAAGCTATTTCAATGATAAGAATCCTTTTTTCATTTGTAGTTAATGACAAATTGCAGCCCTTTGAATAGAGACCAGGCGGCAGCCAAGTGAGGTTATGGCTGGCCGCTAGGAGGATGTTTCCAGACTGTGACTGTGTTTCTCCCTGAGTACATGACCTTCTTCCTAATTGGCCTGAGACATTCGATTGCCTCAGGGAGACAAGATTTTTATGAAAGGAAGGAAAAGAGTAAGAAACAGGTAGTAATGACTTTCTGACACTCAAAATAGGATTTTAAAGGCAGATTTTAAGTCTTGTCAACCAGATTATTGCCTTGGGAGAAGACTCAATAAATTCTGTTAGCCCTTCCTATTTACCACACTGGGACTAGGCGGTGGGCCAGATACCAGAGCAGAGATGGTACCACTGTCTCTTGCATCAGGCTGAGTTCTGAGAACAGTGTCAGGAATAAGGTACATATGACAAAAGGGAAATAAAGAGGCACCATTCTCTTTGCAGCTCATGTTTGATGGGAGGGAGGACAGAGAGGCAGGAGAAGCTAAAGGTGAGAGCCCTGGGCTCCAGTCTCTCCATTCTGGGCCTTGGAAGCCCCCAAAGAGGCAGGGAATGTCACATCATTTGATGGGAGCACTGGGGGGCTGAGGGACTCTTGCCCTGCCCGTTGCTTGGAACTATGGGAAGAGGCCAGCTGGAAAGGCGCCCTGTGTATAAACATGGGACAGGTAGAACTTCACGGTTGAGCAGAGAAGAGGGGTCTGGGTGTGGCTCCCCAGATCTTGATCTGCTGTGTGTGGCACACATTGGTAGAGCCTAGAAAAGTCCACTTGCCCCAGAGATGCAAAGGGAGCCGGCCACTGGGCCTGCCACGGGTCTCCCCATGATGAGGGATGGAGCGGCCCTACAGTGGAGACTGTCTGGCCGGGCTGAGCGGAGGGTGTGCTGAGGTGAGGCTGAGCGAGGCCAGGAGTGAGGCTCCAGGCACGCTGAGAGAATGGCCAGGCCATGGGTCAGGCCAGCCACACACCTCGGCTGCAAATGCCAGCAGAGACAGTGGCAGCCTGATGACAGGAGATAGCTATGTGGGGGTCAATGAGTCAGAGAAACCCACACAGATTTCCAGTGCTGTGAAGTCACACAAACCTGCCTCTCGCCATTACCTGGAGGTCACCTTAAGAATCAAGCAGATGGAAGGGGTGGCAATCTGCAAGACTGAACATTTCATCCCCAAAAGACTGAGCATTTCCTAGAGGGACTGCATCAGCCTAAATTATTGCATCAGACTAAGTTTACCAGAGAGGGATAAAAAAAGTTCCCTTTCCTCCCTCCCTCCCTCCCTCCCTTCCTCCCTTCCTTCCTTCCTCCCTTCCTCCCTTCCTCCCTTCCTCCCTTCCTTCCTTCCTCCCTTCCTCCCTTCCTCCCTTCCTTCCTCCCTTCCTTTTCTTCTTGATAACTAGTGGTATGAAGGTTTCGCACAAGATGACAAGGCAAAATGAAGAAGCTATATTTTTTTGTACACCCCAGAAGAGTGAGAAGATGTATGACCATCATTCCTTAGGAAGAATTAAAAAAAAAAAAAAAAAAAGATTCAAAAGTGACTAATGGAGTCTTTGGTGGTATGTATTTTACCACCCTGAAATGGAGCAAATTAAAATTTTTATGAGATGTATAAGTGAGATATTAGTTATATAGTATGGTTTGTTAATTTAGGTACACTTCAGTATTCATGCCCCTTATTTGATTATCAACACAGAAAAATTGAAATTCCTCTCTCAGTTTTGGTTTGTCAATGATGGAACCATCTGAGCCCCTTCTGACGAATAAAAGATGATGTATGCCACTTTTATCCATTCTGTAGAGAGCAGTTCTCTAAGGATTTTGTTAGAAACAGTTTTCTACTGCTGTAAAGAAACAATCTACAAAGAAAGAACAGGAGACCCCGAGTCTGTGATGATCTGTTCCCAAGTGTTAGACCCATCATTTACGTTGAGCATGCTTTTTAAGTTCTCAGAGACTCAGTTTTCTAATCTGTAAAATGGCGATAAAATACCTAAATAAGAATGATCATGATGATAATGTCTCATATTTACTAAGGGCTTGCTCTGAAGCAGGTAACCCAGAGGTAGGTGCAATGCTCAGTCCATGAGGTATACAGAAATGATTTAACTTGCTCTTTCAGACTTAGGTCTAAATGTAGGAAAGCCATGCACGGATCTGGCCCCACAAACATACAGGCACAGAACAGAGTGAATATGCCTCGCATGCTGGAGCCTATGAATGCATATATCAGTGTATGGTGTCGATTAAGTTTATCTCAACTCTCCCTCCTTCATGGTGGAAATAATTTTCTCATGTGTGATGCCCTGGCCCAGCCCATGGTGGGAAGGATGCTTCCTTCATTCCTTTACGTTCCCCAGTGCCTGGCAGAACCAGGCCTGCCTTCCTCTGTGCTCCTAAAGCACGTAAGTCATGACCCTCATCTCACTGTGTCATAACTACTGGTCTGGGCGTCAGTCTCCCGAGTGAGGCCACAGGGCAGGGCTGCTCTTCTCCATCTGCCAGGCCCACTCTAGATTCTCAACAAATATTTGTTAAATGAATGGATGGATAAGTGAATGAATGCATGACTAAATGACTTTGTTCCTATTAGCACATGGGATGGAGCTAAACGCTGCTCTCACGGCCCCAGCGAATGAAGCTAAGACGGATTTGCTGTGCTCTGGTGGGGGCAGAGGAAGGCTGGCTTTGTGCCCCCTCTGACTTCCAGGCTGGTGACACCAGGCAGGAAGAGCGCTCCACTCTGCAATGTGCAGCATGTTCTGGTCAAGTGTCTTCATGGGGGAAAATGTCTTTAACAAAGGCCCCAAACATATCACCATACTCACCCTCCTTGAGCATTTTTTCTCTTAATTTCTGCTCCAGTCTGCTTTGATGATCTTCTAATTCTAGTTCTCGGGCCCTGGGGATGAGAGAATGTTCAAACTTTGTAAATACTGGAGATCTGTGTAGAAATAGTGACTAACAAACCCATTGACCATAGCAACTGCGTTCTTTTTTCCTTATTAAGACTGGGGTCTTGGAATATCTCTAAACTGAAAGTTTTGCTGCTGCTACTGCTGCTGAGATATGCTGAACCCAAGAGATGATGGGGAGCAGCTGAAGGTTGTAATGTGCCCTCAGCAAGCTTTTGGAAGGCCACCCAGGACTGGATCGTGAAGAAATGACTCGAACAGTAGAAGCAATGACAATCTGAAACTCTTCTCTCTTTTAGGGGCAACGTGACTTCAAGTATCACCTCTAACAACTCCCAGATCTCTGACTGTGGTAAACAAGAAAACAAGGAGGAAACGGGAGTGAGACATTTTGTCCGGGTGGAGGCAGAATACTCAGACAACTATCCATCTGGTTGTAAGTGATGTGGGAAGAAGAATCAGCGACGTTTTGGAGGAGTCAAGCTGGAGTGCTGGGGACTCAAGTGTGTCCACCAACAGAACAGCAAAGTCAAGAAGTGAAGTTAGCTTTCGGTGAAGCTCAGACAGAACTTCATGACCTTTCCACGCCTGGGGACAGCCCATGTATGTCAGAGTATGTGTGTAAGCTTCCCACACGCTGGGCCGTGTGGTAATGTGGAGGTTCCGCAAACCTTTGGGAGTGCAGGTCTGGCGTTCTCAGGAGAAACGAGGACCACAAATGGATGAGGCAGGGGTCAGAGGTGATAGGTGAAGTCACGTAATCTCTAAAACGGAGGCTATAGAGCAGCGGTTCCCAACCTTTTTGGCACCAGGGACCAGTTTCGTGGAAGACAAGTTTTCCACGGACAGGAGTGGGGGCCGGGGGAGGGGGGGAAGGTTCAGGCGGTAATGTGAGTGATGGGGAGCGATGAGAAGCGGCAGATGAAGCTTCGCTCGCTCGCCCACCGCTCACCTCCTGCCTGCAGTGCAGCCCGGTTCCTAACAGGCCACGGACCAGTACCGGTCCACAGCCCGGGGGGTTGGGGACCCCTGCTATAGAGGACAAAAAGGTTTGAAGACAGGACCTTGGGAACACCTACATTTAGAAGCCAAACCAAAGAGGTAGAGCCAGGGAAGAAGCAAGCAAAAGGCTGGAAGGGTAAACAAGAAACGCAGCATCACAGAAGCCAAGAGAGGAAAGTTTTAGGAGAGAAGAGAGAGAGATCAAGGGTGTCCAGGGCTACAGAGACACTGAAGAGGGTGAGGGCTGAGTCTAGGTCCCTGGGTTTGATGTGGAGGGGGGCCTTCCCTTCCAGCCCTACCTGCAGGCTGCATGTGTATCTGCTAGAGCTTTGGGTCACTTTACTACACCCTGTTGTCCCTGTCGTTATTTTTACTACTTCTGCTATTACGTGGGCCAAGGTCCACGCTTTGTTCAATACTCTCCCTTTTGTTATTGACACTCAGCTTCCCTTGGCCCACTCTGGTAGCCAATGGAAACGCACCTCTCAGATCTTCCTTTAAGAGAGAACTCTGGAAGGAGTGCAGCGTGTAGTGAGCTGACTGCTGTAGCAGAATCCGCTTCACTGTCGTGCCGAGGCCACACTGTCCCTGAGCAGCTCCAGCCAGTGAGCGAGCACAGTGGCGGTGCTGGAGCTGGGCCATTTCCGCCCCGCGTCGGACCCCTCGGATGGGCAGTCTTTGCTCTGGGGCTCCCTTCGCCCGGCTCAGAGCTTCTCAGGGCTGCACTGCAGTCTGTGGCTCCTCCTGCCCATCCTCATTCCCTCCCCTCTCCTTTTACAGGTGTCAGGACTGTATGGGGTCTGAAGACTTCCCTCTCACTCCCACTCCCTTTCTCCTTTCTCCCAGTACATCTCTCATACTTCTAATTCTGTCTTGGCATCTGCTTTCCCAAGGGACCCCAAATGACACACCCATGTAAGACGTTTCTCCTGGTTCAGCCAGGTCGTTCTCCAAACTAAAACCTATCCTTTACCAGAGCTCCCACCTGCCTTTGTCTAGCTCACACGTCCGAGTTCTCCTCCTTGGCCTCGGTTGGAGGAGAAAGTTCCCTCCGACAGTGTACCAACAAGGGAAGCCACAGTCACTCAGCGGTCACTACACACCTGCCCTTCGCCGGGAGGGCCTGTGCACTGGCTGTTCCTCCTACAAACCTCCGTGGAGCGCTTGCTATGTTTTCTCATTCCTCTCATGCTGTGTGCTTGCGTGTCTGTCTCCCCTGAAACCATGAGATCTTCGAAGATAGGGACTATGGCCTGATTCATCTCTACTTCCACAGTACCCAGCACATTTCCTAGCACATGGAATGCGCTTGATACTTTTTTGTTAATGAACTTTACAATTCAGACCTGGACCAAAGGCAGACGATACGGTTGTATAAAAAGGGCTTTGTAGTCAGGCGGAGATGGACAAATTACTTAGTTGTTTTGAGTCTCAGCATGTACATCAATTTAAAAAAATAGTAATAATAAAAGTAATTGCTACAGATGAGCCCTTCTTCCCCATTCCTGGCATTTCCTTCATGTCAGTGGAGCTCAAGGAGTATAATTCCTGGCTTCTTCTCTCCACTTTCACGCTTATACTCACTCTCACCCCAGGGGAGGTAAATTTGGGAAGAACAGACTAGGGGAACTCAGCTCACACCCTTTCTCCCTGGGGATCAGCCTGCCTGCAGCAAACATGTGTTCTCTGTTACTCTGAGCCTTGCTATGGGTCTAGGGCAAGATTTCTCAATCTTGACACTATTGACATTTTGGGCTGGGTAATTCTTTGTTGGTGAGGGAAGCGGAGTGCCCTGTGCATTGTAGAATGTTCAGTAGCACCCTTGGCCTCTCCGCCCTAGATATCACTAGCACCTCCCAGTTGCTATAGACAAAAATGTCTTCAGACATTGCCAAATATCCCTGGAAGGAGGAAGTGAGATGGAAATTGTCCCCAGGTGAGACCCACTGGTCTAGGGTAAAAGCCTTACCCCTAAGAAGCAAGTGATTCACTACCTTTTGTGACTAGGTAACTGAGTGTGTCTAATTCTGGGGTTGGGTAGTATAGTAGGTTGCATGGTGAACTCCCAAAAGATATGTCCACATCCTAACCCCTGGAACCTTTGAATGTGACCTTATTTGAAAAAGGGTCTTTGTGGATGTAATTAAGTTAAGAACCTTGAGATAAGAATATTCTGGATTATGCCAGTGGGCTCTAAACCCAGTGACAAGTGTCCTTGCAAGAGACAGAAGAGAAGACATGGACACACAGAGAAGGCTGCATGAAGACAGAGGGAGAGATTGGAGTGATGCAGTCACAAGCCAAGGGATGCCTGGAGGCACGTGAAGCTGGAAGAGGCAAGGAAGAATTCTCCCCCAGAGGCCGTGAAGGGAGCATGGCCTTCCTAACACCTCGATTGCAGACTGTCTTCCAGAACTGAGAGAGAATACATCTCTCTTATTGTAAGCCACCCTGTTTGTGATAATATATTAGTCCAGCCGTAGGAAATGAATATAGTTAGCAAGCCCACCTGGGCTCTCATATTTAGCCGAGCTAGCCATAATCAGTAATAAACACTATATTTTGATATTCTGGGTCAACTATTGACCCAATTGTCTTATTTCTCACCCGGCTCAGAACCCAGGCAGAGAAAAGAATTTTATTAGACCCCTTCAAAGACGCCCAAAATTAACTCTCAGGGTTGGGGTGAAAATGAAATAAGACAGCATAAGTGAAAGCACCCAGTACAACTTGTGGTGCTTAGTCAGTTTATATTAAATGTTGCTTCCTTTCCCTCCAGAATGGTGACAGGTAGAACGACCTTCAACATTTTCAGAGTAAGATCCATCTCTACTTTCCGATCTCCCAGCCAGACTGCAACCTCTCATTCAGAGGACAGCCAGACCGATCTCCACCTTCAATCCATTAAAGCCACAAGGAAGTGGTCAGGCGATTTCAGCAAGCCCTTTCCATGATTCACACACAGAAGCCAGACACATGCTTCCCCATTGCAGATGTGTGACTGCAAGTGGGTCCCCCCTGGTGTGGGGGACAGGGATGGATTGAAAGTGTCTTATCCAAATGCCCTCCAGCTCCAGACCCATTACCTGAAATCATTTTAGCCATAGGACTCCACAGCAGAGAACAGACAATTGAAGATTCTCTGCACTAATGCCAGCATGATATGCAAGACATCAAATGTCAATTTGTCTCAATCACAATTCTGTATGCACAAGAATAAAAAATCCTGAGACTTCAACCTAGGAGGGTGGGCCACCCCACTCCCGCCCCTTTGCTTTTAGGCCTCACTGTTATCTGTGTTGCCTTACTTACATGATCAGTAACTCCGACTCATATCGCATTAATTTATTCTTCTCCAGAACCAGCTTAAACCATTCCTGCAAAAGCTGTGCTTCATCCTGTGTGCCTGAATCTGCTTAAGAAATCAACGGCAAATGGGTTAGATTGGCATTTCTCTTCCCATGATCAAACTGCTTTGGAGCTACTTTAGGGGGCCATGTTTGTAGCAAAAAGGGCTCTGCAGGCGCAGCCCCCTGACGGTCTGTTGATGCCTCGAGATCATGGGCGTGACAAATAAAACCTACCTGTGCATGCTCTGGGGGAGGTCCTCCTGGACATTTAGGGCATGAATACTTCAGCTCCATGGGCCATATACCCTTGACAATGGCCTACCACTAATGATCCCTCTCCTGCCTATTTGTATGTCCTCCATAAAACTTCTATACAGGGCTTTCCTGGTGGTGCAGTGGTTGAGAATCTGCCTGCCAGTGCAGGGGACACGGGTTTGATCTCTGGTCCGGGAAGATCCCACATGCCGCGGAGCAGCTAAGCCCGTGAGCCACAACTACTGAGCCTGTGCTCTAGAGCCCACGAGCCACCACTACTGAGCCCACGTGCCACAACTACTGAAGGCCGTGCGCCTAGAGCCCGTGCTCCGCAACAAGAGAAGCCACCACAATGAGAAACCCGCTCACCGCAACGAAGAATAGCCCCCGCTCACCACAACTAGAGAAAGTCCGTGTGCAGCAACGAAGACCCAATGTAGCCAGAAACAATATATAAATAAAATAAAATAATAAAATAAATAAATTTATTAAAAAAAAGAAAACTTCTATACATTTGTGCATCACATCCTCCATCGAAGAAAACCCTAGTAACCCTGATGGTTACTATCTCCTTCTCTTCTTCTGAATCAAATGCCTACTGAGTGTCCAGGTGGGGTGTGGCTCCCTTTATGGGGCAGGGAAGCTCACACTTCATTTAGTCACAGAGGAGCAGTAATTGGCATTTTGATTTTTTGCACAAAGCCAAATGATGGGGGAGAAAAAGGTATTAGCTTTGAATCTCGTAGGGAAAAAGTTATATCCGTTCACTCTTATAACTTAGATTATGACCTTTCTTCCTTTATTAAATAGAAGAATAACCATGAGAAAACTGACCCTGCTTTTAGATATTCAGTGTTAGATGCTAAATGTTTAGATAATAAAATGCTAAAATCTGGGCATGTTTGAGAAGCAGCAACGTGGGGCGGCTTTCTAGTATTTCACCCTGAAATGGGAACACAGGCTGTGTTGCAAAGCTCATGGCCATTCTCGAAGGATTTATCCTGAAGGGTCCCATAGGTGGAGAGGAAAACAGGGCAGACAGAAGATGTGACCTTGGGCAAGTAGTTTAACCTCTCAGAACCTCTGCTTCTTCATGGGGTAAACTGAACAAGAAGACACACAAGTAATAGAATAATAATAATGAGCTGCTGTTTATAATTCAGGGTTACGTGCCAGTCGATGGGCTAAGTACCTTATATTCAACACCTTATTGAATCCTCACAACAAACTCACCAGTAGGTTCTCTTATTATCACCACTTGATGGCTGAAGAAACAGAGGTTTAAAAGATTAGAATAACTTGCCCAAGCTCACATTTAGTAAGTAGCAGAGCTAGGGCTTGAGTTCAAGGAAGCCTTATCCTAAGCCCATACTCTTCACTGCTTGTATACCCCTCCCCCATCCTCATCCCTCCCTCCCTCCCTTAGGCCTGTAAGGTAAATAACACCCCTAGCACATTGCCTTGCACACAGCAAAGTCATCCATAAAAATGAGTACCCTTTCTCCCTGTCTCCTTGAACACCCTTTTATTGATATGGAAACTGGGGTCCAGAGCAATTGATATGAAATGTCCCAAATTATATATTTAGATAATGTGCAAACTGATGCTACAATGCAGAACTTCTGATGAATTCATTCATCCATTCATTCACTCATTCAATAACACCTATTTATGGAATAGGTGTCAGGTATTGCCTTAGGTACTGGGGATACAGTGATAGATAATGCTACATATCACAAGAATTTTGGAGATAGTAAGGCATAGTGCCTGCTGAAAAGGGTTTTGTTAGATAATCTTTTGGATCAGATGGACCAAAAAGCTAAAATAAAGTAGAATATTAGAAAACTGTCACCACAACAAAGTATCAAAAAAGGACTGGGAATACAGAGAAGGGAGGCTTTTCCTGGTCAGGGTGTGAGGGTGGGCTTCCTGGGAGGAGGTGATGTCTGAACTGGGACGTTGAAGAATGGATAATACTTTGAGAGGAAATAATGAGGGTGGGAGAGGATATTCCAAGAAGAGGGAACAATATGAGCAAAGACTAGGGGATAGGATAGAAGATGGTGGAGACAGAGATCGGGAAGGGCTAAGGGGACACGGAGGGGAGGACGATGAGACCTTGGAGTGTATGAAAATCTACATATAATAGAGGCCCCTTAGCCATGCTAAGGCTCTTGTACTTAATGCTGTAGATACAAAGGGACACTGAAGGTGGTTGAGTAGGAGAATGATACCTGGAGTTTCATGCAGGAAGGATTAAAAGGGGGAGAGAAATAAATAAGATGTTACAGAGCACCAAGTTGAGCTTCCTGTGCTTTATAGCTTGTTCCCACTAGCTATCTATTTTACGAATGGTAGTGTATATATGTCCAACCTGATCTCCCAGTTCGTCCCACCCTCCCCTTCCCCCTCTGTGTCCACATGTCCATTCTCTACCATCTACGTCTCTAGTCCTGTCATGCAAATAGGTTCATCTGTACCATTTTTCTAAATTCCACATATATGCATTAATATACGATATTTGTTTTTCTCTTTCTGGCTTACTTAACTCTGTATGACAGACTCTAGGTCCATCCACATCTCTACAAATGACCCAATTTCATTCTTTTTTATGGCTGAGTAACATTCCATTGTATATATTTACCACATCTTCTTCATCCATTCATCTATTGTTGGACATTCAGGTTGTTTCCATGTCCCGGCTACTGTAAATAGTGCTGCAATGAACACTGGGGCACGTGTATCCTTTTGAATTATGGTTTTCTCAGGGTATATGCCCAGTAGTGGGATTGTTGGGTCATATGGTAGTTCTATTTTTAGTTTTTTAAGGAACCTCCATACTGTTCTCCACGGTGGCTGTATCAATCTACACTCCCACCAACAGTGCAAAAAGGTTCCCTTCTCTCCATACCCTCTCCAGCATTTATTGTGTGTAGATTTTTTGATGATGGCCATTCTGACTGGTGTGAGGTGATACCTCATTGTAGTTTTGATTTGCATTTCTCTAATAATTAGTGATGTTGAGCATCTTTTCATGTGCCTCTTGGCCATCTGTATGTCTTCTTTGGTGAAATGTCTATTTAGGTCTTCTGCCCATTTTTAAATTGGGTTGTTTGTTTTTTTAATGTTGAACTCCATGAGCCATTTGTATATTTTGGAGATTAGTCCTTTGTCCGTTGCTTCATTTGCAAATATTTTCTCCCATTCTGAAGGTTGTCTTTTCATCTTGTTTATGGTTTCCTTTGCTGTGCAAAAGCTTTTAGGTTTCATTAGGTCCCATTTGTTCATTTTTGTTTTTATTTTCATTTTTCTACGAGGTGGGTCAAAAAAGATCTTGCTGTGGTTTATGTCAAAGAGTGTTTTTCCTATGTTTTCCTCTAAGAGTTTTATAGTGTCCGGTCTTACATTTAGGTCTTTAATCCATTTTGAGTCTATTTTTGTGTATGGTGTTAGGAAGTGTTCTAATTTCATTCTTTTACATGTAGCCATCCAGTTTTCCCAGCACCACTTATTAAAGAGGCTGCCTTTTCTCCATTGTAAGTTCTTGCCTCCTTATAGATAGCTAGCAGGAATAAGCTATAAAGCACAGGAAGCTCAGCTTGGTGCTCTGTGATGATCTAGATGGGTGGGATGGGGGTGGGGGGTGGGAGGGAGGTCCAAGAGGGAGGGGATATATGTATACATATAGCTGATTCACTTCATTGTACAGCAGAAACTAACACAACATTGTAAAGCAATTATACTCCAATAAAAAAAAGAAATAAATAAGATGTTATTCTTTCTTAGGTTTCTTGAATGAATGAATGGATGGATGAATGGACTAACTTATAAACCTGTTGAGTACCAACATCTTCTGAGCATTGTTTGTGGTGCTGAGGGACAGGGATGAATAAGTACTGGTTCCAGCTGTTCAGGAAACTGGGAGCTTGCAGTCCAGTAGGAAAACCAACACTGCACAGGCAAATAGGATACAATGTGCCCCCTGCCATGCAACACAGGAGGGAAGCAATTCATCTTGTGTGGAGGAAGTGGGGAAACCTCAGAGAGGAGGCAGTAGGTGAGCTCAGCTTAAGTGGATGAGTGAGAGGCAGGAGGAGGTGAAGAACAAGGCATTCCAGGGCATAGTTGCTGAATGAAAGAATGAAGTATATAGACTGGAGATCATATATAACATAGAAATTAAGAGCGTATACTTTAAACTCAGGCTTGGGATCAAACTTCCATTCTTTGACTCATCACTGTGTGGGTTTAAGCTCTTAATAGCCTCCCTGAGCCTCAGTCTCCTCATTTGTTATAAAGATGCAGTGGGATCATGCACACAAAGACCTTAGCCCAGCCCTGCCACTTAGTATAAGCTCAATAAATGGTAACGGTCATTATTCAAATCATATACATGATGGGAGAACACTTAGGGGTCATCTCTCCCAGCCATGGAGGCACATAGGAATTCCCTCTACCTCCCTCCCACCCCAGATTCTACTATAATTCTCCAAGGATGGTAGAATTCCCTGCTGTCCAAGAAGCCCACTGCAGGGCTGTGTACTCTTAAGTATTGAAAACTTCCTTCTATTGCTCTTTGATGGGTTGGCTGCAAGCCAATGAGTCCAGTTGTGTCCTCTCAAGGAAAATAGAGAACGGTAACTCTATATTTTCATGAAAGACATTCAGATATTTGAAGGCAGGTCTCATGATACACTGAAGTGTTCTTATTTCAGAGTCAGTACCTCCAGGTCATTTATCATTTTGTCATAAAAGAGCTATTCACCTCTGTTTGCCCTCTAATTTCCCAGGACACATCTTAAGGAGAGTCCGGAATCAAACAACCCAGAGCGGAGAGACACCCTTTCACCTTCACCCTGTGCCCTGGGATTGCAGAAGTCCTTTTAGCAGCAGTGTCTTCACCTGGCTCTTCCTAACTTGCAATCGAATCTGGTCTTTCCACACCAGGGGTGGTGAAGTCTGATGACTTTATGTTCTACTTGTGCAACTGATCTTTTTCTAGACCTAATTCAAGACTTTATTTGTGTCTTGTTAATTATCATCTTGTTTGTTTTGTTCCATCAAGGGGAAATCTTTGGGCTATTTTCTCCATCTGACACATTTCTCCTAGATTTGGGATTTCTGTGGAATCGATAAAAAAGGGCATCCTGTACCTTTACGCTATATTGAAAAATAAAACATCAGATAGGACTAGACCAAGAACAGAGCCATCTAGCCCATTAGAGACCTTTGGGTGAGACTATTCTATAAACTTTAAATGCATGGCACCCAACCGGTACCAACCAGTCCACATTTCTGTATCTTGTCCACTAGGCTCTCATAAGAAACTTTAATAACAAAATAATTTCCTGAAACCAAGCTTCACAAAGCCTGCTTTGTCCATTGGCATGACAAACCTCACAACACCACCCAGAAAAGGAAATGACATTTGTTTTCCAAAGCTTCTAAGTAAACACCAGTGATTCCTTAGTAATCTCTAAATTTCTTTCTCAATATTCACAATTTCTTTAACCATCCTTTCTAGAATTTTGACAAGGATCAGAACTCATGTTTCTTTCTCATGTGAAAAGTAGAAAATGTACTCATCTCTAGTTTTTTGGTCCTGGAATTCTTCCTGAGTCTTCAAAGACTGAGGTATATATCTGCAACTTATTTCAACACCAGGGGGTTAACTCAGTCAATCAACAAATTCTGATTTCGTAATGCCACATCAAAGACACCACTCTCTGTATGTACGTATCATCTTTCACCCGGGCTTAGAAACCTGAATTCATTGCTCTCCCATTTTTCTCACCTATTCAGATTCAATTTCCTCATCTAGATATTTGCTTAACATTTCTAGATTGAGGACCATTTTCCTTGGTTAAGAAAACAAAAGCGGAGAGTAGAAAACCCTGCCTCTCCCCAGTCATGTAACATTATACCATCTGCTTCAGTGCTGGGTCTATCCTTGCCCTGTTTTTAATCCAAAAGAAACAGCACTGTTTTGCTGTCTTTAGAGTATTTTTTGTTGTTGCCTTTCAGATTCAGCCTCTTTGCTACATTATACCTACAGGTTCAAGCCAGACTTTTCTCCTGCCTTCCATGTCCCTTCTTCAATCTTTCTTGTGTGTCCTTCTAAAATCTGGTCCCTCAGAGAGTTCCCTGTGCAGCCTCATTGATTTGTACTGATGCTGTACTCAACAAACACAGGTTGAACTGAATCAGTCAATTTAATTTACTTTTTTGAGTGGAATAATTTTCAACTTTATAGCCTACAGTTTATTTTTTAGACTCTTCCTTTCCTCAGTAGTCAAAATCACTTTTGGGGATCTTTGAACATGGAATCAAGTGCAGATTTCTACGGAATCTGCTTTCCCAAAGCATTGGGTGCAGGCAGATTGTGCCTAGCCCAGGCTTGCCTTGCTCTCAACCTCAGCAATGTACTGAGATTTCCATCACCTCACTGCTACCCACCAGAGAGCTTCCTTGCAGGTCCTAATGAAGTCTCAAGCAGCATTGCCCCTCACCGTAGATGCAGTAGAGTGTAGTGGCAGAGGGCATGGGCTTTGAGATCGATCAGACCTTCTCTCCCACTTACAACTGTGTGACCTTGATCAAGTAACCTCACATCTCTCTGCCTCAGTCTCCTCTCTTGAAAAATGGGAGTGATCATAGTCTCTGCCTCCGAAATCAGTTATGAAGATTAAATGAGATGATGCATGCAAAATGCTGAGCATGGTGCCTGGTACATAGTAAACATTCAGTAAACTGTACCATTGTCATTACCACGCTGTTGTTTCTTCCAGTGTCTAGTTCTATAGTTCCATGTGGAGTATTTGCTGTATATCTTTAAACCTCAACTAGAGTGTAATCCCTGACTTGATTACATATGGCTTAACTTTATCTGGTAACTTCACTTGAGATTAATAAAAGCTCTTAAATAATTATATATATTTTTTGTCTCCATGTAAACGGAAGGGTCATATGGCTGGCTGGATCGTCAGCACTTGCTTGGGAAGAAGACTAGAGACTCTGTGCCTATACAGACTGTGTACTCAACCATGTCTCCAGCTGGTCCCATGGCTGCTGGTGAACTGCAAGCCCTTCCAGGGCAGGGATGTGACTGCTACATCTGGGAACCAGGATGCAGCTAGAATGGCACGGCCGGAAGGCGAGCAGCCTCTGGCTGTGAATAGAATAGCCCAGTTACCTAACCCTCACTGCCACCCCTGCTTGTGACCACAGTCGACTGGTTCTTCCTTTGCTCCTGGGCCCTCACATCATGCTCTTTCCTAGACAAAATGCAAGGATTCCACTTGCTTAAGTGAAATAAAGTAGTCAAAACTCAACACAAAACAACTTGTTATTAATGGAGTCATATAAATCAACCCACTTGCCCCTAAGTGAGCTCTCAAAAAAGCAAAGCAAACTTTGTCACTCCCTACTGAAATTCTTCTATAACCCCCCATAATCAAGTTCAAATCACCTAGCCTGACAGCACTTAGTCCCTGCTTACATTAGAGGGACTGGCACTTAATGGTCCATAACTTTTTTCTCAATGGAGAATAACAGACTAAATGAACAATCTGTTCTTTAAAGTCGTGGCTTTTTAACCATTTCCTTTTGTCGGTAACGCTGAATGCTTCTCTGTGTATTGGTGTGTGGTTTTTCCATGTTGGGTCTTGTTTTGCTCTCTGGTTCAGAACTATCTAATTCTTTAGACATGATTTCCTGCCCCCTTAGAATCTGTGAGAAGTCCTAATTTGGCTTTTGCTGCAATTCTCTCAACGCCCTCAACACCCTCAGTGATGTTCTGGAGCATGAGCCGGCAGTAGAGTGATTACAGCCAGAATCCTCAGTAGCCGTGTGCAAGCATCTCCCTCAGATTGGCTGGGTTTCAGCCCCTGCCTCTTGTTCTCTGGTCTCTGGTCGGCTCTTAGCTCCTGTGCTCATCCACAGGCCTATTTCATTTAAGTCTGTAGCCAGGCCTTCTGTACCCAGTGCTCTGGGTACATTGACTTCCCGCAGGCTCCTTACACGTGATGGTGATAATCTAGAAAGCTGCACTGGGGGTCTGGCCTGATTCAGTCTTGGCAAAGCCAGGATGCTGGAAGGTAGCTCATGACCCCATTCTGGGAGTCAGAGGCTGCAGCTGAAAAACAAAAATTCTAGTCCTTCCTTTATTAAACGGCTTTTTGTTTTGTTTTGCTTTTAGCTACACATCTATTCATCATAAAGTTTTTCTTGCTTTTGAATTTTATTGAAATGATATCATACTATATGTGGTCTCTGCAACTTGCTCGTTTTAAATTCTTTCTATATGTTTCTAAAATGCCTCTATGCTGCTCATTCATTTTCACTGCTGTATACGTAATATTCAGTTGTATGTGCCACAGTTAACTGTTCTACCATTTATCCATTTTCCTGTTAATGGATCTCTAGGTTGTTCTTAGCGGTTTGCTACTATGAATGATGCTGCTATGAACATTCTTGTATGTCTTCTGATCCATGTGGGCAAGAGTTTCTCTGGAATATATACTTAGGAATGAAATTCTTGAGTAGTAGGGTATGCGAATGTTCAGCTTTACAGCATAAAGCCAAATTGTTTTCCAAAGAGTTGTGGCTGTTTACACTCCCACTAACGTTGAATAAGAGCTCCCTTTGTTCCTCACCCTTGGCAAATACTTAGTATTAGATTTTATAAGTTTTGGTAATTTAATAGTTTAAAATAGTTTCTCACTGTAGTCTTAATTTGCATTTTCCTAATCACTAATGAGTATTCTTCTGTGAAATGTATATTTATGCCATTTGTCTATTTTTATATGGAGTTATTTGCCTGTCTCTTACTGATCTTTAAGAGTTCTTTACATATTCTGGAATACTGAAAACTTGTTATATTTGTTACAAATATATTTTCCAAATTAGTGGCTTTTCTTTTTTGGTTATATTTGTTGCAAATGTATTTTCCAAATTAGTGGCTTATCTTTTCCTTTCCTTTATGGTGTCTATAGACTACCAAATTGAGGTCAAAAAGATTCTTAACTTTTCAAGTGTCATTTTCATATTAAAGTCTTTAATTTTTATGACATTGATTACATTTGTTGCAAATATATTTTCCAAATTATATGGTTAAAGATAAGGTTCAATTTCATTTTTTTCCTATATGGAAAACCAGTTGTCCCAGAATCACTTACTTCCTGTGAACTGCAGTGATACTGCTGGCTTATATCAAGTTTTCATATATGTAAGATTATGTTTGGGTTTTTGTTTGTTTGTTTGTTTTTTAACGTTTTGGTCACACCATGCAGCATGCTGGACCTTAGTTCCCTGACCAGGGATCGAACCCATGCCCCCTGCAGTGGAAGTGTGGAGTCCCAACCACTGGACCACAAGGGGAGTCTCATGTTTGGGTGTTTTGGTGGCTTTCAGTAAAGTATTAAAGTTGGCTCCATAAAGGTTGTGCACATTTTTTTTGTTAGATTTATTCCTAGGCACCTCATGTCTTTATGCTAATGTAAGCAATATCTTCTTTGTTATCTCATTTTTTAGAAACCAATGCTGAGATATGGAAATGCAATTGATTTTTCTACTTTGATCTTATTTCCAATTATATGATATAGGCTCTTATTATTTTTAAAAATTATCTGTACA
Organism: Balaenoptera borealis; assembly: GCF_965194805.1. Lineage (NCBI taxonomy): Eukaryota > Metazoa > Chordata > Mammalia > Artiodactyla > Balaenopteridae > Balaenoptera > Balaenoptera borealis. Next base: position 44,442,745 of record NC_138868.1, read on the forward strand.
TTCCTTTGGGTTTGCATGTGGTTAATTCTATCATCTGGAAATGACAAAAGTTTGTTTCTTCCTTTCCAAACCTTGTGCCATTTTATCCTTGTCTTACTGTACTGGGTAGGGTCTCCTGTGCAATATTGAATAGAAGAGGTGATGGCAGGCATCCTCTTTTTTCACAGATTTTAAAAGAAATGCTTCTAATATTTTACCATTAAACAATGGTGTTTGCTACAGGGTTTTGGAAGATATCCTTCAAATTAAGAAAGTTCTGACCCAGCAATTTTACTTCTGGGTGTTTATCCTAAGAACACAAAAACACCAATTTGAAAAGATATATACAGCCTTATGTTCATTGCCACATTATTTACAATAGACAAGATATGGAAACAACCTAAGTGTCCACTAATAGATGAACGCATAAAGAAAATGTGGTATATATACACAATGGAATATTACTTGAATATGAAATCCTGCTGTTTGTGACAACATGGATAGACCTTGAAGGTATTATGCTAAGTGAAATAAGTCACACAGAGAAGGATAAATACCATATGATTTCACTCATATGTGGAATTAAAAAAAAAAAAAAGAACAAACAAAATAAAACAAAAACAAGGTCATAGATACAGAGATCAGAGTAGCATTTCCTGAGAGGAAGGCGTTAGGGGGTGGGTGAAATGGGTGAAGGGGATCAACTGTATGGTGATGGCTGGTAACTAGACTTGTGGTGGTAACAACTCTATAGTGTATATAGATGTCAAATTATAATGCTGTACACCAAAACTTATATAATAAAAAAAAATTAAGCTTCAAGAAGGCAAAATAAAAAGTTCTTTTTTTGCTAAGAGTTTTTATCCTAAATGAGTGTTGAATTTTGTCAAATGATATTTTCTTCTTCTATTGAAAAGCCCATATGGTTTTCCCTTTTAGTTTGTTAATATGATGATTGTTAAGTCACCCTTAGATTGCCAAATTTTAAAATTAATTGGATTAAATGTTCATTATATTCTTTTATCTTTTTGAATCTTTGTTTATCTGTGGTTGTGTCTGCCCTTTTCATTCCTAATTTATTTCTTCTCTCTTACCTTAAAAAACCAATTTAAGAGGATTGCCTTTAGTCTTTTATTAACTTTTCCAGTGAACCAACATTTGGCTTGCTTGATCCTCTCTGTTTTATCTTTATTCTCTATTTTATTTATAACTGCTCATATATTTATTATCTTTCTTTAGGTTTATTTTGTTTTTCATTTTCTAAATGAAGTTAGACACTTAGCTCATTAATTTTAAGCCTTTCTTCTTTTCTAATAACAGTATTTAAGGCGATACCTCTAAGCACCATTTTCACTGCATCTCATGAGTTTTGATCTATGGTTTTCTTTTTCATATTTAGTACATTTTAAATTTCCAAGTATTTTTAAAAATATCAATTTGATTTTTTTTTTGATCCATGAGAAATGTATATTTTTACTTTCCAAATGCATAGTTTTAAAAAATACATATTGGGTACTGATTTCTAAGTTAATTACATTGTAGTATAGAATGTGGCCTGTATAATACGGCTTCTCTGGGATTTACTTTATGAACTAATATGGTCAATTTTTGTAAATCATCATGTAAACTTGAAAAAAATATACATTCTCTAATTTGGGGGTGCATGTCCATTAAATTAAACTTATTAAGTGCAATGTTCAAATTTATAGTAATGTTTTGTTTGACTCTCATTGAGAGATGTACTAAAACCTCCTGCCATGATAGTAGAAATTTCTCCCTGAAGTTTTATCATTTTTTTGTTTTATATATTTTGAGCCTGTTACAGTTAGTACATACAACATTTAAAACTGTCATATCATCTTGGTGAGTTGATCATTTTAAAATTATGTAGTGACCCTGTTTATTGCTAATCATGGTTTTGGTATTAAAGCAAGTATTAAAGGTATCTGCTTTTAATATAATTACCCTAGCTTTATTTTACTAGTATATACTTGCCAATTTTTTTTTTACTTTAAACCTTTTATTTATTTATGTTTTATATGTGCCTGCTAAATAGCATATAATTGGGTATTGTTGTTTGTTAACTTTCACTACTATTATTGAGATATTTCGATTTGTTTCTACCATCTTTCTTTGTGCTTTTTATCTTTTTAAAAATGCTTTTAAATTTCTATTTAGAATTCAGTGGGGGGTATGTTTGGTTGATTATTTTTTCTTATTTTTTCTCCCTTTGTTTTCCCTAGCTGATTTGAAGTTATATATTTTTTTCTATTCTTTTCATAATTACACTTAAATTTTAAATAGGTAATTTTTAATACCCTAACAAAGTCTAAACTTAATCAGTATTTTAGAGTCCTTTTAGACAACATAAGGACCCTAGAACACTTCATTTCTAATCATTCAACTCCCGACGTATGTCCATTTTAGTCTGGTATTTTAGTTCTATCTTTGAAAAAAATCCATATTATTTTATACTGACAATGTTTATTTGTTTTACTTACATGTTTATAATATTTTGCAGTCACCATTTCTTCTTGACTATTTCAGATTGTCCTCCTAGGTTTATCTATTTTTTTTCCCTTCAAGCATATTTGCTAGAATTTTGTTTGTAGATAGTTAAATCTTTTTTTTAAACTGAATGTTTCTTTATTGTGCACCTGCTCTTGAAATATAGTTTTTCTGGGTATACTGTTCTAGCTTGAAGGGGTTTTTTTTTTTCAGCCTTTTGAAATTATTATTCCACTGTCTTCTAACATCCATTATTGCTGCTAAGAGGGCTGTTAGTAAAAATTTAGTTCCTTTCTTAAGTGAATTATTTTTTCTCTTTATCCATTTTAATATCTGTCTTTGGTATCCTACATTTTCACATCATTGTGCCTAGGTAAGTGTGGATTATTTTAAATTTATCCTGATTTCTTTATCTCGGGCTCCATGTATCTGTAGATTTATGCCTTTCATCCACTTTGGAAAAAATAAAGCTAGCCCTTATAAACCATGCATTTGGTGCCAGACTCCGTTCTAAATGTAATTTGCTAATAAATCTAATTTTCTCAGTACCTCAGCCATTATCTCAACCATTATCTCTTCAAATAATACTCAAACTTAATTTTCTCTATTCTCTCCTTCTGAGACTTCAATTAAACATATACCAGACCTTCTCATTCTATCCTCTACGTCTATAAGCTACTCTTTCCTTCTTTCCATCTCCTTCTATTCATGTGCTGCTTTCTGGTTGATTTCTTGAGATACATTGTCCAATTCACTAATTCTCTCTTCTGTTGTGTCTAAGCTACTGTTTAGTGTATTCGCTGAAGTTATAGCTTTAATGAATATAGTTTTCAGTTCTAAACTCTCTATTTATTTGATTTTTTTTTAAATCTCCTCTCATTAGTTTTTATTTGAAAAAATTTAAACCTAAAGGATTAAGCATTATATTTAGTTGTTTCTTTAGTCTCTTTTCATCTAGAACAGTTCCCTAAATTCCTCCTTCCCCTTTTTTTAAATGACACTGACTTTTCTCACTTATTTTGCAGATTGTCTCTCAATTTGAATTTGCCTGATTGTATTTTTATGGTTAAATTCAAGGTAAGCGTTTCTGGCTGAGGCGCTGCATAAGTGAACATGTATCTTTCTTAGTACATCACAGCAGGAAGCTCATGATGTTAGTTTGATTATGGTTATGATTAGTTAAGGTTAAGGTGGTGTTTCCTGTTCACTTTTATTTTTCTGCTTGCTAATTTTTGTATGTAATCTTCTATTTCTTTAAATGTTTCCCACAGATACATAGTATATTCTGTATTTGATAATTATAGTTGAAGTTCTTGGCCATTTAAATTTGTTGATTTTGCTTGAACCTCATTCTTAGTGGCTCACTTCCTTGTGTTTTGGGTGATTTTTTAAATTATTATTATAAGCTCATGGTTTACTGAACTTTGTCTGAATCCTGAGAGCCTAAACTGAGGCATGGTTTCTTCCATATAGGATCTATAATTGGTTTTGGAGTGCTAGAGACCTGGCTTAATATGGGAATCTCAAGGTTAGCTCCCCTACTTTTTGTTAGACCCAAGACAACCCTGGATTTCTGTTTTTGTGTTTGCTTCCTTCCTGGAACATGTAGGCTTCAGCATACCTTCTTTTCTCTCTCTTTTTTGGCCCTGAGAGATTTCTCTCACTTACTTAAGAGCCTAGCAATGATTTCAAAAGTATCTTGTTGCAGTGAATGGGCTTTTATAGTATTTAGTCCACCATTCCACTGCTCCACACTTCTTAGGAACCACATTCTGTATCCTTGGATGAGGTGGCCAGTTTCGTATTTAGTTTAAAATATTTTTTTCAGATAAAATTATCACGACAGTGTTTTTTAAAACCGAGGGTTGCAAAATTAATTTTATGGGTCACAACAAGCACTAAAAATGAGACAGAATAGAAAGTAGTAGTCTTTTATATGTAGCAAAATTCAATATTATCTCTTGAAACATTTTATTCAGTTATATATTTATATGTACTAACTTGTGATATAAAACATATTTCTTGCTGCTGTCATGGGAATTTTTTTGTGTAAAGCAATTGTCTAGGGCACACAGCTTTGAAGCCTCAATGACCCTAGAATCCATGCAATGGAGAGAGGACCCAAGGCTTCTTCAGGAAGAGAATCTTAGTCTCGCCCTCACTGGGCCCATCTCTGTTATAAGGCCACTGCTCGACCAGGTGGCTACTGAGGCTAAAAACAGAGGTAAATACATAATAAATGGATTACTGACATTTGTTGAGTGAGGCAATCTGTCATAAACCAGCATCCCTGCATGTCTTTGCTGAGTGTGCCAAAGAGCAAGGCCTAACCATCCTGTGTCCCTGAGCCACTCTTGCAGCCAGCCAAGTAGACTACTTGCTTCCTGGGAAAGGGCGTTGGCTTACTTACTGCTTGCCATAAAAGCTGCTGAGTTCCTCTACTGTGGCACAATCCACTGTGTGCACAGCTGCCATCAGGGCCTATCAGGCTACACCCTGGCACTTAGATACAGGGCAACTTGTACCACACTGCTGCTCCTGCTGTTTGCTGTGTTGTGAGTAAAAGCTCCCTTGCTCTGATGCACTGAATATCACTGTTTACTTTCAGCACATAGAGTGTAGCAAATCCATCCAAATTCCTTGGTTGCTTAGCTACCAACTTCAGAGTCTTTGTCTATGAATGGCATCAGGATTCAAACTCAGGAGTGTCGGATTCTAATATCTGTGTTATTTTCAGGGCACCTCGTTGCTTTATCATCCAGGAAATTATTGTTTCTTCTGTTCCTCAGCAGCAGTCAAGATAAAAACCACAGAGTGTAAGCCAAACTACTTCCCTCTTCCTGCCTAGGGTTCATTGCAATTTCTCTTGTCATAATGTGTGCTCCTGCTGCCACCTGCTGGCAGCCTCAGACATCCTGCTATTTCTTTGTAAACCCCTTATCTGTGTGAAGGAAAAGCCATCAGGCTCTAAAACAAAAAAGCAAGAAGCTCAACGCAGGGATGCAGGCAATCAACTCGTAAGCCATCCTCAAAGTTGGTAAAGCTATAAGGGAGGAATATTCCGTTACATTCCCCTGGGGACTAATCTTTTCTCCCTCAAAGCTGATCTCAGTTTTCACCAGATTTTACCTGTCCCCAGGTATTGAAAGAAAGCACAGATTCTGTTATCTACTAAATTTGAATGGTGGTCTCTTGCTAAACTGTGGTGTTCCATCGCACATAACACTGACCACTACACTGACAACCAACAAAACCAGAAGGTAACCAAGAAGAGTCTAAGTGGCTGCAAAGCTCGACTTGACCTCTTCATAGACGGTAAGGCTCAGAGCAATCAGGCCGCTGTATATCATGGTCCTTTACTCTGGGCAGCTAGGACCATCAGGAGAATCCATTTCCTTTGTCAAGGACGTCCATCTCTCACACTTACACACACACACACACACACACACACACACACACACGCACACACACACACACACACACACACACACACACCCTACAGAACATAATGACTTGTCATCTGGGGTGGATTGTTGGACTTTTGTTTTTCTTTGTTTCCCTTGCCTTGACAAAACGGGGAAAAACCCTTCCTGGGGGTGGGAGAGCTTGTTTCTGACTGTTGGAAAAAGAGAAAGCAGGAATTGTTGTCACGACAATTGGGAGCTCATCAAAGCCTCATTTTGCTCATCAGCCATCACTGCCCTCTGTCCTGCACCCCCGCGTGTTCCTCTAATTCAATGCTCGCCTAATGAATAACTCCTAGGAACAAAAGACCCTTTCAGGCTGGCGCACATCATTATCAGAGGAGACTTGCATAACTGTCGCAGACGACTCATGTTTTCAGGCCTGTCTCTAAATCTGGTTATTCACAACCTTTATAGTTCAATATTATTGCCTAACTGTGATCATTTTCTAATTATCCTAATAATACTTATTAAATAATTCCCATTAAATCACTTGAACCAGAGCAGCCCAGGCCAGCTCAAATACAACTTAACCTAATAAACATCGGTCATTCATTAAGCACCAGGGCAAGCTCTTAAAGAGGCTGAGTAGAATATTAAACTGCAAAGGAATACTATTATTGCACAAATGTTATTACAAGTTCGAGTGTATTAATTTCAATGCCTGGTTTGCAAATCTTCTGTTTGGTTTCCTTTGGGGCCGCTCTCTGTGACTTGACTCTTTCAGTCTCCTGCCCCTTGTTAATCTGCATCTGTCACCCACATAAGGACAATTAAGGAGAAAAAGGCCCATAAACTTAACAGGGGAATTAAATTACCAAGGATATAGAGGGAATGAACAGAATCCATCTTCTGGCCAGGCAAATACACCTTTGAAAACACCATAAGCTGGCCGAGTTTCTTTAGCTGATAACTGCAAATAGCCTTTTTTTATATTGAGGGTGAGGGAGATTTTCAGAAGCTTTAAAAATTTGGTTTCCAGACTTTAAATTTCAAGCAATAAAGATCAGAGAGTCAATTCTTTAAAAAGTGTGAATGGATATTTAACATTTTGTAAAATAATATCAGTAGCCATTTATTAAATGCCTACAATGTGGTAGGCACTCTTGGGAGACTCTTGGTCCACCAATACACTTAATTCTCAAAATGACCTGGTAATGTGAGGATTATTAGCTCCATTTTTCACATAAGGAATCTGAGAGCAGAGAGGTTAAGTGATTCTCCCAAAACCACACAGCCTAAATGCAGTGGAACAGAATTTGAACACAGGGCTCCTTGACGCTTACAATTTTACTTACCCCACCACGCCATACTGCCTCCCCAGCAAAATGAAACATGTCCTAGCTTTGTTGGTTTATCCTTTTCACTTCTAAGGCTCTCACTGAAGTCAGCGGATTCCTAAAGACAAGTGCCAAGCCTTCTTGATCGGGAATATGACCAAACATTTCATTGTATCGAAAGCCCTGACAATGGCTGTAGAGGTAGGCAGGGACTCCAAGCAGTGAGAAACAGTTACCATTTTTGTCAAGAACCCTACTTCTGATGGGTGGATTTGGGTTCTCTTTGCAAGGAAATGCACAGAGTATTGTAAGAAAAGGAGCAAATATTTATTAACCATCTCTCCCATGCCAGGCACTGTGCTAGAGCTCCCACATACATTGTTTTAGCCAATCCTCACCACAAATCCAAGGAACAAGTATAATTATCACTCCCACTTCAGAAACACAGAAGCTGAGGCACAGAGGGGTAAAGTCAGACTCCAACATTTCCAGAGAGACAATAACCACACAGCTACAGAAGCTGAAACCACAGGGCCTCTCACGTGGACTGGCCCTTGCAGGGCTCTGGGAGCAGCCCCACAGGTTTGCCTGCATGACTTTGTATGAGCTTCAGGCCTCACAAAATCTGGGTCTGCCCCTGCTGGTACCATTATTCTCGAATAACTGAACTTTTAAGAGAACTGAAGCCCTAACCTTTCCCTATGTTGTTTACATGATCACACACAGAGATATGTGTTTTCAGTGTCTGCTTTCTCACATTTTATATCCCAAATACAGAAGGCTAAAGACATCACATCAGAAATTAAAGAGACAATACCCCTAATATACACACATATATATATCACTGAATCGCTTTGCTGTATACCTGAAACTAACACAATATTGTAAATCAACTGTGCTTCAATTTTAAAAAAGAGACAATACCCCCCATTGACCCCAATTCACTAGCTACACCACTGCTGGATGGTTTCCACAAACACATAGATTTCTTTCAGTTTCATTCCTCACTCAAAACTCTCTGCTGGTTCCTTATGCGTTATGGCATTTCACGTCTTTTTACTTTTGGTCTTTGCAGGTACTGTTCCCTCTGCCAGAATAGTCTCCTCACCTCCCTGGTAACCTCCTGTTCCTTCTCCAGTTCTTGTCTTAACAAATCACCCCTTCCAGGCGATTAGGCTGACCACCACCCTTCCCCATCGAGATCAGTTAGGAACCTCGTGATTCTGTCCTCATTCCACCCTAATGCTTGTTCCCATCACAGCCCTCGTCCCCCTGTATTGTGGTTTATTCACATGTCTGTGTCCCTCAATGGACCATAAACTTCTCAAAGGCAGGAAATGTCATACTTATCATTACAGACCTACTGTCTTAATGTCCAGTACAAAGCAGGCCTTCACCAGATGAATTCTGTTTGCATCTAAGAATCTGAAGCTACCAGTAGAACAGTTACTATTCATTGCTTTACCTTGTGCCAGGTAATGTGCTGATTTAATTTCATCATATATATATTTCATCATGTATATATATATATCTCCTTTAATCGTTATTTCAGCTCTATAAGATAGGAAACCACTATTATCCAAATTTTAGAGGAGAAAACGAAAGTTCATAAAGGTTTAGAACGTGACTGGCCCAAGGCCCTACAGCTGATAAAGGGAGCTACAGGTGGTAAAGGGAGAAACCAGGACTTTGACTCCAAGTCCAGGCTTTGAATCACTACCAACATTGCTTCAACACCCAACTGTTTCTCCTGAATTTATCTTAATCCCTGAATTGCAAAGAACATTCACACTAGCAGAAGAGAGACTGGACAGACCAGAAATCCAAGGCCCACAGGCTGACTGATGCCCTGGGAATTTCAAACAGGACAACCAGTTTGATTCTGAAAGTGGGAAGCAGTTGCGGATTGAGCACCGCAGGTCCGTGTTGACAGTTCCATAGCAGGTGACAAGGTCTCACTGTTTTGCCCGGATGGTTAGACCGGCACTGTTTTCAGACCACAGACACGGGCCCCAGCCCGCTGTTCCAGATCCGCCCGCAGGGATGCCTACCTGCTTCTCCTCTCAGCGTCTTCTCTAGCCTCACGCCCTGGATCTCGGAAGCCCTCTGCCACTCCTCCACCTCTTCCAGCTGCCTCTGGATGGCCTGCAATGCCAGGATCATATGTCACGCAGGTACTTTCAACGCGCAGAGTCATGCAAGGGCGCCACTTCTGCCGCCTACTTTCCAAGAGGAAGAAGCCCTTTCCCTCGTGATGCCACCTCCTTGATTAACTGGGTAAGAACCTATGAATTCCCAAAACAACTAGAACTTGACATTTCCTTTCTTTAAGTATGAAAACATAAAGCAAGGAGTCTGTGTGTAAGCTCAATTTGCCCCCAAGGAGACATTAAAACACTCCCCTTTGACCAGGCCAGTCACACAGACATGCTCTCAGGCAGAGGCTGCTGGGCTGGGTGGGTGGTCCTCGTAGTTCCTGGACTCCGCGGAGCCTCGGCCTCTGACCACGGTGACGGCATAGCCATCAGAGCTACAGTCCCTACCCAGAGTAGGACAGGATCTCCGGGGGCAAACACAGGGCACGTTTCTTTTCCCAAGAAGAACCGGCAGATACCTCCCAAGAAGTTGTTCTGGAGCAGGAGACGTGGGCCAACTCCTGGGGCTGGGTGTCCCTCTCTTGGTTTGTCCTGCTCCTGTCCTCAGCTAAAAATGGGCAACCTATCCTTTCACTGCACCACGGGGGCTCTTGATTGCCTGTGGAAGTGCACTGTGGCTTATTACTAGCAGTTTATTAAGACAAGACAGAAATGTTTATCCCGTTAAGGCACCCCCTCCATAACCTTAACCTAACCATCAAGGCACCTAGCGAGGCTTGGGATCATGACTGCGTTTGCCTTTACATGTTTATTTTCCTTACCAGCTACTTCTCGCTTGTATATGAGGAAGGAAAATGAAGGGAAAACCTTTCCTCTGTACATTCTGTTCATCCCAGTCCATTTTGTCTGCTTTCAAACACACGCTGCCAAAAGGCACATCTCTTGACAGAACAGACTTTGCACCTGGCAGACCAGGTGTGTTCAAGGAAGTGGCAGCTGTCTGGGCAGGTAGAACGTGTGTGTTCTTCCTTTCCTACCTTCCTCTAGCTCTGTCTCACTCCTCTTCCTCCTTAACTCCACATCGTTCTAAGTCTCCCCTGGATTCAAAGTACAAACGCTGAGGCATCTGCAACCCGTGAAGAGGCCCAAGCAAGGGTGGCGGTGGGAGGGGTGGGGACGGAGCAGCCACCTGGCTTCCTGTCTCAGCTGAGAGTGTTTAAGCCCCGAACATAAAATCTGAAATAGATGGGAATTCTATCTAAAACTACTTGTAATTTTATGCCCTCTTCCTCTCTGTCTCTCTTTTAAAGACAATTATATCTTTATAGATCTGTCTCTTGCTGGCACGGTGTAGAATTGCTAAAGGAAGGGAAACATTTAAATGACTTTATTACTGATTACTTTGCAATTATGGCCCTATAGTTGTTATGGACTGAGTAGTGCCCCCTCCACCCCCACCCCTGCCACCCCGCCAAATTCATATGTTGATGTCCTAATCCCTAAAGAGACTGTGTTTGGAGATAGGGCCCTTAAGGAGGTAAATAAGGTTAAGTGAGGTCATACCAGTGGGCCCTAATCCAACAGGACTAGTGTCCTTATAAGAAAAGGAAAAGATACCAAAATTCTCTCTCTCTCTTTCTCTGAATGCACACAGAAAAAAAGGTCATGTGAAGACACAGCAAGAAGGCAGCTGTCTACAAGCCAGGAAGAGAGTCCTCACCAGAAACCAATCCTGCAGGCACCTTGATCTTGGACTTCCAGCCTCCAGGACTGTGAAAGAATAAATTTCTGTGGTTTAAGCCACCCAGTCTGTGGTATGTCATTATGGCAGCTCAAGCTGATTGATATGGTGGTCATTCTTTAGAAACTAAGGATGAAAATCTCAAAGATTATACAGGACTGGTATGGGTGCTAGCAGATTAGGCCTCAAAAGGCCATTGTAATTCTTCTGTTATCACTGCCTACTGTCTGGAGTAAAAATAGAAGGAGGGGAAATTGCTGAGTTTGCCAATCCATTTCATAAAGACTTCTGATGTTCTCAGAAGGAAAAGTTGAAATGTTTCAAGAAAGCCTGTTTCAGAAGTTGAGAATGGACAGAGGGAATTTATGGGAAGTTTTCCCAGCCACTAGGTGAAGGGGGTGGCTCCCAAGTCAGTCACTGAGAAGAGTAAAGGAGGCTGGAGTAAGTGACTTCCTGCTTTTGTCAGAAACAAATTACAGGACTACCCGGCCTGATAAAGCGAACAACTGGAAGAAGGGATGTAGGGTATGCTGCATTAACATGAGTGGTCATTTTAAGTCCTTCTGTCCTAAAACCCAACTGTCCCTCAAGGCTAGGTTTGGGGTCCTCAGGGAGAGGGGGTGTGCCTTGACTTTCTGCTTCATTTTGCAGGTGGGCAGATCAACTTGGGCAGAAATGTTTGGAGTAAACAATCAGCCCAGGAAATCTGTAGCAGAATGCTAGATGCTTGTGTGTTCAACTAACCTTGGAATAGAGACAGCCCCAGTAGTTGTCAGCTCAGCAAGGACACTGTCAGAAAGTCAGGGGAAGGTTGTGTCCTCACAGAGGACAAAACTAAGGCCACTGGTGTGTGGCACTAAGGGCCTGGGATTGTTCCCAAGGCTGTGTGTTGGCTGCTGTTCCAGCTCACTTTGCAGGACACGCGTCTGCAGATGGAAAGGCAGCTGGGAGTGGGTCAACTCAACACCTGGGCCCTCCAGGCCCCAGAGTCCCACCAGGGCTTGAGTCAGAGCCTTTAGAATAGCCACAAGCCCAGTTGCTCAGAGAAGAGAGACCTATCTTTCCCCAGTGCAATACAGATTTCCAAAGGCTTCCAGATCCAGATCCCCAGGATCCCAGACCCACTCACTCAGCTCAAGTTTGTTTTCTGACCTGAGCTTTATGAAGTCTTTTCAATTCTTCTTGCTTAACCAATTGTTTTGTTGCTTTTTCTAGCTTCCTTCTTCTTCTTAGTGTCTTCCTCTCCTACAAAAACCAAGAAGAAAAAAATATGTCTTGAAAAATGAAGCTGAAATTTACAAAATACTGTCACACACTCTGCCCTCTCCAACCAAACCACTGCTTAGCTTCTAGAACAACAATGTCAACAGAACTTTCTGCAGTGATGGAAATGTTCTGTATCTAGGCATAAGATTGCCTTCCCTACTTCACTTTGCTTGTACAAATATGTCATTAATACCACTGGGTTCTCTGTGTGCCTGGGCTAGTAGAATACAGAACATTCAAAATTGAGGCATTTAAAATAGCTGTCCAGATCCTGACGGTGTCTCTTCCAGGTTTTAGACAGCAGAGAAAGGAGAAGTAGTGGTGTGACCAGCTCCACATACGGGAAGTTTCAGGAGACTCTTCTGATTGGAGAGGCAGCAGAGAATAATGTTTGAGCACTGGGCCCAGGAGCCATGCAAAGCTGGCATTCAAACCCCAGCTGAGCTCTGTGAGCTTCGGGATGTCATACAACTTTCTGAACTTCAGCGTCCTCTTCAGAGCGATGAGAATGATTTAATGCCTACCTTGTAGGGATGGGATAAGGACTAAATGGGGTAAGGTGGGTCAAGTCCTTTGCAGAATACTTAAAAAAGATATGGGATAGATATTCAGTAAATACTATGATTTTTACTGTTACCAGTATGATTATTATATTATTATTATACAAATTAGCATGATTATAATTTCTTACTAAAATCTACTATTTTTCATATATGTGTGTGTATGTATGTAGTATGTATAATGTATGTATGTATACATCTTACATATACAAAATAAATGTCCAACTTGGGCCAGTTTTATTATGTTTGCCTTCTCGGAGCATACACATCAATTTTCTATATTAGGATGAGAATGAGAACATACGAGAGACTTTTTTCTATGCTGGCAGAAATAAATATGGAATTAAAAACTTGTTACATCTAGCCTGGTGCCTGGGCATTCAGTAGCTCTGGCTGAGCTGAATATTTGCCCATTAAAAGGACTATAAATCCACAAGTGGGGAATAGACCTAACAGGCCTGACCCCAGGTCCATAATAGAGGTCAGAGATTTTACCTTAAAAGCAAGTGCCTTTCCAGGGCTTTCTGGATCCTTGTCATTCGGCCACCCATTCCATCACTCTCCTTAGGAGAGCATCCAGCTTTCAGGGTTCAGAATGTTTACGGATCATTGGTGAAAACATTTAGCTCAATGACGAAACTTGGTTTTTCTAAAATTCTCTGTAGGATGTAGAATCCTAAAGATCTTCATCCTTTCTTTCATCCTTGGAAGGAAATTTTGGCTCTCAGAACTCAAACTTATTCTATATCACATCTCTATTGCTAGAGGACAACTTCCAGATTGACTGTCAACCACTGCAGAGGTTCCAGGCCATTTGGGTGAGGGAACCTCTCCTTTAAGCAGCCAGGACCTTTCTGGGAAGGCTGGGTGGGGAGGGGTGTGGTGTTATTTAACAAATATCTCTTGAGCTTCCACTATACTAATCTACATAATAATTGCCAGCATTTTTTGTGTGCTATGTGCCAGACACTGTACTGATTACTTCACATGCATCATTTTATTTATTCCACAAATTACCTTATTTCACAGATAAGGAAATCAAAACTCAGAGAAGTTAAATAACTTGCCCAAGATGACACAATCCGGAATTGGTAGAGCCAGGAGCTAAGCGCAGGTAACCTGAATCCAGTGTCCACATTTCTATCGAGTTTATTCTGCCTTTCCTGTGCCAAATTCGGTGCAGATGCATCAAGGACCTCTGCTTTATAGAAATATCAAACTTCCCCCCTAAATTAAGACCATTCAAACAATTTCAGCGAGGGATGCCTTGACAGCATCGCGCTGTCTTAGCACTTCCCAGCAGCAAAGCTGCCAAACCCCAACTGCTTTATCAAGAGTCAGCAAAGCAGAACCTAGACAGGGAAAGAAAGTCCTTTACTGCCTTTTATTAAAAGATGTGGACATAGAAAAAAAGAAGGATGATTTATTAACAAACGCTCATATAGCCTTACATTGCACCAGGCACGGTTCTCACATCTTCAATAATGGTGATGACGATACAGAGAAGAAAGGCAAACGTCTAAGGGCTAAGGAAGAAAAAGATGAAGGACAGAGAAAGGGAGAAATCTGGCAGGACTGAAGACAAGCTGCCTGTCCCCCTCTCTCTCAGATCCAGGCATTAACCTGAGGGGAGGGGGCAGAGCAAAGAGGCGAGGCTGCATATCCTGTCTCCAGTTTCCTTTGCAAAGGTTCACTTGAGCTGACGTGGGCTCTGTGCCATGTGGCTGGGGACACACCTATATGGGGCAGAAGAGATAAAGAAACTAGAAGGGAAAGCACTTCCCTTGTTCCTTCAGTGTGAGCCCTTGGGAAGTCATAAAGAAGGAACCTTTTTGCCAGCTTCCCTGCCTGAAGAGTGGGCCGTGTTGGAAGCCAGGTGAAGCGGGCAAGGTTTACCACACTGCAGGCTTATGTGATGACTGGCTCTGTTCTGGTCCAGCAGGAGGACAGGAGCTATTCGCAGTGCTTGCCCTAGGTATCATGGTCTTGCCATTTCGATGGCTTTCAGCCACTCCATTCTTTTGGTCCCCATGAGTGGCAGAATGGCTGATGCTGGGGCTTCTGCCTCATTTGAATACAGAATTAACTCAGGGTCACTCAAGGGGGTGAGAGGGTCTGTAAGGAAATCCCAGAAATCAACACGACACATAGAATTCATTGGTACTGAGTGTCTAACTAATCATGGACACCCACGGTTAGAAATCAGAAATCTCTACGTATTCTCTTCTTCTCATTCTCTCTCTCCCCACCACGTCCCAGCTCTCTCCTGACTTGCTCCAAGGTGGGCCGTGGGGAGCTGGAACCCCTGAATGACTTGAGATGATGCCAAAGCTCCTAGCGCTAGATATGGAAAAGTTGAGTTTAAGTAAATAAATTTGGTTCTCTCTCTTTCTCCACAGATCCTTACTGCTCCAAAAAATAAACACTGCCAGAGCAGTGAACTGCTTCTGTCTGCCCAGGAAGCATATGATGTCCAGCCATTCAGCTCTTCCAGCCCCAGAGGATAAAGAAAACAATGGTGGGATTTGCTCATGGGATGCGTGTCTCCGTGTATGTAACATACAGACACATTTAAAGACATACAATGACGTTTGTGTTTTTTAATCCATGGGCATGGGAGTTATTTAAAGGGTTCTCCAGAAATTAATGTTCATTAAGCAAAGAGAAGAACTGCCATTCCCCCGCCGGCACACGGCTAGTCAGTGGGGATCCTCAGAGTCTAGATGCAACTGCATGGTACATTTCGTATTTCTGATTAGAATAAACATAACGTTTTCCATGCAATCTGCCTCTAGTGCTTCTTAAATGAAGCTGTGCTACCCCGAGGGAAATACACATCTGCTTGTTTTAATTTTTTCGATGGTTTGCTTGTTGGATCACCACTTTAAGAGCTGCAGTCACCAAATGGTTTCAAGTAAATATGTCTGTTTTTTCCCCCTTCCCACTTTGACATCTCTGAGAAAGGCAAGTTTCTAAAAGTTAAAAAAAATATATATAAAGGTAATTCTTAGGGGGTTCCAGGTAAAAAGAGCGGCTGCTGTCAGATGCAATGAAACGTGATTCTCCTAATGAAACTGCTGCAGCTGGAGCCCACATTGGGTCTGAAATCTGGATGGTAAACGGCCCCCGCAAGCCAAGGCCCCCTTTGGTTTGCCAAGTGTTGTTACCTTTGACCGCAAGAAAGGCTGAGGATCGAATTCTTCATCTGCAGAGGAGGTGGTGGTGGAAGAGGTGGAAGAGGCAGTCCCTGTCACCTGCGTTCTGACGGGGACGTGCTTGGGACCTGAAATGGGAACAGAAGAACTCACTGAACTCCTAGCTTCTTCTCCTGCATCATGACCCAAAGCCACCTCTCCCTCCTCCCTGCTACCCCCATTCTCTTCCTCCCTGCCCTCCCCTCACTGCACCTGCCATGAGCGTGAGGCGGCAGCACCTAAGGGCAACTGAAAATTTGGCCCTCTACGTTAATTACATTTCTGGGTCCCTGCCAAGAGCTTTGCAGCTCTCTTTTCATGTGAAAAATAAAAAGGTATTATGCAGAAATCAATTAATTCCTTAAACACCATTTATATGGTGTGTTGCTAGGAATGCATTCAGAGATGAAATCTATTATTAAAATTCATGTCTGAAGTTAGCTGAGTTACCTAAATGCTTGTGTAAGGTTCGTTCTGCAGAGTAATTGAATGCAAAAAAGTCGGAGCCAGCTCTTAAACAAATCGCCCTTCTGCGGCTCACAGCATCTGGCACCCATTTTTACTACATGACATCTGCTCAGTGTAAAAGGGCTGGCGTCAGAATGTCTGGTCATAGAAAAAAAAAAAATCCCAAATGTAATCAGAAGCAAAAGGACTCTAAGCCTAAGGTTTTATCACATAGTCTCATGCAACATAAATATTTCATTAATTATGGCTAAACAAATGCCAATTTTATTTTCCCAACTTGCAGATATTATCACATCATCGAAGTGATGATTCAAATGCCAGGAAAGGCGGTTTAAGATAGGGAGGGCTCAACAATTCAGGGCCCACGGGAGAGCTGAAGTCGAGGGGAGATGCCAACCCCTGAAAAAGAGGTAGATGGTTAGAGGCAGGAAAGTGCCTGTGTTCGCTCAGATCTCTTTGTGATCTGACTGGGGATCACGTGTGATAAAGTGTTCCAGGTGCCACAGGAGATTTTTATTCTTCTCAGCTAGAACATCTGCCCCTACACATCAACCTGATGCAGAGTTAATGATTAATATCTGGATTAACGCACCTTGAACACTGGATATCAGAACCAGCTAGGACTCCATGATAGGAGATTTACTAATCTTTACTCTGCCGCGTCAGCTTCTATCTAAAGAGAAATATGTGTTGGGTGGGGAGGGAGAAGGAGAGGCAATTCCAAGCTGACTAACATTCTCTCCAGCCTGCCTTTTCTTCCCTGTAATTTTCAACTATTCACCCCAGTGGGAGAGGCCAAGTTTTAAAAACTAAGGGTAATTTTAACCTCCAGGAACACATTTACATATGCTGTTATTCAAAGCAAAATAATGCAAAACATCTATATAATAACACAGCCTCTCTGGGGAGAGAGTTAACTGTTTTCCACTTTAATTTGCCAGATGGGAACGCTCAGGTGAAGAGAAAATCAGGAGCCGCATAATAACGGTGGAGGCATCGTTAGTGGGGAGCTGAGACTGTTTCCCAGCCCCAGCCACTAAATCACCACTGAGTACTTTAGTCACTGAGTATTCCCCTCTTAGTGTGTGAGCTTGAGGAACTAACTTCACCTCCTGAGTTTCTGGGGATCATGACATCTAACTTGCAGAACTGTTGTAGAAGAGTAAACATAATCAATATAAAGAGCCTAACACAGTGCCTGGTTCATTGCAGGTGCTTAAATAAATGTCATCATCATCATCTGCTGCCTCTCCCAGAAGATGAAGCAGCAGCCATTGCTTCATCATCATCATTGATCCCAACGAACAATACTGCAATATTACTAAAACTGCCTAATCTACCGTCATTTTATGAAGTATAATAACCTAAATTTAAAACTTTTTCTAACTGTCAAAAATAAATTTAATATTTCCACTGAATTTTATTTTGAAATTGAGGAGAAAACGTTCCCAGATATAATGCATTTCTTAAACTTCTGGCAAAGTTATATAAAGTTAAATAGTTACCCTTGAATCTCTTCCCCTTTACTCTCTTCCATCATAGAACCATTCATTCTAGTTTACTTTTCATTTGCAAGCTTAAAAAATTTGCAGCATTGTTCTACTCTGGCTATAATGGAGTGACTGATTCTGGGACTGATCTCCCACCACAAAGCACTAGAAGTCAGGATGAAATATATGAAGCAGCTGTTTCCAGACACTGGACAAGAGGCAGTACAGAACTGTGATAAAGGCGGGAACAGAGCTTACATGAGGTAAGCCCTACAATCACAGTAGCTTTCTGCCTACAGGCACTTTCCAGAACACAGTGCAGGTAGGAGGAACCTAAACAGAGCATAGCAGATTCATTGAGTTGAGAAGACAAAGGTCACCGTTTGAGTGGGCTGAGGCAGTTGGAATATGTGGGGAAGAGTACTGAGAGGAAGGAGCTATGCAGAAAACAGACTTCAGAAATAAGCATAAAAGTCAACTTGAGTCTATTGCTTAATGATAAACTATAGATGCATAGAGAGAAATTGCATGAGGTTGGGCCGACAACTGCTGAAGAGTTACAGGGTAAATAATCTCTAAAGCTTTCACAAGACTGGAAAATGTTCAAGTTTTACCCAAATAGGGTAGAGCAAATGTTGGGGGCATTAGAGTGGAGACGACAGAAGAGTCGCACTTGAGTAACAGGGATAAATTACCTCTAGAGTAAAGGTCATTATAGACATAACTAATTAAGCTTAAAAACCAGCCTTGTAAGAAACAAATTGATCTGCAAGTTACTCTACTGCCTGTCAAACATTTTTTAATGCTTATATAACATTCTTTAAATGAGGAAACAAAATCTAGACACTCTAAAATGTAATATTTACAAAATCTAACAGCCAGTAAGCAGTTACTAGATACACAAAAAAGCAGGACAATGAGTCTGATAATCAAGAGAAAAATCAATCAATAAAAGCAGACTCAGAAATGATGAAATTAGCAGACAAAGATTTAAAAAGAGTTATTCTAAATGTGCTCAAGAATTTAAAAAGAAAACATGAACAGAATAAGGACAGAAACAATAAATATTTTTAAAAGAACCAAATGGAACCTATGAAGATGAAAACTACAAAATCTGAAATGAAAATTTCACTGGATCAGTTTAACAACAGACTAAATACTGCAGAGGAAAATATTCAGTGAAATTAAATAATAGCAATAAAATAAAAACTATCTAAAATGAAGCACAGAGAAAAAGAGACTGAAAAAATGAATAGAACCTCAATGACCCATGGGACAATATCAAGTGGTCTAAAATACATATGATTGGAGTGCCAGGAGACAGAGGGAGAATGACAGGAACAGAAAACATAGTTGACGTAATATTGCTGAAAATCATGCAAATTTAATGAAAATTGTAAATCCACAGCTTCAAGAAGCTCAAAAACCCACAAGCAGGGTAAACACAAAGAAAATCATAGCAAGCCTCATGATAATGAAATTGCCAAAAACCAGAGATACAGATAAAATCTCAAAAGAAGACAGAGAAAAATGATACATTTCATACAGAGAAACAAAGATAAGAATGTCCATGGACATCTTGTCAGAACCTAAATATGCCAAGAGACAATAGAACATCATTAAAATGCTGAAAGAACAAAAAAAATCTGTCAACTTATGATTCTATGTCCAGTGAAATGACCCATTCAAAATGAAGCAAAAGGGGCTTCCCTGGTGGTCCAGTGGGTAAGACTCCACACTCCCAATGCAGGGGACCCAGGTTTGATCCCTGCTTGGGGAACTAGATCCCGCATGCACACTGCAACTAAGAGTTCGAAGGCCACAACTAAGAAGTCTGCATGCCTCAATGAAGATCCCGTGTGCAGCAGCTAAGACCCGGCACAGACAAAATAAATAAATAAAATAATAAATAAATAAACAAATATCAAAAAAAAATTCTCCTTACCTTCCTTGTTTTTTTAAAAAAAAATGAAGCAAAAAGAAAGGGTTTTTTTTTGTTGTTTTTTTGCTTTTTTTAGGAGAAAGAAGTTAGGATAATTTGTTGTTAGCTGACATGGATATTAAAAAGTTTTAAAAAGTTCTGTAGCAGAAGGAATATACCAGATGGAATGAAGAGGTTCAGAAATGGTAAATATAATTTTTCTTTGTGGTTCTTAATTTCTTTAAAAGACAATTGACTGTTTAATGTAAGATAGTGTGAAATAATAAGAAATATACCTACAGATCTTCCTCTGCTTACAATGGGGTTACATCCCGATAAACCCATCCAAAGTTGAAAATATTGTAAGTTGAAAACTCATTTAATACACCTAACTTACTAAATGTTGTAACTTAGCCTAGCATACCTAAATGTGCTCAGAACACTTACATTGCCTACAGTTGGAAAAAATCATCTAAAACAAAGCCTAATTTATAACAAAGGGTAGACTAGCTCATGTATTGATAGATTATTGAATACTACACTGAAAGTGAAAAACAGAATGGTTGTTTGAGTACAGAGTACAGGCTGTGTATCGGTTATTTACCAGCCAGGTCTCCTGGCTGACTGCGAGCTGTGGCTCTCTGGAGAGTATGGTACCACATATTGCTTGCCTGGGAAAAGATCAAAATTCAAAACGTGAAGTATGGTTTCTAATGAATGCATATTGCTTTTGCATTACCATAAAGTCAAAAAATTGCAAATTGAACCAGTGTAAATCAGGGACTTTCTGTATTGGTCTCTGCCCCTGGCTTCTGCTAATATTTGATCTTTGACCCCAATTCCTGACAAAAAGGTCCTAAAACCCTTGGAATTTCCTAGGTGATAGGAGTATCTTTTGTTCTAATGAAGTGGCTCTTGGTGGGCTTGTGGATGGGGACTGGTCACTAGAAAGACCAAGCCATGATTAGAAGCTTGGAACTATCATCCCTACCCCTCCATCTTCTGAAGAGGGGAGAGGGGCTGGAAAATGAGTTAATAATCGATCACACCTATGTGATGAAGCCTCCATAAAAATCCCTGAAGTACAGGGTTTAGAGAGCTCCCAGATTGGTGAACACATCCATGTGCTGGGAGGGTGCTGCACCCCAGCTCCATGGGGACAGAAGCTCCTGTGCTTGGGACCCTTCCAGACTTCATCTTATGTATTTGTTCATCAGGCTATTCATCTGTATCCTTTATCATATCCATTATAATAAACTAATAAGTATAAGTAAGTGTTTCCCTGAGTTCTACACCAGACTAGCAAATTATTGAACCCAAGGAAGGAACTGGGGGAACCTCTACTTATAACCAGTCGGTCAGAAGTACAGGTGACAACCTGTAAGGATACAGAAGATTTGAGCAAACACTACTAATACATTTGACCTAATTGACTGATATAAAACAACATCCCCAATAACTAGAGAATATAAATTTTTTTCAGACCACATGGAACATTCACTAAATTGGTGATATGCCAAGCCATAAAGCAAGTATCAACAAATTTCAAAAGACTGAAGTCATACATAGTATGTCTTCTGACAACAGTGAGGTTAAGCTAGAAATCAATTAATAAAAAATATAAGTAGAACACTTCAAAATGATTAGAACTTAAGCAATACTTTCTAACAACCTACAGATCAAAGAAGAAATAAAAATAAATTTAAATTAACTGATGATAAAAAATATGGTATAACAAAATGACTAGAATGCAGCTAAAGCGATGATTAGAGGGGAATTTAGAGCTTTAAATGTATACATTATGCAAAAGAGAAAAGTTGAGAATTGATGCTCTAAGATCTACTTCAAGAAACTAGAAAAAGAACCACCAAATGAACCTAAGGAAACCAAAAAGGAAGAAAATACTCAAGATAAGAACAGATTATGAAAGACAATAAAGACAAAGCAGAAATAAAATAGAAAATTAACAAAGCAAAAATTTTCTTCTTTAAAAAGATGAACAAAATTGATAACCTCCACGAAGAATGACTGAGAAAAAAGAGACAGAAAACACACCTACCAATACTGGGGATAAAAAGTCCTACAGAGTACTAAAGGAAGTTAGTAACCATAAACCATTTTATGACAATAAATTTGAAAATTTAGATTAAATGGACAAATTTATTGAAAAACATGACTTACAAAACTGACAAAAGAAGAAATAGAAAATCTGAGTAGTTACATATCTAACAAAAGGAACCCTCATATACTGCTGGTGGGAATATAAATTGGTGCAGCCACAGTAGAAAACAGTGTGAAGGTTCCTCAAAAAATTAAGAATAGATCTACCATATGATCCAGTTATTCCACTTCTGGGTATTTATCCAAAGAGCACAAAACACTAATTTCAAAAGATATACACACTATGCTGCATTCATCACTATGCTATGTTCATCACAGATATACACACTATGCTATGTTCATCACTATGCTACATTCATAGAGATGTGGTATAGGAGAGAATACTACTCAGCCATAAAAAAGGATGACATCTTGCCACTTGTGACAACATGGATGGACCTTGAGGATTTTATGCTAAGTGAAATAAGATGGAGAAAGACAAATATATATGAGTTCACTTATATGTGGAATACAAAAATAAATGAATTAATGAACAAATCAAATCAAACCAAATAAAAACAAACATGTGGATACAGAGAACAGAGTAATGGTTACCAGAGGGAAGAGGGTACCAGAGGGAAAAATGGGTAAAGAGGGTCAACTGTATGGTGATGGATGGGAACTAAAACTTTGGTTGTGAGCACACAGTAGTGTATATAGGAGTCAAAATATAATGCTGTACATGTTAAGCACATAATGTTATAACCAATAAAAAGAGTACCTATAAAAATAATCTACAGCAAATAGAAAGATAAGTCTTCTGATATTGGGCTAAAAAGATAATGATCTATTTATTACCACTTCTATTTAGCACTGTATAGGCGGTCCCAGGCAGTACAAGAAAATTAAATAAAAGGTATACAAACTGGAAAGGAAGAGGTCAAACTGTCTTTATTTTCAGACAACATGATTATCTGTGTAGAAAATCTCACAAAAAAGCTACTAGAATAATAAGTGATTTTAGCAAGGACAACAGAAAAAGTCAATTGCGTTTCTACATATTAACAATGAGCAACTGAAAATCAAAATTAAGAAAGCCACTCCATTTACAGCAGTAACAACAACAAACTGTGAAATTCTTAAGGGATACATTTAACAAAATATGCACAGGAACTACACACTGAAAACTAAGAAAACCTAAATAAATTAAGAGATATTCCATCTCCATGGACTGAAAGACTCAGTAGGTATCAATTTTTCCCAAATTATTTAGAGACTAAAAACAATCCCAATCAAAATTCCAGCAGGCTTATTTGGTAGAAATTGACTAGCTAAATTTAAAATTTTTATGGAAACACAAAAGACCTAGAACAGCCAAAATAACTTTTAAGAACAAAATTTGAGGACTCCCACTACCTGTTTGCAAGATCTACTCTAAATCTCTAGTAATCAAGAGTATAAGGATAAATATACAGATCAATGGAACAGAGTAGAGAGTACAGAGGTAAACCCACACGTATACAGTCAACTAATTATCTGTAAAGATGACATTGTAACACAATGGGGGAAGAAGAGACTTTTTAACAAGTGGTGCTTTAACAATTGGATATCTATGGGCAAAAAACTTTGACTTTTATTTACTATAAGAAATTAATTAGAATTGGATTATAGACTTAAGCCCAAAAGCTAAAAACTGTAAAACTTCTGAGAGAAAACATAGGAGAAAGCCTTAGTAACTTTGGGTTTAGAAAGATTTCTTAAATCTAATTCAAATTATTAAAAAATTAATTAATTTGACTTCATCGAATTAAAAACTGCTGTTCTTTGGATGATGAAAATGCAAAGACAATCCACTAGCTGGGAGAAAATATTTGTAAACACATATCTGATAAAGGACTTATAACCTGAATTTTTATGAACTCTGACTAAATAGAGGGTTATAGTGTGTTCTCAGATCAGAAGACACAATATTCTAAAGCTATCAAATGTCTCTAAATTAATCAATTTAAAACTGTATCATTTATAACTGTACACACAAAAATTGAATACCAGGGAATATATGTAATGAAAATTGTGCAAGATCACTACAACTACAAAACACTGACAGAAATTGCAGAAGTCTTTAGGAATGTATCATGTCCAGGGATTTGAAGATTTACTATTATAAAGATGTTAATTTTCTCCAAATTTATCTCTGGAGTCAATGCAATACTAGTCATATGCCCAGAAAATATTTTTGTGGAAATTGATGAGTTGATTCTTTAAGTCATATGGAAATGCAAAAGGCCAAGAATATCAAACAATCTTGAAGAACAAAGTGGAGAACTTACTTCAGACTATGAAGATTTATTATAAAACCACATAATGAAAACAGAGTGATTCAGGTGCAAGGACAGACAAACCAGTGGAAATGAATAGAAGGTTCAAAAATGAACCTGCCTCATTAATGACAAAAGTGTTACTGCAATGAAGTGGGGGAAAAAGATGGCTTTTTTAATAAATGCTGCTGAATCAACTGGATAACAACACGGAAAAAAAATAAACCCTCACCCTACCTCACAGAATATACAAAAATCTATCCTACATTGGTCATAGACTTAATTATGAAAGATAAAATAATAAAGCTTCTATAACAGTGTTGTACAATAGAAATCCAACATGAGCCATGTATGTCATTTAAAATTTTCTAGTAGCCACATTAAAAAATGTAAAAACAGATGAAATTAGTCTTAATCATATGTTTAGCTCAAATTTCAAAAATATTATCATTTCAATGTGTAATCAAATATAAAAATATTAATGAGATCTTTTACATTACTTCATTCAAACTAAGTCTTCAGAATCTGGTGCATATTTTATACTTACAGCACATCTTGTTTCTTGGGGTTTTTTTTTTCATATATAGCTCCTTTATTTGTAGAAAAGATTTGTGGAAAACAAGGTAAATTTTATAAAAATTACATGGCTACCAAAATGAAACTCATCACTGGTGATAAATAAGTGACTGAAGTAATAACCAGTTTACCTGGGATGATTTGCCAGGATGCTCAAGGGGAGATATTACTTGGTACAGCCTGCTATATGCACCAAAATAATAGTTACTGACCTTTGAAATTTATGGAAAGAACCATACAAATGGTTTTCAGATATAACTTTAATTTTTGGAAGTATTTGAAGGGTTTTTTAAATTTTTAAAATATTTATTTATTTATTTATTTTTGGCTGCGTTGGGTCTTCGTTGCTGTGCGCAGGCTTTCTCTAGTTGCAGTGAGTGGGGGCTACTCTTCGCTGTGGTGCGCGGGCTTCTCATTGCGGTGGCTTTTCTTGTTACGGACCACGGGCTGTAGAGCACAGCCTTAGTAGTTGTGGTGCACGGGCTTAGCTGCTTCGCAGCATGTGGGATCTTCCTGGACCAGGGCTCAAACCCGTGTCCCCTGCATTAGCAGGTGGATTCTTAACCACTGTGCCACCAGGGAAGCCCTTGAATGGTTTTAAACATGGGCTTGAATTTGTAAACATCTACAACTGTCCCCCACAAGGACTCCCAGCCCAAGAGTAAGCTGTGGCTTAACCAATCGGGAATGTCTGTGCTGTTGAAGGCCAGTGCTATTTTCCACGGAGGGGAACATCAACCATTTTCTGGCTTGTTAGAACTTTCAAGGCCCTTATGTCTTTGATGCTGAGCATCTGGCCAGGGGCATTTTGTGAACCAGACAATGAGAGCTTCTTGGAATGAGCACATCTTGGTTTAGACAATACATTTTCAATAATTAAAGTGAAATGTAATCCTATCAAAAGAGAAACATTGAGTTGAATAGAAAAATATTTTATACAGCTTCAGTTTTAAAATTTAAATCCATTAACATAAATAAAATTAAAAATTCAATTCCTTACTCACACTAGCCCTATCTCAAGTGTGAAATAGTGGCTACCCTATTGGACAGTGCAATTCCAGAAGGTAACACACAACAGTATCTTTGTGACCTCAGGATAGGGAAAGATCTCATAAACAGGATGCAAAAATCAACAATAGGGGAAAATATTGATAAATTTGGCTTTATTAAAATAAGTGTCTTTGTTTATCAAAAACACCTTTAGAGAGTGAAAAAGTGAGCGGAAGAGTGGGAGAAGATATTTTTTATATATATATATCTATATCTATATCTATATATCTATATATCTATATATCTATATATATATATATCTATATCTGACAAAGGACTTATATCCAGAATCTACACAGATTACAAACCAATAAGGAAAGGGCTGACTACATAATGAAAGCATGGACAAAAGACTTGAATAGAGATATCATACAAGAAAATATCTACATAAGCATGTGAACAGTAGTGCAACATCATTATCAGGTAAATGCCAATTAAAACCATGAGATACCACCACACTCCCATAAAAATGGCGACATCAACAAAACAAAACAAAACTGAGACTATGGAGTGTTGGCAAGGATGTGGGTCAAGGGGAGTTCTCAGTTCCTGCTGGAGGGTATATACATTGGCACAGCCACATTGGAAAACCATTTGACAGTACCTACTAAAGCAAACCAATCACGCCTAACCCCAGGACCTAGCAATTCACTCCCAGGTATGTACTGACAGAGATTCTCTCTTCCCCCATACTCTAGCCAAGCTCACCTGAGCCCCCTCGACTAGACCTCAACCTTGGCCTGTAGCAACTAGGCTCTCAACACAAATAGTTTAGCCCACCCACTTCTTCCTACACTGAAAGACTTAAACACTGGCAGTTTCTAACAGTTCAAGGCCACATCCCTAGGATGACCCAGTCCCCCTTAAAGTACCTTCCTGAGAAAACTCAAGACTGACAAATGAATTTACTGTTTGTTTTAGCCAACACCTGTCTATAGGCTCCTGACCACACTTTCTTAGAGCCTTTACTAAAAAGGGCTTACAACTGTCAATCCTTCTTCTGTCCCTTTGAGATGTATATGTATCTCCTATCACTCAGGAGGACCAGAAAGCCAGTCCTTTCAAATGCAATCATCAGGAAGGATAGGGCCTCTGTCTCCCAGTTTCTGGGGGAGGATAGAATCCTAACTTCAATCACTGCCAGCTAACAGACCCAGCTGACCTAACCAGCATTTACACTAACCAACCGTATAGAACTTTTCACTTCCCTGACTCTACTGAGACACCACTCACCCCTCTCCCTATTCCCTCATTCTCCCTGTCAAACACCCAGCCACCTCTGGCAAAATCAAAGCTGAGTTCAGTTCATACTGAACTCTCTTCCCTACTGTAACAATAAATTACTAATTAAACTCTGTCCTTACCACTTTAACTAGTATCTGGCTTTGTTTATCTTTGACAATACCCAACAGAAACACTATGTATAAGGGTGCTGAAAGCAGCATTCTTCACAATAAAAACAACTGAAAACAACCTAAGTGCCCAGCATCAGAATGCACCAATAAAGAGTGTCATATTCATACAAGCGAATAAAATGAGGTGGTGGAAAAGAGGAAACCACTGCTACGCATATGGACATGGATCCACCCCCCTTAACGTTTAATGAAAGAAGCCAGGCACAAAAGAGCACATATTTGTATTAGTTTTCTATTGTTGTGGGAGCAGTGAACACCGTAGCAGCTTACAATAGCACCTACTGATTATCTCATAGTCATGTAGGTCAGAAGTGCAGGCCTGGCTCCACTGGGTCCTCTGCTCAGTGTCTCCCAAAGCTGTAGTCAAGGTGTCCACTGGGTTGGGGTCTCATTTGCAGCTAAGGGTTCTCTTCCAGCTCATTCAGATTGTTGGCAGAATTTAGTTCTTAGTGGTTGTAGGACACGGGGTCCGTTTTCTTGCTGGCTGTCAGCTGGTTGTAGCTCCTGGAGGCCTCCTGCTTATAAGTTCTCTCACTGCATGACAGGTTACTCCTTCGAGGCCAGCAGGACCATGTCTTTCTCATGCTTTGAATTTCTGACTTCGGGAAGGGCCCTGTCCTTGCTAAGGGCTCACCCGATTACGTCAGGCCTATCCCTTTCCCTTTTGATGAACTCAAACTCAATTGTCTTGGAACTTAATTACATTTGCAAAACCCCATACCCTAAGCACAGGAGTGAGAGCCACCATATTCACATTCCACCATACTCAAGAGGATGAGAGTACACAGGGCAAGAACATGGGAGGCAGGCAGCATGGGGTCCTCTCAGAATTTTGCCTACCACAAGACTGAATGATTCAAATTTATAAAGTCAAAAAATTGCAAAAGTATTCTAAGATGACAGAAGTCAGATGGTAAGCACTTTTGTTGGGTGACACATATATTTGGGAAGAAGCATGAGGGAGGCTTCTGAATGCTGGTAGTGTTCTATATCTTGATCTCCAAGGTGATTACACAAATGTGCACTTTGCAAAAATTCATCAGTTTTGTACTTAATATTTGTGTATGTATTTTATACTGCAATAAATAATTTACACAAAAATTTTAAAAGAGAGGTTCTCAGGGTGCTTTGTTTAATTACATAGAGGAGCAATAATTAGCATTAAAATTGTTGGTATAAAATTGGCACTGATAAGTGCTTGAAGTCAGTTTATGCCCCCAAGTAAGAGACTCTGAGAAGTTTATGTTTATCAATAATCTACCTGGCAAGGTGTGTTGTAAAAATGAGAAAAATTAAATTTCAGCTGGCTCTTTATTCACGTGATCATAAATCTGAGGTATTTCCATTTGAATAAATTTTGAAAGTTTCTCACTCTCCGTTTCAATACTGTTTTCTCTCTCCACTGCATGGAAGTGTGCAGCAAGTTAAGTGTAAAGTGAGCTCTGTGTGTGTGTGTGTGTGCGTGTGTATTTGTGATTGGTAGGCTGGGCAAGGGCAGGGAAATACAAGGAAACTAATGGGCCTGATCTGATAGGGTAGGTAAAATCTTTACATTCTTAGGATACTGACTTAAGAACACCTCAGAAACACAAAGCTCTTCTATGCGATGGGTCCAGGCACTATTTTCAGAGCTGGTCAGCTTTAACCTAACTCCATTCTGCACTCCCATTCTGTTCCAAGCTAAGGAAGTCACACCATTTCCTAATGAATATAAATGAATGCAGCCCTCCATGAAAAATAAATCAGGAAAACACATTTACTCCAACTTATTCTAATCAGCACATACAGAAGTCATATAAATATGATGTAAGTAAACTAAAGGCTAATCTCACTATGAATTTGATGCAAAAATCTTAAATAAAATATCAGCAAACAGAATAGAAAAGTATATTAAATAATAAGACACCATGACTGAGTGGTATTTATTTCAGCAATACAAGGATGGTTCAGTATCAGTGAATCCACTACATAATTCATACTATTAATTAAACTATGGAGCAAAAATCATGCAGTCATCTCAAATTGTGCTGACATTTAATAAAATTCAACATCCATTCATGATTTAAAATACTTTTAATAAAATAGGACTAGATGGCTATTTTCTCAAAATATATCTGGGTCAACCCAGAAGCCAGCACCATGCTTAAATGGGAAAACATTTAATGAGATGCATTCTCATTAATGTTCAGAATATAATATAGAAACCATTATCACTACCTTAATATTGTTCTGGAGATTGTGGAAACCAAAGAAATTAGGAAACAAAATAAGTTAGTGCTACACAACTTAAAAACAAGAGGTAAAATTATCATTATTTGTAGATGTTATGACTGTATATTTGGGGAGGACCTAGGAGAAGTCACTGAAAAGCATTTACAAGCAAAGAGAATTCAGTAAAAATGGATGGGTCAAAAATTACTATACAGAAATCAATAAATTTCATATACACAATAGTAGGAGGATAAAATGGAAAATGTTTATAACAGCAACAAAAATGAACATATCTAGTAATAAACTTAACAATAAATATGCAAGATCTATATGATGTAAAGTTTAGAATAGTCCAGAGGGTCACAAAAAAAGATATGGGCAAATGGAAAGGCAATTCATATCATAAGGTTGTAAATTCTCACCAAGTTAGTTTGTAAACTTAATCCCATAAAAGTACTCACAGGATTTTGGGGGTACATAGGCAAGCTAATGCTCAGTCCACATAGAATATCAAAGAAGCAAGAAGAGCCAGGAAAGTTTTGAAAGAGAAGATCAATAATGAAATACTCTTCCTACCAGATGGTAAAATACAGAATTTTTAAAGTATATAAATATATAAAGGAAAATAATCAAAACAGTGTGGAACTGATACATAACAGACAACTCAATAGAATATAATAGATGGTGTGGAAATCAGTCCAAGTACAGGAATCTGATATATGATAAAGATGTCATCTCACATAAGAGAAGAAACGATGAATATTCACTAAATAATTTTAGGATAACCAAAGAGACATCTAAAAAAAGAAGGTTGGATCCATAGCTCACATTTTATACTAGGGTAATTTCTTGATATAAACATATAAATGTAAAAAAATAAGAAATTTGTCCATAAACTTAGAAAAAGTTCTTTCTGAATTATATTGTACAAAGCCCAGAAGCCATAAAATGGAAAATTGCTACAACTATTATATAAAATTAAAATTTTATGTGGCAAAAATCACCGTAAACAAAGTTAAACACAAACAAGAAGCTGGAAAAAGTATTTGTAATTTATATCACAAGAAAAAAGCTAAGTTTCCCTTTTACAGAGT
Organism: Balaenoptera borealis; assembly: GCF_965194805.1. NCBI lineage: Eukaryota > Metazoa > Chordata > Mammalia > Artiodactyla > Balaenopteridae > Balaenoptera > Balaenoptera borealis. Next base: position 44,473,476 of record NC_138868.1, read on the forward strand.
CCCTACATATTATCAAGAAAAATACCAACAACCCAACAGAAAACTAGATAAAGACAGAAACAACAGTACACAGAAAAGGAAATACAAATGACTCTTCAATGGATGAAAAGATGCTCAATCTCTAATCAGGCTGGTAAAGATTTTTTTTAAAAGTTGGGTAGCGCACTGCAAGTGTAGAAATAGCACTCTCCTACTTTGCTGCTGGGGAGGGTGAACCAGCACCACTTTGATGGAGGACAATTTGGCAATACCTATCAAAATTCTCAATTCACATGGACTTTGTTCCAGCATTTCCACTTCTAGGAATTTATCTTAGAGGTAAATTCACACATATGCCAAATGGCCCGAGTTCTTCATTATTGTAGCACTGTTTGCAATAACAACATTTTGAAATACTTAAGCTTTCCATCACGGCGGACTGACCGGCTACATAAATTATGGCACATCTACACGATGGAATACCATGGAGCTATGAAATGAGGGAGAAAGTTCTGTATGTACTAATACAGAATGATCTCCAAAATAAAATTAAAAGTTCAAAAAAAGTATGTACAATACGCTAGCATGCTATTATTTGTTCAAAAAAGAAAGAATATGATATGTAAATTTTCTCATATATTCATAAATTTTGTCTGGAAGAATGCCCAAGAACCTGATAATAGTATCTGTCATCAGGGATAGGACCTGGACGGCTCAGGGACAGACAGGGACAGGGATGGGAGATACGACTATTCATTTTGTGCCTTTTGTACCCTTTTATTTTGAGCCATGTGAATGTATTATCTATCAAAAAACGCACAGCACCATTAAACTTTATGATGTAATAAAAAGGGTGTAGTTATACTTCAGCCTGTTCATGCTTATCCTTAATTGGCTGAAAATAAAGTCTCTTGTTAATCTGTGTAGCTTTTTGATTAAAGCACCAAAAGAGAGAAATAATTTTTTGCTGGAAAACTGAAGTTCCAAAATAAAAGTTAAATTTTTTTAAAGTTTAAAGAAAAAGTTCTCAACAATAGGGATGGTAGAATCAGTTTGTTTAAAGCAATCAAACAAATAGCAACAACAAAAAAGAAATTATGTAAGTGTTTACACTGTCTCCAAGGATATGAGAGATTACATGACTTTTTAAAAATATTTCCTGGGCCTTCCCTGGTGGGTCAGTGGTTAAGAATCCACCTGCCAATGCAGGGGACACGGGTTTGAGCCCTGGTCTGGGAAGATCCCACATGCTGCGGAGCAACTAAGCCCGTGTGCCACAGCTACTGAGCCCACGAGCCACAACCACTGAAGCCGGTGTGCCTAGAGGCCGTGCTCTGCAGCAAGAGAAGCCACTGCAATGAGAAGCCCACGCACCACAACTAGAGAAAGCCCGCGTGCAGCAACAAAAACCCAACCTAACCAAAAATAAATAAATAAATAAATTTAAAAAAAATTTCCTTATTGTTGAATTATTCTGATCTGTTGATATATTAATTAATTTTATAATTTGAAAAATTATAATCAGATTTAAATATCAAAAAGCCTTAGGTCCCACTGGTAGCCAAATATACATAAATGTGTTTAAGCTAGTAATAAAAAAATACAAGTTTAAGAGAGACACCATTTTCCTGACTAGTAAAATAGCAACACTGAAAAAATATGGTACTTAATGCAGGTGACAGTGTGGTGAAAAGGGTACTCTCGTTAATGGTGAAATATAAACTGGTACCTTCCCCTTGTTTTAATTGAAATTTACAACACACAGTTGTAAGAAATAACACAGAAAGAACCTATATAGTCTTTACCTGTACAATTCTCTTTTAAAAAACAATTTGTCGGGCTTCCCTGGTGGCGCAGTGGTTGGGAGTCTGCCTGCCAGTGCAGGGGACACGGGTTCGAGCCCTGGTCTGGGAAGATCCCACGTGCCGCGGAGCAACTAGGCCCGTGAGCCACAACTACTGAGCCTGCGCGTCTGGAGCTTGTGCTCCGCAACAGGAGAGGCCACGATAGTGAGAGGCCTGCGCACCGCGATGAAGAGTGGCCCCCGCTCGCCGCAACTAGAGAAAGCCCTCGCACAGAAACGAAGACCCAACACAGCCAAAAATAAATAAATAAAAAATAAAAATAAAGGAATTCCTTTAAAAAAAAAAAAAAAATTTGTCAGTATCAGTTAAGAATCTTAAAAAACTCACACTTTTCAACTAGTAATTCCATTTCTTAGAACCTATCCTAAAAAAATATAATTCAAAGGAGAGAAAAAGCTATATGCATAAAAATGTTCATTCAATACCATATATAAAATATAAATATATTCATATATATGTGTTAAATGATAAGAAAATAGTTCATTAAATAATAACATAAACACTAGACAGAATATTCTACAGCCATTATATCACATTTATGTAGACTATGAGGTAATTGCCTTAATACCTATGCTATAATGTTGATTTAAAAGATATAAACTTTTATGTATAATAGTGAAAAATATTCATATGGTCAATGAGTGGGAAAGCAGCGGAATTATGGTTGATTCTTTGTCTCTTCCAAAACTTTCTAGAACGTAATTTCAAATTTAATTTTTTGGGGCTTCCCTGGTGGCGCAGTGGTTGAGAATCTGCCTGCCAATGCAGGGGACGCGGGTTCGAGCCCTGATCTGGGAGGATCCCACATGCCACGGAGCAACTAAGCCCGTGAGCCACAATTACTGAGCCTGTGCGTCTGGAGCCTGTGCTCTGCAACGGGAGAGGCCGCGACAGTGAGAGGCCCACGCACCGCGATGAAGAGTGGCCCCCGCTTGCCGCAACTGGGGAAAGCCCTCGCACAGAAACGAAGACCCAACGCAGCCAAAAATAAATAAATTAATTAATTAATTTAAAAAAAAAAATTTAATTTTTTCAGATTATTTTCAAATTTTCTAAATTCAAGTTTTTCCTACTTTTGTCAGAATTTAATTTGAGAAGCAAAAAGAGATGAAAGATGCCTGCTTGTTAATCCAATAACTAATTGCCCAGCATGAACGGTAGACTTTTGTTAGGAAAGAGCCACTTACTTGCATCTTTCTCTGGAGAAGGAGGAGGGACCCCCTGCCCCAGACAGGTGCTCTTGACCAGCTGCACCAGCTTCTCTGGGGCCTGGGCATTGCCCATGGGTGGCACCTTCCCCTTGGGGCTGCTGAAGAGGTCTTGCAGGTCCTTTCTTGGTCTGGATTCTTGGAGGAAACTCTCAAAAGATTTGTCTTTGAGTCTGAGGGAGGAAAAGAGTGAGGTCTTTTTCTTGGGATCCCTGGAAGCATCTGGGACGGTCTCTTGCAAACTCACTTTCTCCAGGAGGGTGGGGACATCTTCGATCTTGCTGCAGGGTGGGGACACGAGTGCAGGAAACGTCTTGGATGACTGGTTGGGCAAACTGTGGGTGCGGAGGGCAGGGTCAGGAGGGCTCGGGGCTGACGGCTGGGCAGCCTTGGCGGCTGGGGGGCCCAGGGAGAAAAAGGCTGCGGCCCTGCTCGCTATGTCTCTCTTGGGGGACGGCTGGTCCCAGTCTTTACTGGAGCTGCTTTTCCGAAGGCTGAATGAGCGAGTGCAAGCGTGAGGTGGGCTGGTGGGCAAAGTCTTTGACTCTGGCTTGGCCCATGCCTTTCTCCCACTGTCAGAATTGGGGAGGAGCGGCTCCAGGGACCTCCGGATGGCGTTGGCTATGAGCCGCAGCGGGGACTTGGGTGGGGCCACGCTTTGCTCCCTGGGAGTCCGTTCAGCTGGGGTCCCCATCTTCTCCTGAGCCTCTCTCTGGGCTGGTAAGGTCTCTCTCACTGCCTGAGGGAGCAGCAAGGGGCGGACTGGTTTCAGCACACCTCCTCCTCGGCCATTCTCGGTGCTTTTCTGGGAAAGTCGCACCCTGGCTTCCAGGCGCGAGCTCTCAGGGTTGGAGTCATTCCAATCTAGCAACCTAGTCTTCTGCTCCCGAGTGAGAACCAGCTTTTTTAAGCCCGACTTCTTCTCCTCTGCCAGCTCTGACCTCCCCTCCTCTCCCCTCCTGGGTCTGGTACTCCCTTCTCCAGGGTCCTCTCCAGCCCTGGGAGACAGCTGTTGGTCTGGCGAGCACCTGTCCTTTCCTCCAATGGGGTGTGGGCCTCTGTGGATGCTTCTGGTACCCACAGGAGGGGTCTCTGCTTCCTGACTCCCATCAGAAGCCATCTCTGCAGGGCCAGATGGGCTCAAGCTTTCGAGGCCGTCTCCACCAGGCCTCACCAGACAGTATTCTGTCCGCTCCAGCACCTGGCCATGAGGGATATGCAGGGGGATTTCCTTGGGTGGTCCTTGGGTTCTGGCTTGCCTCAGAAAGATTGGGGTGGAAGGACTGAAATGACCTCTCGAGACCCACGAAGGAGGGTTGCAAACTGTCACCTGGAAGGGATGGGCAAAAAATAGCGGTGATTTTTAGAAGTTCCCAGCATTTATTTATATGAGGAACGCACAGCTCAGTCTATAGCCCCCTCCCTTCCTCTCTCCAGATCTCAGATACCCAAAATCAAAAAGAATTCTGCCTAAGATGATTTCAGAGGGTCACTCTTCCTTCTAAGTGGCTGCCTTGGGATGGGCTGGAATGGGCCCAGAGCCCCCATATCACTGACCAAAGTCTTCCCTGGGCCTTAGATTAGGTGAGTAGGAAGCCAGAAAGGAAAGCAAAGTCACTGACAAGCTCCTGGGCCAGTGAGGGGAGGGCTGGCCTGGTCCCTGTGGGTGGCCAGGCACATAAGGAAGCTCAGCCATGGTCCCTACTAAAGGGCACATTCCACCCATAGGTATGTTCCTCCAACAACCAAGAAACCAGGGCTTCTTCTTTGGAGACCATTAAGGTAAGGAGAGACAGCTACCCTTCTGGCTTGGAGCTGTGGTGGCAGGATAGCCTTTAGGATCTTCCAATGACCCTTCAAAACCTGACGCATGCCTCTCACCACTGAGAAAGCAGCCATTTCTAGCATGCAGGAGCTTGGCCCTTGGCAAAGGGAGAATATAGCAGACTTGAGAAGGAGTGACTGTGCCCTGCCAAGAGCTCTGGTCATGGGAGCTTCACAAGAGTATGTACTTTTCTGTCTTAGATATTCTACTTCCCAGAGCCTAGAACAAGGTCTGGCAGTAATAGACGCTTGATAAACCCATATTGAAGGAAAGAGTCCAACAATGACTGTCTCGGTGATGCCATTTTCTATTCAAGGGGGACGTTGCTTCCAAGGCTCTCAGCTGCTACCAAAGGCACCCTGCGTTCTGTGCCTGCCATCCTACAGCTGCCAGCTCCTCAACACCCTCTGTGAGGCCCTCAAGGGCAGAGCACAAGCCCTAGCATCTCTGCATCCCACAGCCCAGCTCAGATTCCATGCCCTATAAAGTCTGCCAAGTGAGCAGGTGGCTGTGCCCTCAGTGGCTGAGAAGGAGCAGGGTGCACTTTCGTGAAAAGGACAAGGGAAGAGGCGTGGGGTGGACTCTTGACAGAGCATCCCTCTGGCCCTGGCTGTGCACTTGGGGTGACCTAGGGGTGCTAGGAATCCAGAGCTCAGTGTGGAAGTGGGAGGAGTATAGGCAGCTCGTCGTCCTCACACCTGTGCAGGGCCCTGAGGGCGCTTACCGGAGGCGGGGAGGAACTATCCAGAGCGTGCGGGACACCAGCTGAAGAAGAAGATGGCAGAGAAGGCAAAGGAGAAGCTTCCTTTGGAGGCGACATAGGTCTTTTGTTGTTCACTGGTGTCATATCTACCAAGGAAAGAACATGCTCTCCGTTACAGAGTTCTAGTTTCCTTATTTTATCATGAAAAGACGAGGTTTTCAGAGAAGCTCCTCTCTGTAGAGTCAGAGGGAGGAAGATGCCAGAGACAAATGCAGAGGCCCTGGAGCCCACTGCTTGGGACTTGGAAGAACAGGCGTAGGAATGTCAGGCTCCTGCGGGGGAAGTAGGTCGCAGGACAAAAAGTCCAAGAACCACTGTGTCTCACACACACGTGAGAATGTCCCCGAGAGTTGGAACACGGGTCTCCAGGGTGTTCCTGGGAAACGGACATCTACCTCTAAGGTTTGCCCTAGAGCCATCGCGGTGGGGAGCTGGGGCTGCATTAAATCACTTAGTCAATAAACCACCTGAGGCCTCTTCCCGTAAGATGCATGCTGGACCATTCGCCATGGGCACAGACAGGAGAGGCAGTCACTGCCAAGGAAACGGGTTCTTCCTCCCACATGTGTATCACGGGGCTCTCAGACGAGATGGTTAGTTTGAGATTTTAAGAGAACACAAGGGAGGGAGGTTATAATGAGTATCAGATCATTTGAAGCATATGGAGTGGGGTTTGTGCCAAGCTCCTGTTGGTCAGGGAACAATTGAGAGCCAGTGCATGTGCTGTCCTTCTCGACAGGAGAAAGGAGTGTGGCCGGGGCTGAGGATGAGCCTCATTCTGAGCTGTGGGAGCTGAACCCAATTAGTCTAGTTACAGCAGAATTCCGACAGATGTCGCCTATAAGATCAATCTCATTCCCTCTCTCATGAGTGCACACACACATGTGCGCACACAGACCCCCTAGTAACCTTAATCTAAACTCCCGAGCATTTTGTTTCCCTCTTGGACCATTTCAATAATAGGTCCTTAAAGGGATTCAGGAGACACCATCCTCACTTCCAGATTTGCCCACTCAATGTCTGACCCTTCAGCCCAGCCAGCTCTCCTGTTAGCCCTCCCGGCACATAAAGGCTGTTCCACAGAGACTTCCCAGGACCACTGTCTCTAACTACCCGCTCCTGTCAGACTTCCTGCTTCTGGCTGCTCAGCTGACCCATTTCCATTTCCCTCCAAGGTGTCCAGCCTTCAGATTTCAGCTTGTTTCTAAACACAATCCCCTGGCCTCAGTTTCCCCAAAGCTTTGGCTGAGAGGTTCCTCCTCTGGGACCCACCCAGGCCAGGCTAAGCCCAGGCCTCACTCCAAGAGGAGTCCCTTCCAGACCCGTGTGCACAGCGGAGCCACACAGGGGGTTGTCAGTACTCCGTCCTGCTTTCCTCTTACAAATGCAAGCACGTTAGAGTGTGCATCCCAGGCCTGGGCTCTGAAATGCTGGCCACACACACCATCAGCAAGCTCCCCAAGGCAAGTGCTCCAGGCGAAAAGGTAACTTGGGGGAACAGATCTGAGGGCGGCAGGAAGGAGCTGCTGGGGACAAAGGCCACTGGCTGCCAGGAGCTGACACTGGGTGGGGGGATGGGGGGCGGCTGGCCGGCCTGCCTGTCACCCGAACCCCCTTCTCAGCCCCCAATTAGATGGTTCGAGCCTAAAAAGGCAAAAGTTGTGAGTCAGTTGTTGCCTTGCTTCCTGTCCTCAGCTTGCCAAATTCCTGCTGAATTCCTTCTCCTCCTCTTCCTCGCCCCCTCATTCTCCTCTCTCTGCCACCTCCTGAATCAAACTCCTGAACTTGTCCCAAAGTCCCCTCAGCTCCACAGACTGCCTTTTTGTTCCCCCGAGGAGCGACCCGGGAACCCTCCGACACAGAGCCAGGACACCCTGGGAGCCAAGCTGATAGGAAAGCCTTGGGGTTCTCAAGGTCATGACGTGGGAGCTGCCCCCCCTCTTCTGTGTCTACTCCCCAACCCCACCCAGCAAGTGGGATCTCTCTCCACACATGATCCTCAAGACTGTCTTCAGGATAGAAATTGGGGGCAGGGGGCTTGAGGAGATGGGGGAAGCAAAACACCTGCCATTCAAGCCACTGCCTGGGAGGTGGGCAGTGCCTAGGAACGGAAGGGGAGGCCAGAGCCCAGCTGACAGGTGATGGGAAATCTCACCCACCTGAGGCCTTTGGTTTCCCTCAGAGGATGGTAAAGGGGAGCCTGGGACCCCACCCCTTTCCCACCCACACCAGCCGCCTGCCACAGTGCGTTACGTAACCCCTCAGTTTCCTCATCTGAAAAATGGGAACACTAGTGCTGTTTCATGGGGAAGCTAAAGGAATAAAATGGGATAAAAAGAGGTGCCCAGTGCAAAGCACAAAGTAAACGCCACATGCTAGCTAAATATTAATTCCATCCCCCTCCCTTCCTCCCATGCACATGAGTGGTGTCCAATTAAGGCACTGCTGAACCGCTGACCTGCTCCGGGGGGGGGGGTAGGAGGGGCTGCACATCCATCCTGGCCAGGATTTCTCTAACTCACGGCCCAGAGGCTTGGTTCTCATTGACCAACTCAGGTCCTTCTCGCCCTTTTTCTTGTTTTGCTTGAAACCTCAGCATGGTCCAGCCAGGTCTGCCCTGCCCTCTGCAGGAGCCTCAGTCCTGGGTGCCACCGGCCCTTCCAGTCCCATTGTGCAAGGGAGGTTGATGAACAGATCAGGGTCTGGATCTCAGCTCCTCCCATATCCCTCCTGGGTCAGCTGCCTCTTCTCTGGGCCCTCTGGCAATGGAGGCCTTTCCCTTGATCCTAGAGGTCGTTCTGGTGAGTACGGTCAGCTGGGTGAGGGCGCTAAGGGCAGGCACGAAGCCCCCTCCATCCTCTTGCCTGGGGCTGGGGCCAGAGCCAGCCTTAACAGGGCAGTGAAGGAATAGAGGAGATGGTGTGCCCCAAGCGCTGCTCCCTCCCACAGGACCAGCCTTGCCCAGTGGGTTTCCTTTTGGGCAAAATGAAGATGACCAAAAAGATGGCTCTGAGGATTTTCACAAAGACTGGGATTCCAGGGTGCAGCTCCCCAGAATTTGGAGCTTAGGCAATACTCAAATCCTCCCAAAGTCTTGGAACGCCCTCTAGGGGCTGCAGCCTGCTCAGGTCTAACCCATGTTCTCTATTTGTTCCTGCACTGAGTTCAACTCGGTTCAGCCGGCTTGGTCCCTGGTCCTTTAGTTCGTTCATTCGTTCGTTTGTTCATTCATTCATTCATCCACTTATTCATTCATTCTGAAAGCAAGCAAGCAAGGATTGGGTGCCTCTTCTGCACCAGGCCCATGCTAGGCACTAAGCCCATAGAAATGATTCAAACTCAAGGCCTGCCCTCAAACCAGCTTTTACATGCACTTGAGAACCCACGTCTGATACTCCTGGGATAACTAAAGACACAGCTGAGAAACCACGCCGCTGGTTAGCAGTCGCCTCTCTCCTGTGCCTCCTCCAGCACCCACACCCTGCTGTGAGGGTCCCCCGCCAGACTCCCTGCTCTCACCCCAGATCAGGAACTTCTTGAGCACGGGGCCGGGCCCCTCGCACTGGTGGCACTCAGTAAAGTCGGCTGGAAGCGCTGGATGGAATCTGCACCCAAATGGACCCATCCATAGAAGCAGAATTCCCGTGACTGGGGAGGAGCCGAGGTGGGGAGTAAATGAGACGCGTGGGAAAGGCCTGCCCCAGGCCTTCGGTAAACGGTGATTCCCTCCTTCCCCTCGCCTTCGCTGCCTGGGACCCCAAAATGGTTCAAGAGTCATTTTAGGTTGTCCCCAGGTGCAGTGGCCAACTCAGGTGTGCCCTGGTCCTGTTCCAGAAGTGCCCATCGTCCCAGCCTGGCCCGAGTCAAAGGGGCCGCAGGTCTATGGGTTGCAGAGAATGACTCACTGGCCACGAGTCAGCGTTGACTCAGAAGGCAGGAGTCAACTAAATTAGCACGCTATTCCATCTCCAGTGTTTCTTTTAAGAAGCCTTCATCTAACCCCAGGTTTTCCTGGGTCCACCTCTCCTACAGCAAGGTCCGGAGAGGGAGCATGGGGGCAGGAGGAGGTGGAAGGCAGCGATGGACTTGGGATCAGATGCAGAGCCCCTGCCCCCTCTCAGGATTGGAGAGGGAATCTCTGCTCTGTAACTGGGGCAGCGCCAGGAACACGCTGGCCCTGGGACGCTGCGCAACCGGGCACGCGGTCACTGCGCCCCCTAGTGGGATCCCACTGCCTTGGCACCCGCCGTGGGCCCTGGTCCTCACCCACCTGCTCTTCCCTGGGATGCGGGACCACAACCTGCTAAGAAAAAGGAGCAGGGCAGTGTGTATTTGTGCGTTTGTGTATGTGCGTGTGTGCGTGTGTGCGTGTGTGTGTGTGTCTTTGGATTCCTTCACTGCTTTGCCCACTACTGCACGAAGTCAAGCTGATGCCCCCAGGCCAACTCCAGTGTACTGAATCAAAACGTATAGAGCCCTCAGGCCTCAGTTTCCTCATCTGTGTTTCAAGAAGATTGGAGCGGATGGCTGCTCAGGTCCCTTTCAAGTGGAATTGTAGAGTTCTAAGGCCCTGTGACTCCAGAGTGAGGAGCTGGGGAGGCGGAAGAAAACGTAGCAAATCCCTTGGAAAGTGCTTCCTCTAGAGAGCAGCGGAAATAGTCAAACAGTACATTTCTTTCCTTGCCCCTCACATCCAGGAGGCCAGTTCAGAGAGGACATGTGAGGAGTGAGAACAGCTGCCCCTGGGAATTAACCAGACAGCTCCTGCCCCCTCCCACCCCCCAGGGAGCTCATGACTCACTAGACTGGAATTTTCTTCTCCCGCTCTGGCATTTGCTGGGAGTTGGAAACTGGAAGCTGTTGGCCCTCTGCAGAACTGTGGTGGGAAAAAGAAAGAGGGAGAGAAGATGGGGAGGGAGGAAGAGTCTGTTAAACGGGTAGGATAAACAGGGAGTTTTTTCTTATGGCCCAGTTACCAAAAGTTAGTAGACTAATGGTCATAATTGACTGAGCCCCTTCCTCTCCTCAGACGGAAACTCCCTGTCCCTATAACACACACTTCCAACTTCTCATTCATTCACTCATCAAATTGTTTTGAGACCCTGCTATGGGCCAGGTACTGCACTCTTTCAGAAAATATCTCAAATTATGAGCCATCATTCTAACTCACCCATTGTTAATAAGCATGTGTGCATATATGTTTATATGCATACATGTATATACATATGTCTGTATATACACAAGCATATATGACACGTTTATTTTAAGCAGAGCAGCTCTTTGGAGCTGAAGTCTCACATCACCGCCCCAAATGTGTCATAGATGAACCAGAGCTGCTCTCACTGAAGCCTGGAAGCTGCAGAAAGCGCCACCTTCTCTCTACCTTACCCCCAGAGCTCCCAAAACCCTTTGGGAACCAGTTTTAACTGAACCCCTGGACACTCCATGGCCACAACCCCTCCTCTTGGCCTGCTTCCGATGGAAACACATTTGCAGGATGCCGTGGGCTGCGTTATGAAGACCCTTTGCCCAGCTGGGCCTTGAGAATCAGCTGAGCAAAATGAACATCACAGGCAGAAGAAATGGGTCTTAGCCATTTGGGGCCTACGAGTGGGCAGTAGGATGTAAATGTACCCCATTCCCACACTGGGCCCTCAGACTTGGCCTCAGGCTCCAGGTCTCTGTGGTGGTTCCATCACGGCCGGAGAGAAAGACGGGGCAAGGCACACCTGAATGGCTCCCACACGTGGGACCAGGAGGTGTGGAAGGAAAGGAAGCCCGCAGGACTGATGTGGGCGTGGAGAGTGGGTGGGGAAGCTTTGAACACAGCTGGCCCAGCCCGCCCTCTGTCTGCAGGAAGTCCTAGATTCCACTCCCCGCCAGGGCTCATAGCTGCTGTCAGCTCTCACCAGCCAGGCTGTGGAGCACAGGCCTCTACCCGACCTGGGGGCTTTCTTTCCTCAGCAGGAGATCTTTCATCTCCATAGCTCCTTGGCTCCCCTCCCTCCCTTGTCAATTTGGAGAGCTTTGCTCCTGCTGTGTCTGGTCTGGCGGTTCCCTGTCCCACAGGTCTGCTGTCATAATCAAGCTCATGGGTTTGAGGGGGAGAAGCCTATGTGGATAGGTGAGGGTGCCATCTCCCTGTCTCCCCACTGCAGAATGAACAGTCTATGTACAATGTAGGGCCACTTCCCCCTGCCAAGTGCAGGTCATGGATGTTTTACATAAGGAACAAGCACAGCTGATTCCTGCAGACCAGAGTTAACCTCTTCATCACCTAATGGAGAAATTACTCAAGAAACACAGAAGAGTGCCAAAAGCTCTTATTGCTTCTCCTTGGCTCTTAACTTTGTGGAATGGGACTTATTAGAAATGGTTAAAATTCATGAGAGGTTTTCCATCACTGGTGTTTATAGGGCATCCAAGCACACATTTTTACCACAATAGGAATAGAGTGGGTAGTCATGATTTGATCCAGTAATTTTGAGCAGAGTAAAGCAGGGCTGTTCCCTTCTTTTTAGTTTATAGTATATTTATTTAATGTGTTTATATTTATTTTAAGGGACTACTTTTGGAGATCTTAGTGTATGACCCTCTGCAAAAGGAGTAAGAGGGTAAGTATTGTGACATAGGGTGCTGATGACATCATTTTATTGTCACACACTAACAATAAATGTCCTCCGTAGGCCATTGGACCATCCTGTTATCAAATTATTGCCAGAAAAAAAATGGATAAATACCGATTTTTCTAAATCAGAATAATCTGAGGGCAGATTTCTCTCCTAACTGTAACTGGTTTATGTCCAAGAACCCAGTGCACGAGACCAATTCGTTCAGTTGTTTAGGCGTGCATTTTATGACTAATGCATCCAAGCAGGCCTCTAGGAAGCTGCTCTTCTGCGATTCCCAAAGCGCAGGACGTGGCCCTCCTGCCTGGAGGCATCTGGGATGCTTCCATAAACGCAGATACTGGTCCCCACTCTAGACCCAAGGCATCTGAATCTCTGAAGGAGGGAACCTAGGAATCTGCCTCTTAAGCAGGATTTTTAGGAACCACTAAACTAGGTGTTTTAGGGGAGCATTACTGAGCATTTTCTATGGCCTCTATTACACAGGGCTCAGTTTCTGTTTTAAACCATCATGGTGGGCATGCTCTATGCTAAAGAACTTTGAGGAGGGGATAGGTTCCTTGATGAGCTGCGGCAGTCCCAGAGTCTTTTCAAAGGTGGTAAAACATATATAATATAAAAATCACCATTTTAACCACCTTTAAGTATAGAGTAGAATGGCATTAAGTACATTCACGTTGTTGTGCAAACATTAATTCCATCCATCTCCGGAACTTTTTCTTCATCCCACTGAAACTCTGTCCCCATTAAACAATAATCCCCATCCACCCTCTTCCCCCAGCCCCTAGTTACCACTTTTCTATACTTTCTGCTTCTGTGACTTTGACTATTCTGGGTGCCTCATAGAAGTGGGATCATACAATACTTGTCCTGGCTTAAGTTCACTTAGCATAATAACTTCAAGTTTCATCCATGTTGTAGCATGTGTCACAACTTCATTCCTTTTTAATGCTGAATAACATTCCATTGTGTGGATATAGCACAATTTGTTTATCCATTCACCTGTTGATGGACATTTGGGTCATTTTTCCTTTCGGCAATTGTGAAAAATGCTGTTATGAGCATGGTGTACAAACCAGGAATCTTTTTAAAGCAACATCCTGGTCTTTTTCGGCATGCCCTCGGCTAACCTCCGAGACATTTATCCAGGTGAAAATAGTGATTAACAAAGCTCCATGACACCCACAACATGATGTCAACCCTACATTATCTGGTAAAGTGATGGGACTCACCACAACCAGCAACACGAAACACAGAGCTTAGACTATGCCAGCGATTGTAACCTTACAGTGTGGTCTGCTTGGCAGTGATGGAAATCGTGATGGATAAAGACAAAACCAACAGAAGATTGCTTGAAAGTCGTGCGGTCTATTCACTTCTCTGTCTACTATGTTTCTTATTCTGGAATTAAACTGGACTGTCAAACAAAATGCTGTGGCCACACTGCCTTGATCTCTCCCCCTAACCCCATCCTCCTGGGAGAAGTGCTCTAGCTGAGTCATGTTTTGCTGTCATGCTCTCACCTGCCAGCAAAGGATGCTGCACGAAACAGCCTTGGGAAAACTATGGCTGCATTTTCTGCAGACCCCATTGTTCAAGACACGATCAAACACATCTCTCAATATCATCTATTTGACATGAGCTGGAAAATTTCCATAGGGTGAAGCATTAGGAAAAGTGGTACCGGCTCTGAGACCTGCTGCAAACCAATGTATTTTTTTCCTTGTGAACAGTCAGAAGTAATTGTCTGTTTCCGTTTGAACTCTGGCTGCCAGAAAACTCAGAATCAAATTTATGATTCCACTAGAGCAACTGTTTAGGATCATGGTCTGCCTCTCTGAGGTCTATATCTCCTAAACTGGTTTTCCCTTTCATGTATATATCTTTAGGCTTTATCTTGAGGCATTATCTTTTATATATATAGACACACAATTTTGTTTTATGTCTTTCTTGTAAGTTGCCTAAAATCCTCTGACAATTGAGGAGAAAGGAGAAATGGAGGGAAGGGATGAAAGGTGGGCAGTCTTCATATCTATAAATGAGGAGGCTGGAGCCCAGGGTGATGGAGAGGCCAGCAGTCCCCAAGACTCTGTCCACTGCCTGTGCTAAGTCTTTCTGGACAGCACCACAAATGGTACTTAGCAAATGTGTTGTAATGACAATTTGTCCTTTTTAAAAACAGCTCACATGAGAGGGTAAATCCAGAGTTTACAGGATTCTGGCCCCAGCCCTGGTCTTCCTGTGAAACCATCACTCGTAAGAACATTTCTAGGTTCATGTGGAAGTTCTGCTCTCGGCCACCAGAGGGAAGCACAGGACAAGTAGAGCTGTGGCTTTCCCCAGGCAGCTAAGGCCATTGGTCCTGATGATGGCAAGTTGCTATTAGCCTGTTTCTTCCCACCCACAGGTCACTAGTTGCCTTTGCCTAAATCAAAACATTCAGCTCAAGGCACTTTATTAAAACAAGCTGGAATGCTAAAGACAACGACTTCTTTGGGTGTGGAGCACCCAGCACTGGGCCACACCACTTACTAAGCTGTGTGAGTCCTTGGGAAAACACTCAGTCCATTTGAACACCTGTAAAATGCGCTTCATGCTACTTACCTCACATGGTCATCCTGAGGATGAAATGGAGCCACGTACAGGGAAAGCCCTGGCCAATACAGGTACTCAGTGATAGGGCATTTGTTACAGCGCATTCCACAAGCCTCAAGCACTGGTAGTGGCCCCGTGCTGCCCCCTGGTGGCCCCAGAGAAACTGTGCTGCTCAGAGACGTGTGTGGTCCAACAGCAGCTGAGCCCACCTCCTTTTCCCTCACGGGCTATGGAATGCCAGAGGGGCCCTCAGGGGATATTCACAGAGGACGCTGCTCCACGAAAGAGGGTCCTGGGGCCCCCTTATCTCTGCCTGTGACACATAGCCAGCCAGCCCCCTCTGCCTCCTTCCCACTTGAGATTCCAAAGCTGCCCATGGAGAGGGAGGCTGGGCCTGGGTCCAGTCCCCTCACCCCCACTTGTACCCCGGCCCCCAAAGTTCCCAGCTCCACTGCCTCTGAGTCTGAGGGCCAGGCCTACTGTCACGTGGCCCTCCATGAGGAAAAACCGTCCATGGGGGTCCCTGTCCCCCCTCCCCCCTTCCATCCCCGTGTCCCAGGATCACACAAGCCTGTCTGTCTGTCTCGCCCAGGCAGGCCCTCTGCTCACCATGCACAGCTTCAGGCTCCTCGGGGCCACGTGGAGAGATTGCTCTGGGCAGGGCCTCCCTCAGGGAGCTGTGCTGGGCAAGGGGCTTCAGGAGGGGTGAGGGTCGGGACTTCAGTCGCTGGGGTCTTTCGTCCCAGGGCTCTGCCCTGGAGGCCTCACTGCCACCACAGTCCGCCTCTTCGTCCGAGCTGGAAGGAGGAAGGAAAGAGCAGGTGAGCGAGGAGGCCTGCCATCCCGGCCGCACCGTGCCCTGCCCGTCGCTGCCCTCCAGCAGGCAAAGGGGTTCTAGGGCAAGGGCCGTGGGTTAGTTACCTCTATGCCTGGCACCCAGCCTCTGGCTTTGTTATGGGCTGACCTGTGTCCCCCCCACCACCAATTCACATGAAGTCCTAATGCCTAGTACCTCAGAATGTGACTGCTTTGAGAAAGAGGGTCTTTAAAGAGGTAATTAGATTAAAATAAGGTCATTAGGGTGGGCGCTAATCCATTCTGACTGGTGTCCTTACAATTTTCCTTACAAGGAAATTTAGACACAGGCATACGTAAAAGGAAAATGCCACATAAACGGGAAGACCGCCATCTACAAGCTGAGGAGAGGGGCCTGGAACAGAATCTTCCCTCATGGTCCTCAGAAGGAACCAACCCTGCTGACACCTTGATCTTGAACTTCCAGAACTGTGAGAAAATAAATCTCTGTTGTTTAAGCCACCCATCTGTGGTTCTTCATGGCAGCCCTAGCACGTGAATTGCAGGCAAGTTCAGATCAGAGCAGGTGAAAGAGGCCCAGAGATGTACAATGAAGTATTCATGTGAAGGCTGGTGCTCTCATCTTCACCGTCCCTGAGCAGGACTCCTAAGCTCTCTGGGGTAAAATGAGCTCATCATTAGGACCTGGGCCTAAAACGTCAGGCATTTAAATACTACTTGCTTCCCTTGGGAATAGATGAGGGAATGGAAAAGACTACAGAAAAGAATGGGTGGGGGGATAAATAACCATCAGGAATTCAGGTGGTGTGGGAGTGGAAGCAGGGTGTCCTAGGTAGTGGGGACAGCACAGCACAGTCCTGGGGTGGGGAAGCACAAAACCTATTGGCTAGTGACATTTTCATGAATATATATATATTTTTTTCTCTCTCTCTCTCTGTCCAGCATGCTTCTTTGTGTGAGGGCACTGCCCCTTGTCCATCTGTGGGCTTTGGTGGACCATCTGTCCATCGGCCTGCCCAAGCCTGCCGGTCACAACAGCAGCCCGGTCCAGTTCATCGATTAGCCCCAATGCAATGTGAGTAGTACCAGTTGGAGCCCAACCTTGAAATCTTGATATGCAGACATGAATCTATGGATGTAGGCTGAGGCCCCCAGCAGCCAAGAGTTCCACATACGGGCCTCTCCGTGGATGGCTGTAAATCCAACATATTCGCCTTTGTTACTTAAGCTTCTTTGGGTTGTTCTACACCCTTGACATGTTAATTCTTCGATCCTGACAACTCCCTATGGATTATCCCATCTTACAGATGGGGAAATGGAGGCACAGAGAGGTCATACTGCAAGTGAGTGGGGATAAGACCAGCTCCCGAATGCTGTCCCGTTGCCCAACCCATCCTGCCCCCATCCTGCAGCAGCACGAACGTACCTGCTGTTGTCACTGGTGACCAGGACACGCACAGCCAGCACGTCCTGCCCAACCACTTCCTGCCCGGGGCTGATCCTCACTGAGGTCCACTCAGAGGGCAGGCGGGAGGCGGCTCCACCAGCCATATCCCCATGTTCGAGCTCCGGGACACTCTTGGGCTTCTTGGGGGAGGTTGGCTCATCTGTTGAGAGGAGAAGAGGGTCTAGAGAGATGGTGGGAATGGACCGCCCCATAGGGCGCCTGCCCTTCCTCCAGAGGCTTGGGTGGACACTCTAAGATGGACCTCATCCACCGTGCCATCACTGGATCCCCACCACTTAGCCCACCAGACACCCCAGCATTTAGAGCACATGACTTGTGTGCAGGGCACAAACGTACACACTGTCCGACTTAAGAGTAGAGGAGGGTCTGAAATGTCCATAGGTCCCATCCCAGGTCCACCAGCCTCTGCATTGCTGTTATCAGAATCACAATGTCCAATGTGTTGCTAAACCCAGTGGTAACTTCTCATTTCTCATCTTACTTGACACACCAGCAGCCTCTGACCCCGCTGATCACTCCTTCCTTCTAGAAACAGCTCTTCTCTCAGCTTCCAGGACAGCACAGCCTGGCTCCCTCCTCCCCACTGGCTACCTCCTTCTCTCTTTGTTTCTTTCACTGGTTGCCCCCGCCCCACGCCGTGACCTCTCAGCACTGGATGGTCCCAGGACTGTCTTTGAACCTCTTCTCTTCTCATCTACACTCACGTCCTTGATGATCTCATCTGGTTTCAGCCTTAAATAACCCTAGACAACAATGACTCACACATGTCTCTCTCCAGCCTGGACATTCCCCTGAATCTAGATGCGTATACGCCACTGCTTACTTGGCATCTCCAGGTGGATGTCCCGTAGACACATCACACTCATGCCCATGGAATTCTCCATCTCTGCCTCTCCCCAAGCCTGCCTCCCGCATGGCCTTCCCATCTTGGTAAATGGCAACTTGGGCCTTCAGGTTGCTCCAGGCAACACTTCAGTGTTATCCTTGACTCCTTTTGTTCTTTCACTCTTCACTCAAGCTATCAGCAAATCCAGTTGGCTCTACCTTGAAAATACGTCAGGAATCCAGGCACCTGTCACCACCTCCTCTGCTGTCACCCTGGCCCCAGCCACCATCATCTCTTGTCTGGGTTACAGACACGGCCTCTACTGGTCTCCCTGCTTTCCCTCTGGCCATGCCCCACCCCTCAGTCTATTCTCAACACAGCTGCCGAGTGTCTGTTAACATGGAAGTCAGATCACGCCACCCCCTGTCACAATCCTCCAGGGCCCCTGTGACCTCATCTCCCAGTGCTGCCCCCGGCTCTCTGCTCCGACCACGTGACCCCTGTGCTGTCCCTCCGCACTCAGCACGCACCCCATCTCAGCCCCGGCTCAGAGGCTCTTGCCTCTTCCTTGGGGACGCTGCCCCCAGAGAGCAGGGCTCGCTCACCCACCTGCTTCAAACCTTTGGCCAACTGTTGCCTTCTCAAGGAGGTGACCCTGACCATCCTCCTCAAACTGCAACCCACACCCTCAGCGCTTTCCTTTCCTCTTTATTATTCATAGCACATCGCACCTTCTAATAAACTATACACTTTTCCCATTTATTTTGTTTGTTATTTCTCTCCCATGCCTAGAATAAAAGCAGTGATTTTCGCCTCTTTCATTTCTTGCTAGAATGGTGCCTGGTGAAGAGTAGATGCTCAATAATAAATACCTGTTAAATGAATCAATGAATCAATGAATGAATAAATCAGCAAGACAGGCAGCCCAAGTCCCAGATCCCTCTTGGCCACTAACTGGCTCCGCGACCCCCTCTCTGGTCACAGTGGGGTAGGAGTCCTTTCTCCTCTCTAAGGCTGACATTGCACTTGAACTTGGTTCCTCCTACACTGCCCCCCCCCCCCACTAAGGACCATTATCTCCTCTTCCCTGTGTCATTAATTCTTTGTCTACTGGACCTTTTCCATCAGTATTAACATATGCTGAAACCTCTCCGGTTTTAAGAAGACCATTTTTAATCCCAGTTCCCACCTCCCCCCACTCCCCAGCCAACTCTTCTTCCTCCTTCCCAGCCAATCTTCTGGGAAGAGTTTGCTGCACTCAATTTCTCCACTTCCTCACCTCCCACCACTCACTCCTCAATCCCCTATAATCCTGCCTATGCCTCCACTACCCGAACTGCCCCCCACAAAGTCCCTAGTGCCCTCCTTGTTGTTGCTAAATCCAATTCACAAGGCTTTGGGGTCCTCCTGCAGCTCTTGCCCTCTGAGCCCTCCCTGCTCCCAGGGACGCTTTCTCTCCCTGCCTAGCTGGCCGTTCCATCTCAGCCATCCCGACTTCTAGCCAACCCTTAAGTCCTGGGTTCTTCATGCTTCTACCTGGGCCCTCTCACTTTTTTCACCTCACACACTCTTTCTGGGAGATGTTATCTACTCTTTATTTATCATCTCAAGAAATTTTGATTTTTATGTGCAATGCCTCACATTTTAAAATACTGTACAGGTCCAACGAAACACGTCTACAACCAGATGCAGCCAGTGGTTTGCCAGTTTGCAAGCCCTGGTACAGTGCCTGCTTGCTGTGAGGACATGTATGCACCCTTTTGCATTGGTGTGGCTGTGGACAGAGGAGGAGCATCTGGGGAGCAGGTATTATAATTGGATGCTTGACTGTGTAGTTATAATAATAGCAGCAGCTTCCTTTTATTGAGTACTTTTATCAAGGATTGTTTAAGTGTTTAACATGTAATAAGTCTATTGAATTTCACACGAGCTTCTAAGAAAAGTAGTATTATCCCCATTTTGCTGCGGAGAAAACAGGTGAACAGAGAGGTTAAGACACCAGCACTCGGTCGGACATTTCATCAAAGGACGGGGACCAATCTGTATGTCTGTGAGCACAACAAAGCCACAAACGGACAGCAATGCATCTGGCCATTCTTCTGGGAGTTTGGACTGGAATACGTCCCCAGTTCTTCACTTCCTCCCCATAACAGAGTTGTGGTTTGTCCTATGACCTTGCATTCCTTCCCACTGGAGTAGATGGGGTGAGCTTCCCTGCTCAGTTGACAAGAGGCTTGGCCGTGAGACTTGCTTTGACCAGTGGAAATCAGTGGGTGTGACATGAGCAGTGGCTTTCAATGGCCTTGCTGTTTGGCTAGTCCACTCACACTCCTGCTCGTTGGCCATGAGAAGAGCTCGTCCCAGATGGCTGCTGCCCCTTCAGCGGCCTAGGTCCCCGACTGTGGGCACATGGAACAGATCTGGAGCCAACCTACGGTCTAGCCGATCCCATGAGAGCCCAGGTCACCCTTACACCTGCAGCCCGAAGCAGAGCCACTGGGCCAACCCATAGACACCATGAGCAAGAAAAATGATGTTACAAGCTACTAAGATTTGGGAGGCTTGTTACACAGAATTGCTGTAGCAGAGACCCGGCTCTATACCTGGTTTATATCTGAGTATAGGTGTACGTGCCTGTGAGCTCTGTGCACAGATACTTATAGGGTCAACAGAAGCTACTGTGCCCTCCTCTGATCCAGGCTTGTGCTGGGGATTTGGAGATAAATCAACCATGGGTCTCCTTCTGCCCTCAAGGGTCTCTTTCTGCCCCACAGGGGAAAGAAGGTCTGTTCACAAATATCTGCATTAGAAGGTAGACCACAAAGAGTGAGGCCAAGACGAGGTGGGAGGGGAGGGAGATCTGACTTCTATGCAATAAAGACTTTGGGTAGAAGGCACCGTTTTAATGGGGTTTGAGGATGAGTAGGATTTGAAGGGAGAGGTGGCAGACCCCTGGGCACAAGAGCAAAGTGGGAAAGCACTGCCAACTGCATGGGAATGGAAAATAAGTCCATGCGACTGGAGGGCAAAAGGGTACAGAAAGCGGAAAACCAGTGGGAAACTGGCCAAACCAGTGGGAAATGATTGCTTTGACATCAAACCAGGAAGGGCCTTGAATGGCGAAATGGAGGGTAGGTTTTGCTCTGAGAGCGACCAGTGAAGGGCTGGAAGCTGGGGGTTGGCATTATCAGATTTGCCTCTCAGAAAGACGGCCCTGGTTGCAGAGTGGAAGGCAGACGGGAGGGCCCACAAGGAGGAGAGAGGGCGACCGTGAGGAGGCAGCTGTGATAACGGGAAGAGACCTATCAGCTGAGCACGCGCAGTGGAGAAGAGGGGAGAGGGAGCGGAGAGCAGCCTGGCCGGACGGGCAGCTGCAGGCAGTGGAGGTGAGCTGTGCAGCTCCACCGAATTCTCCTTAAGAGCACAGATAACTTCAGGCAAAGTCTAGGACAAAGAGCAGCCGGGCCTGGGCGAGGCGGCACAGGTGAGCACGCCCGGAGCCCTTACCTGCAGCTGGTCACAGACCCACGGCCCCTGTACCTCAGGGACCAGCCCAAACCTGCAAGGAACACCCCAGGTCTGCTTTCCTCCTTCCCCCTCTCTCCTAGAGAGTTTTGACTTTGCCAGCAGGGCTGAGGGACGGACCAGCGTAAGGGCTCAGCTGGCTCCCTGGGCTTCTGGAGGGGTGGGGATGTGGCTGCGTGATGATCCCTCAGTGCAGCAGGGTCAGGGCCAGCGCCTCTGACAGTGCAGCCTGGATATCAGTGGAGGGGCGAGGGGCACCTGGAGGTGTAGACTTTGTGGAAAAGAAGCTGGTGCTTCCTCCGGTCACCACCTCGCCCAGGCAAAAAGCCCCCAAGGAGGACATGTTCCTCCCCTCCTTCTGCCCCCGCAAGGCCCAGGGCACGGGCTACTGCTGGGTCTCAGGTCCACTGCTGCCCCCCAGGAGGAAATTTCTCCACTCAAACTTCTACCTCCAGACACTGCCTTCCCCTGAGGATCCCTGGCCACATGCACAGACCCGTAGTGGTAGTTCTAGTGGTACTAGTACTAGTAACGGAAGTAATCTAAAGGCAGTAACACAAGCAGCCCCAACTCGTCATCCAGGGCCCACATGTCTCTTTATCAGTTTGCACTCATCTTCTCTAACATCCCCCCATCCTGAAAGGACAGTATGATCGTCTTCATTGTGTGAGTGAGAGGACGTGGTGTCAGACAGTAACTCAGCCAGGGCCGCTCCGAGAGTGAGCCGGATCGGCCACCCCTGGACACAGAGCAGTGTGTCTATGGGCAGCCGCAGGTAAGAGGCCTGGGCGTGCTCACCTGTGCCGCCTCGCCCAGGCCCGGCTGCTCTTTGTCCTGACTTTGCCTGAAGTCATCTGTGCTCGTAGGGAGAATTCAGTGGGGTTGGGGGCTGCCTGGGGAGGAGGTGCATGGCGGCGGGGGTGAGAATGATCCAGCGCCTCCCAGGGCAGCTGCCCTGGCCTCCTGGAGGGAAGGAGGTCTGCTTAGAGCTGAGCATCTCAGTCTCCTCCTGTTGCTCCGGCCAGATGCCTGCTCCCTGGTGAAAGACGAGACTCCACAGGCAGAGCCAGGCAGTGTCCAGGGAAATGTCTGTCCTCGCACACCACCCCCAGCAGCCAAGTGCCAAGGCTCTTTCATGGCCAGGCCACTGCTGCAGTGTCAGCGTGAGGACCCTTGCCCCATTTCTGCTGGTGAACTTGTTCCTGTTTTCTCCCCAAGTCTGGAGACCCTTCCACTCTCCCCCAGAACCCAGGGAGACAACAAAACAACATGTTCTCCTATATACAGTTATTAAGCCCATTTTACAGATTAGGAAACCGGAAGCTCAGAGGTGTTATCTCACTTGTCCGAGGTCACACAGCTCCTAACTGCCAGAGCCACTTTTGCCTCTGGGCTTGGAAAAGCTCCCTCTGCTGTCTTGCCCACAGTTCTCTTGGAAGAAAAAAGTTTAACAAGAGCAATGGAACTAAGTTTATCAGTCAGGAAAATAGACCCCAAGCCAGGGAGTTCAACAGAGTAAAGTTAATATAGGAGACTAATAACGATGGTATTGGATGAGCTGGAAAGCCAAATGGGGAACGTGAGGCAACCCAGAGATGAGTAATGGCAGGAAGCCACTGGCTAGGGGGACACCGGAAGGAGCTGGTGCTATGAGTCCAGAGGCCAGGGCCATGCAGTAGGAGGCGGGTACCACAAAAAAGACACAGCACTGCCCAGGATGCAGAGGGACAGGAGGAACACCCTGGCTTCTCCCTCGATTCCGCCCTCCACTCTCCCACTCGCGCGTCCTAACGGTCAAACTTAATAGGAAACCAGTTCGCGAGGGAGCTTGGGAAATGTCTTTTGCAAGGGTTACACCTCTCTAATACAGAGCAGAGCAGGGGAAGGGCAGGGAGCGTATCTGAGAGCAAATAGGCAGATGTCCAGTAAACTAAGCATAGTGGAGTCTCCTTGCCCTCCTTCAAGGTGGGCTGTGATGAGTGAAGGGACACTGACAAGCCCTCAGCAGGATGGAGGAGGGACCTGGGAAGGGGTCTGTGTCAGGTGTTCCCTCCACCTAATTGCTCTAGGAGGGACATGTGTCTATCCAGTACCAAGGTCCTTTGCAGTGCACGTCCCTTTAAAAGATAAAAGCACAGGTGCCTAAAGACAGCACAGTTGCCATCCCGGGGCTTCTGAGAGTGTACTACTGGGAATGCCAGTTTCTAGGGGGTCTTCAGGTGATGAGTAAATTGATAGGTAGCCCTGGGCCTCAGGCCCGCCTGCCATACTGGGGCATGGCTGTCCTGCCCGGCTGCACTTACCAGGTGTCCCCACTGTATGCCTTTGGCTTTCACGCTAAGTGAGCTGGGGAGCTGCTGGAGTTTGGAGCAGAGGAGAGATCAGACTTAAGTTCTAACAAGATTCCTCTATAGCTGTTGTGTTGAAAACAGGTTGAATGGAGTAAGGAGAGCTCTCTAGAAGGAGAGCTTAGAGGAGGTCACCGGAATAACACAGGAAGAGATGACAGTGGTTGGGGCCAGGCGGTAGCATGGAGGTGGTGAGACGTGGACAGACTCTGGCTGTACTTAGAATTCACAGATGGACTGGACACGGGGCCAAGAAAAGAAGAGCCAAGAATGACTCCAGCCAAGGCTCTGAGCTGAGCAACAAGAAGAATGGAAGTGCCGTGTCCAGAGACAGCAAATGCCAAGGGTAGTGTCTGTCTCAGGGGAAGATCAGGAGTTGGGGGTGGACGTCCAAGTTGGAGACTTTCAGTAGACAGCTAAGTGGAGATGGTGAGCAGGCAGCCCGAGCCAGAGCTGGAGGAGGCTCCCGTGCTGAGACTCAGGCACTCACTACAGCAAAACTGAAGTGCTGCCAGCAGGTGGCAGGAGAGAAGGGGCTCAAGCTGGGGCCAGCGTGCCTAAAGGGAGATAACCAGTCACCTTCAAGAGAGCTGGGGGACCAGAAAACTAGAGAACAATAGATGTTGCCACTCCATGTGAATTGAGACCCGTTTAGTCCCCAACCAGAAGATGTCCCGTCAGACTCGAGCCCCAGCTGACCTAGAATGCCTCCCTCAGGGCACTCGCTGCTGCACGAACCCAGGAAAGTGCTCCCTAGAACTCAGCAAGAACTCTTGCTGGGCACGCTCAGCTCACTGACTCTGCCTTCCCCAAACCCTCTGCCAGAGACATGGTTAGCCCCGTTCACAGAAGGGGTTCGCCCGGTGCCTCTGAGTCAATACGAAGTCCTGGGGCCAAAGCCAGTCTTCGGCCAAGGCCAGGGCCTTCCCCTGTGCCAAGGCTCTCATGAGAGCAGCACCTGATTCCTGGCCTGGGCTCCTCAACAGTTGAAGATGCTGCTCTAGGTCACCTCTAGCATCAGTGAACTGTAATGTCAGTGCCAACTCAAGGCTGCCACCAGGAGGTGACGAGCTAATGAGGGACCGCACAGAAAGTCTTTGGCCCTGTGGAAACAGTGGCCTTGGGGCAGTGAAAGTGGCAGTCGCTTCTTTCACTTATTTAAGGGATGAAAGAAAAAGCTCTGAAAGTGAATGAGTTCTCAGAAATAGAGGAGAATGGCTCACCCCCACCCGCTTTGCTTGACCCCCTTACTCTACTCAATATTCAGGTTGCAGGGATTTTCTTTCTTTGGCTGGATTATTTCTTTAGGATCAGTTCCTGGGGTGTGATTACTGGGCCAAGAGGTCAGGATCCCTTTTATGGGTCATAATACTTGTTGCCATATTGCTTTCCAGAAAAGATGGTTCCCATTTAACTTTACACTTAATACTAGTGATTAAGTTCATATTTTTTCTTACGATCTACTTCACTATTCCTTTACTTATTCAGTGGGTGCAGCATAATTAATTTACATTCCTTTGAAAGCCAAGTTAGAACATTTTTGGAAATGCTTGTTGTTTTAGTGTTTTCTTTTAAAATTTGCTTGAGTGTGAACTGTCCATGCACAGCCTTTGCCCATTTATTATTGGGTCTTTAATCAACAAATATCATGTGCAAGGCACCTGAGACCATCGCTTTGCGGGAACTTTCTAAATGCCACAGCAATGAACATCTTTGTCATCACATTGAATTCAGATTTTTCCCCAGTCTGACTGCCCGTTGAATATTTTCATTTTTATTTTTATGTTAAGTTTTTAAAATGTTTGTAAGTCAGATTTGTGCCATGTTTTTCCTCTGTAATTTTTTTCCATCAGAGGTTTTAAAGTTTAGAAAGTTACCACTCCATTATTTCACCAGTACTTAATTCTATTTAATACTTAATTCTATTATTTACATTTTTTATTTTAATTCTTCCATCCAGTGTTTTTGGATAAAGAATATTCTACCAAACACTTATGTAGAATGTAATATGCAAAACAAAAACTCCCCCCAAACAAACAAAAAACTCACTTCAAAGAGGTACGGGAAAGCCCACTTGAACAAAGTTAATTAGGCTTCTTTACTGGAGGACTCCTCAGACTTCAATATGCTAATGAATCTTGTGGATCGCCAAGAATTGGGAGGACTGCCATGATTAGTATAAAACGTTTCTCAGACTCTGTGACCATGGAACCCTTTTTTCACAAAGCACCTCTTGAAGCTAGTGTTCCATTGTCACACTTTGGAAAATGTTGTTTTAACCCAACTTCACATCAAAAATCAAAACCAAACTATAAGCTCCACGAGAATGAGGATTTTTGTCTGTTTCACTCCCTGCTATATTCCCAACATACAGTAGATGCTCAGTACATATTAGCTGAGCAAACAAAT
Organism: Balaenoptera borealis; assembly: GCF_965194805.1. Lineage (NCBI taxonomy): Eukaryota > Metazoa > Chordata > Mammalia > Artiodactyla > Balaenopteridae > Balaenoptera > Balaenoptera borealis. The sequence continues at coordinate 44,499,732 of NC_138868.1, forward strand.
GTGTGCATGAACAAATAAACAAATAAGTGCATGCACAACTAAACAAAACAAATCAAGTCTAGTACAACGCCGAGATACATGTAGTCCAAGATGCAGGGAGGGGCAGGAATTTTGTGTGGTTCACTGCTGTACCTCTAGGACCTAGAATATGCCTAGGGCATGGTAGGTATTCAACAAACACTTGAATAGATGAATGAATAAAGGAATGAGTCACTTGTCTAACCCAGCTCCTGACTTCAGTCCCTAACACCCTTCCTTTTAGGGAAGGGCAAGAGTATCTCACTTGGGTAAGAGTACAGACACTTGGTCATGACCACAGGCAGCTCTGGAGGCAGTTCCAGGCACCAGCAACAGGGCTCAGAGGCCCAGGGCCTCAGAAGTGCCCCTTTAGAGATACAAGGGCCCTCATGAAGTTCACAGATGAGTTTTCATGCCACCATCAGAAGCCCAGCCACATCCAGCATGGCAACGCGAGGTATCCCACCCTAGGGAGGTTGAGGACCAGATTTCTTTGACACTGTCCAGACTAGTTGAGTGAAACTTCAAATCCTTCCCTTAAAGACAAATGGAATTGGGCCAGAGCCTGCCATGGTGCTGTCCTCAGACTGGCCCTGTGGGCAGAGCCTTGCAGCCTAAGACACTGAGTGACCTGAGCCTTTGGGGGCAAGGCGGGTCTCTTAGCATCACAAATGGCTCTGCATCTGGATGAGCACACCTGCCATGTTCACTGCCATCCTGAAACCAATGTCCAGTCCTTCCTCCTTACCTTTCACCCATCACTCAGCTAGACCAGCACAAAACTTTCAAGACCAACCTCTATCACATGGGAATCTAAGTTACAGTAAGGTTCCCAAGTAAAGCTCTCCTGCGGGTCCACTGCTTGGATGTGTGTGGGAAATGGGTGCAAGCAGCTGTTAATACAGCCTGTTCCTGACAGCTGAGGTGACTCTGACCTTCAGCCAGCTATGCCCAGCACCTACAGCAGAAAAGCACCATGAGTTTTCAAGGAAGAGCCCCCAAAGCCTGGCCCCGGAGCATGGGTGATATTTTCCAAATATTACCCCTGGGTAATATTTCCTCTCAGAGTACCCAGCACAGCCCCAGAGAGTCCCATGTCACCACAAGTGAAGGCCCGCCAGTTTAGGGAAGGCTGACCCCTTCAACCAACCCCTGTGTTTGAGGTTTGAGCAGCTTCCATGGCAAAGAAGAGAGGAAACAATGAGCTTTATAAAGAACCATATTTATTTTCATTTACAGCATCAAATACCATAAATAAAGCTAAACATTGTCCACCGTGTGCAAAATACAGGGTTCCATGTGGCACTGTAATGACTACCAAAGGTCACAAACATGCGTGGTGATGAGGTGGGGAGGCTAGCTAAGGAGGAGGCTGCAGGGAGGAGGGCACTCTTTGGTTGACATTCTAAAAAGGGGGGAGACTCTGCAAGAGAAGATAAGACAAGAACGGTGACTTGGTCCTGGCTAGGATCTGCACCTACGAGGAAGCCATGCGGCATGCGGGGCTGTGCAGACAGGCGAGGGTCAGCATGGCCCTGGGCCGCATGCGGGACGCACACCACCTGCAGCCCGAGACTGCGAGGCCTGGCCTTCAGCAGCCCCACTGTACTTGGCGTGGCGCGTTTCTCTTTCAAAGCACTCTGAGTGTCCTGCCGCCCCAGCTAAAGAGTCGTGGGGGCACTGAAATGCGCTGCTCCAGACCTGGGGCCGAACTGAGTCATCTCTCAAAGGCATCCCTGGTCTGTGACAATGACTGCTCTGTATCATCTTGAAGCTTCTGTATCATCCAGGGCTTTATGAGCCCAGAGCGATCAGAAGAGCCACAGCAAAGCCCTTGGAGGTAAAGTATAGGCTGCAGTGGAGAAAGGATTTGCTAGGAAAACTGTGATTGTGTGTCCAAAATACAGAGTCTGGGTCAAGCTTGTGAGGAAGCCTGGGAGTATTTTTTTTTTTTAAATCCTTCCGAAAAGAGTCACCTATGGTTTTCATCGATAACCTTTATATTAGAACCAACTGAAGAAGATGCTGGTATGCATGTGCTTTTTCAGAGGCTGAGAGATGAAAGAGTTCTTTTCAAAGGTGAAGCGCCCTCTCTATGGTACTGTCTCACATTCAGGGTTAACCCTCCCAGGAAGGTGAGGGGCTTTGTAAGCGCAAACCAGAAAACCATGCACGCAGGCCGCAGGGCGCAGAGGGGAGGCGGGGCAGGCACTTGGGGTGGACCAGGCAGCCGGCTCAGAGGGATGGAATCAGAAACGGCTTTCGAGCTGAACACCACTCCATGCTGTTCACCAACCATGCCACTGAATGAGCCCATTAGTATGCAAGACACTCGCAGTTAGCACAACCAAGGCCACGGCGGGGCATGGGGTACGGAAGCGGGTCAGGGGTTAGTACCACTCTCTGAAAATTGGCAAGAAAACCAGTCACCTCAGAGCAGAATTGTGTCAGCCAAGAAGTGGGTGTAGCACCGGAAGGCTGAAATGAACTGACGGCCACAGTGCAAGGTTGGAAAGAGAGAGACAGAAAAGAGAATTTAGTTGCGGGGAACAAGGCAACACGAGAAGGCACGGTTATTGAAAACGAGGCAACCATTAAAAAAAAGAGAAACTTCCCCAAACAAGTTACGGCTTGCTTAGGACAGATGAACCTTTCTGGCAGTGAGCAGCAACTTATCTGCAAGAGTGAATCCGTGCGATTGGCCGATGCTCCCGTCCTCCACAGCCCTGCACATCCTCTACCCCAATTTTACTCTCGAGCCCCATGTTCATTCTTGAATATGTTGTGGAGGCTTAGAGACATCCGCCCCCAGGACCCACCTTTGTGTTTTGGTGCTGCCCCACCAGAAAGGTTCAAAGTCTCAGAACATACAAACATCTCAGGCTTCTGACAGGCACGCCCTGTCTCGCCAGAGTAATTCAAACCAGTCTCCTTATGGCCAAAAGTGACATTCTCAGAGATCCTAACTCTGGCTTCACGGAGCATCCCACAAAGCATCTCACCCTGCCCTGAGCTGATGGGAATAACAATGACACAGCTATGCATGTGTTTATGTCGTGACTTTCAGAATCAAACATAAAATGAATCAAGGGCTCCTCCCACCATGCGGAACATTAAAATACCAGCAGAAATTTGGAAAAACACAATGCGAGTCATAGGACGAGAACAGTTCCAACAAGGACAGAGGCGCCAGTTCCCACGAACTTGGCCGCAGCCATGCCCCTGATTTGCCCAAGGACTTAGGGAAGTGTTTATAGAAATGCCTCCCCACTTCTTCCCACCCTAGAGAACTTGGCATCTCAAAGGCCTCAAGAGCTCTGGCTCCTAACCTACCGGACTCCATCCTTATTTAACCTAGAGGATCTTTCTAGGATAACATGCAGAGAGCCGTCTCTGGCCCAGCCACTCTAGATACACTGAACACTGCAGAAGGCCTTTCTCTATCAGCCATCTCCACTGTTCAGCCAGACTCAGCAGCCGTGCATGTCCAGGCAAGTGGAGTCGGGAGAGCTGAGGCCTCTTCCAGATGCCCAGAGAGAAGAATGCAGGTGGGCCCAAGGCCTGTTTTGCCCTTAATAGGGTGTATTTCTTTTGCATGAGTCAGTCATAGCGTCCACTCCCAGCCTCCCCTGACAGTCAAGACACAGGGGAGCTTCCCCCTGGAGGTCAGACGCATTCCTTTGCTAGGACAGCGTGAAAATAAATGGTTTCTGACTGTTTGACCAAATATGCATGGCAGCCGAGCGGCTAAGAAGCCAGGACATCTGCAAGCCATGCTCACGGGGCAGGCCACACTTCCCAGAAATAATACCTTGAGGTGCTAACAAATGCCCTCAGTCTCAAAGGACATTATGTGAAAGGGCAGTTTCTTCCCTCAGCCTCATGGTTGTGGACCCTGAGTGGCCTTGGCTCAGACTGCAGCCTGGGCTGGGGACCTCATAAGGAGGGCTTAAAATGCCACCAGCTGACGTAACTCTTCAACACTGCATCAGTTTGATGGAGCTCCACGTGGTCAGGGGCCAATGGGCTTTCGCTGCCGTGCTCATTAGTGGGAAGGGAAATGTATATTTGTAGCAATCTGCTTGAAACCCTGTGGTTCTACATCATTTGGCTGTGATTTGGTATTGAGCAAGGAACCTTTACGCTACTATTTTACATCAAAACAAGTGAGCAAAACAGTCCTCCGCCCTCTGGGAGGACAGATAACAGGCGACTACACACTGCCATGTGCTTCTGTAGGTTTAATTCTCTTCTGTCCTTTCTATTTTTTTCTTCTAAAGTATTATGCTTTCATGTTGCAAACAATTGTCCCTTGTTGAAAAGTGGTATCCAGGAACATAAATCAAAAGGCACTGGTTTTGGTTTACATAGAAGCCCAAATCATTCATGTTGCAGGCAGCAGCTATTACAACTGACCACAACGTGGAAAGGGTTTGTAATACCAGTTATACACGTCAAACCCGTGTCTAGAAAAACCGACGCGCATAGAAAAAGATGCTTTCTCTTGGCTTATTAAAAGTTAAAAATTGAAATGTAAACCTAGAAATATGGCTCGCTTTGGTATAAAAGTACAAAGGTATAAAAAAATATCCTTCATGTTGTGCTGGCCTGTGCACCGGGAGCAGACGTGCACCGCGACCAGGCCAGGTGCAGGTGGCCGACGGGAAACTCTTTGGCTTTGAACTAACTGGTTAAAGGGCGTGGGGCTCCCTGGCCAGTGCCTGAGCTGGCTGCACACGCTGCCATCTACACGGGAAATGTTACGGCACTCTGGGGCTGGGCTTCAGTGCAGCTTGGCCGGTAAGCATCTGAGCAGCCAGTCGCGGATGCCCTCGAGGGACTCCTCGGTCTCCCGGTACATGGAAGCCAGGACCTCGGAGAACACCCAGAGCAGGGGCAGCCCGAGGCTCAGGAGCTCATACGTGTAGCAGTAGTTGTAAGCATTGTCCCTGATATGCAGACTGGCGGCACGCAGGAGTCCCTGAATCCAGTTAAGCAGCCTCCGGGGAAGGTGAAGCAGGCCCCACGGCAGCCTGAGGGGCCAGCTTAGCACCTTCCTAAAGAAGGAATTGGGGATACCTGGGGGGCTGCCTTCCGGTGTGCCGATGGCGGCGGCAGCGCAAGAACTTTCCGCAGGAGGGTCTCGCCTAGAGGCTTCTTGCTCTTTCCACATCCCCTCCTCCTGAGAAAGACATCAAGGTGACGGCATTTAGTCCATGACGCTTAGAGAGGACGCCTCCAATGAAGCAGAGGAAGAGAGCCAGTACATAGAGAACGTGGCAGACCCTGCAATTTGCAACCAGCCCCCCTCCCCCAAATCTCAGCCCCCTGCACTGCTGAAGGGCAGGCTGAACATGGGCATGACTTTCCTGGGGGGCGGCAAACTGATCACAGGGGTCAGTTTTGCTTGGAGCCTTCAAAACATACAAGCCCTTTGACTCAGCAATCCCATTTCTCATGACTGATCCTAAGTAAACTATTTGAAATATGGAGAAAGATGTGGGTACAAAGACATTCACCGTAAAAATATTTATAAGGTAAAAATAGTAAACAACATAAATGTCCAACAATATAGGACACAAATAAATTATCAACCATCTTTTACAGGCATCAAAAGTTAGGCTCCAAAAGCATTTTTAATGTCATGGGAAACTGTTCTTAATATAGTGTTAGTGAAAAAAGATGACTATGAAACTGTAGACATGGGATTCCCACTGGGTTAGAACAAGCAGTTGACCCTTGAACAATGCAGGTGTGAACTGCATGGGTCCACTTAAATGCAGATTTTTTTCAATAGTAAATACTACAGTTCCACCCAATCCACGGTTGGTTGAATCTACGGACGTGGAGGAACTGCCAATACGGAGGGCTGACTATCAGTTATATGTGGATTTTCGACCCTGTGGAGAGTCAGAGCCCCTGACCTCCACACTGTTCAAGGGTCAACTGTATTCATATAGGAAAAAAGTCTGCAAGGAAATGTTCCAAAATGTTAATTAGGATTTTCTCAGGATAGAGTGAGGATGGGTGATTTCACTTTCCTTCTTTATACACTTTTGTTGATTATATTTACCCGTTTTTCTATATTGAGCCTATATTACTTGTATAATCAGAAAAAAAGCTGAAGTTGTGGGTCTTGCTGGAGGTGGGTGATTAATCAAGCCACAGAGAAGGTACGAGGGGGCCCTATCATAAGCCATCCACAAATTCAGCGGGCCAGTCACTTTGCTGACATCCAAGAGCCTGGTGAAAGGACTTGGAAACCACAGAGGGTTGGCTCTATACCAGGCATCCCTGCTCACAGTGCCCCTGTGGTCATGGGGGCCCCAGGCACTGGGGGCTACGTGGCTTTTGCATGGCTAAGCATATAGCCCCATCCTTGGCACGTGGGAAAGCTCTTCTGGGCTTCCCATGAGAAGTAGCAGTCATTCCCCTAGGAGAGGTCGTAGCCCAGAGGCCGGCTGAACAGACTGAGGCAGAGGGACCCTCCATGCCGGGGAGTAGAGCCCTCTTCACCTGACTTTCAATCCCTCCAAAGCCAGAAACATTGGCTTAACTTGCAGGAACCCTTGAAAACCTTCTCCTATCAGGGGCCTTCCCTGTTTCACCACCACTTTCAAGACAAAACGTACTTCTCTTTGTTGCTTCAACTCTGCCCGTCTCTTCCGTTGCTGACTGTTGGTTTTACAGTGAATGAAATGAGGCTTGCAGAAAAACCTGCCTGTAAAGAGAGACACACAGACACACAGACACACAGACACACACACACAGAGGTTTTTCTCCTGTAAAGCAGAACCACACAGCAGGACATGAGCCAAGTGCCTGCCACCATCTAGGTCAGACAACGCCGCTACTGAAAACAAGGCCAGGAAGGCGCAAACTTGGGAAATGGTTTCCATCACCTGCCTTAAGGAAATGGCACAGACACGGGGCAGGCTGCAGCAACAGTGGGGGGCTTTCAGTGATGGGGCTGAAACGCTCAGATAATCCCCCAGGCCAAGTCCCTTCCCAAGGCAAGCTGCCAGGCCGCAAAATGGACCGCCCAGAATAGCAACTCTGTTTCTAGTTCCTCTTGCTTCTGGGACCCCTGGGGGTGGGAAAGGAGCAGAACAGGCTGTGGCAGTGTTGGAGAGAAAAACCCAGTGAGGCACACACTGGGCCACTGGCCACTGCCCGGGACTACTGGGTGCCTTCCAGAAAAGCCTTCTCTGCTCACTGTTACAATAGTGACAATAGTGATGGGAATAATGATAACAGTAGACAAATCTTGTGTAGGACTCAATATACCAGACACTATCCTAAATCCTTCCCGGGAATTAACCCAGCAACCCTCATAATGACCTTATGAGCTAAGTAGTATCATCCTCATTTTATAAATAAGGAAACTGAGGGACCAAGAGGTTAGGTAACAGGCCCAAGGTTATATGGCTAGAAGTGGCATAGTCTGGATTTGAACCCAGGCAGTTAGTTTGAGGGTATGGAATCACAAGCACTGTCATTATATGACCGTGCAAACATCAAGTGCTGGAAATTAGAAAATAATCCCTCATTCCAATGAGTGCAATTCTTTCATTGATGACTCCGGTAGGCCACTTATCAGAGGGCATGTTACGGTTACTGCCATTTTTACAATGCACACTTTATACATAATAACACGAATATGCCATCATTTACTGAACCTCTATTACATGTCAGGTGTGGTGTCGAGCACGTGACATAGGTTATCAGGTTTGATTTTCTCAGCCACACAGGGGCAATTGAAAGTGGTGAGACTGAGTAAGAAAACATCCATAAGGCACTTGTCGCCTGGTAGGTGCCCCCCACGCTGATGCACCCCTGGTGCTGACAGCTCCCCTTCCCTCAGGACCCCTGCTCACCACAGGCGGCCTCTCTCTTTAGCAGGCGATCCCTGCTCCGTGAGGAGCTTTCCTGATGACACCAAAACTCCCTGGGAAGTGCTGGCTGTCCCAGAGCCCCCAAAGGGACAGAAGCCCAGGCCAGAGAAGAGTGCTGCCCCGGCCCCCGGGGGTTACCTTCGTCACTGTCGAAGGCATAGGCGGCCAGGCGCAAGGTGGTGGCACAGACGCTGCAGCGGAAACACTCCCGGTGAAAGAAGTGGCCCTCCGCACTCAGCCTCTCCATCACGTACACGCGCTTCTTGCAGAAATAACAGGTGTCGCTGCCACCCAGGTTCAGGGGAAACGCCTTCCGTATGGACTCCTGGGGGACACAGGGCATCGGGAGAGAAGAGCAGTGTGTTAGGGCGTACACCGCATCTTCAAATGTGAGGCTGGCCTTGTAGAGATGCCGGCCTGCGTCGTGGGGCCTCACAGGCTGTGTGTTGCTTTTCTCACTGCAGGCACTGCAGGCACTTCAGCAAAGAAAGAGGCGGGGGAGGACACGCAGACCCCAGCCCTGCAGGGGCAGCTGTTAACTGTACTCCCAGGCAGGCTGGCCATTCTGGTTTCAGGGTGAGAGTGACATCTCCTGGTCTGATGGAGCGGGCGTCCCTCACAAACATGCTGCCCAGGGATGCTGTCTCCAGGAATCCGACCCAGGAGTTAAGTACTGCCTGCGTCTAGAGTGAGGTCACTGAAAGAATGTTTTACACATCCTTGTCCCCCTGCAGTGACATAGGTCAGGCAGGGAAAGCTCATGGTAATAAAACTGTTCAAGAGAACTGCAGAGAAGGGGCAGCCCTTTTCTGTGTGTTGAAGTTGGCTGCCAGTCAACTTCCTAAATGCAAGGGGGGAGAGGAGAGGGCAAGGGCCCAGGGCAGAAGGGGCACACCTGGGTGATTCCAGGGGAATGTACCAAAAGGAAACCAAAAGAGCTGTCAACTCAAATTGCTGGTGATGACAATGAGCAGAGTCATTGGAGAAGGGGAGAATTCAGAGGAAAGGGGTGTTTTCTCCATTACTTAATTCTCAATCCAATCCAGATCGGATGCTAAACATTGGCAGTAAGTGTTGTCCACCTCCGCGGATGGCCCCTCCTGGCCTTTGCACTGAGTTCTCCAGAGCCCCAGCCAGCAGGGAAGATGCTCTGCTTTGTGAAATGACCCACAAGGGGGCTGAGTGAGGTTTGTCTACAAGGAAGAACAGCCTCCCGCTAACCTCTGCTCTGATGCAGCCCGGTCTCAGCCCCTCTCGCCCCATGAGAAGAGGGGCCAGGCAATCCTCTCTGCGTCCCATGCACCCTCCCTGGGAGGCCAGAGCCAGTGTCTGTGGGTGAAGGCTGTGGGGTGTACATCCTTACCAGGTCTGGAGAGATGGCCTGAGTCTTAGGTCTGTGATCATTCATGTACAGATTGACCAGAACTTCAGCTGCAGCCCCTATTCCGCTGGACACTTTCCCTACTGTCAGCTACCCAAGAACAGAGATAGAGCAGACAGAGACAAAGGTAGAGGCCAGTTAGCACCGAGAAGGAAGACACGAACAAGCTGGAGGTGGGAGAGGGCTCCACACCCACATGCAAACGGCACCCAACGTCCCGGGAGAGGCCTAACCAGCCCAGAGCGGGCAGTGAGCACTCTGCAGATGGAGAAAAGAGAGAAATGGAGGCCTGCAGGGTACATGGTCTTCAGGAGTTTGAGTTGCTTGGTTCACAGATAGGGGGAATAAATACCAGAGGAAGGGATCTGTCCAAGCCCACTTAGAAATAAATGCAAGAAGAGCCAGGACTCTGCTAAGGTCTCCTGAGCCCAAGCCCGGGAGGCCTTCACACTAAGAAAACAAGCCAGCTGCATTGCGGCCGCCCTCCCCAAGACCCCTCCTCTCTGGAGGGCCAGGAGCTACTGTTTAATGAGAACTGCCCCCGACCCTCCACTCCCAGATCTGCTCCACCACTAACCAGTTCTGAGATGGGGCGCAAAGTCCTCAGCTTCTGAGCTCAGTGTCCTCATTTAGTGAAATGGGGATAAACAGTGCCTGCCTCACGGAGCTGTGGCAGGAACTGAGTGAGAGAGCGTGTGTGTGAGTGCCTGGCACTTGGCAGGGCTGGACCAAGATGAACTTGACTCCTCCCTCCCTTCTCCCTCTGAATTCGGCAGCCTCATCCTGCCTTGCAGCTCCCATGTCCCCTAGGGAGCTACGGCTACGTCTAACCTGAGTCCTGTCAGGTCAGGACGCAGACCACCTTGCCGACAAAAACAGAGACCGGAATGGGAGTGAATGTTGGTCCCTACTGGGCAGGTACAGGGAGAAAGATGGGGAGCTCCAGGCGGCAGTGCCCAGGGCCCCAGAGATGGTGCTGGGCTAGTCAGCTCCACGCTGGCTCCGGGGATCACAGCCTGACAGGTTGTGGGTGTCTGTGCTCCCAAGGGCATGATGGTCCATGCCTACCCATGAATGCGTGGAACCCCACCGGCGTGTCATGGAGCTGGGGAAGGGGTGGGAGCTGACAGCCCAAGCAGACATAGCACAATCACACATATACCCCTGGGCAAACCCCGACTTGCTCCCTCTTTCCATACCAGCTCTGAAAGGCCAGCCTGGGAATACTGCAGTCTCCCCTGCAGGGAGACAAAAATGCACAATATGAGATTATATCTATAAACACTGTTCCTGATCCCAAGACCCTGGAGGGAGGGAGGCTCCAGACGCTCCCCCAGCCTCTGAATCCAGCTTCTGGGAGGTGTGGCCACGGAGAGCAACAATTTAGGCTGAAGGCCCTTGGACACAGGTTGATAGCCATCTTGATGGCGAGTAACAGTGACACGTGCGGGGGCGAAGGAAGGCCCTCAATCTAAACCCAAGACCGCTCCTGGAAGGCCATGTCGAACCTGCTGTGAAAGCCTCAAGTATCAAGCAGGAAGTTCAGGGGACAGCAAAGCAAATGGCAGCCGGCGCCCACAGCCCCCGACTCCTGGGAGCAGGGCCCACCCTCAGAACCTGAGGCTAACACATCAGGTGCCCGCAAAAGCACAGGCACTAAAAGAGGACGCAGACGGAAGGGACGCCGAGCAGGCTGGGGAGAAAGACAAGACCCAGGAGACGCCTGCCCCCTTTCTCACTGAGGAAGTCCCAACACCAGCAGCTACTCTGGATCAGTCGCGCCAGACCACATGCAGGGCTCTGGGGGACTATGGAAAATGTGGCCGGGGGCCTGCTCGGGTGTCTGATCCCAGGACTCAGACAGACAGGACCTCCTCAGACCCGACAAAGCTCCCTCCTTCTCAGTGGCAGCAGCTGCCAGGCCAGTTACCCACCCCCCCCCCCCAACGCTGGCCCCACCTGGGAGAGATTAGGATTCTGCTTCCAAGCATACATTCTGCCATTTTCAGGATTTCACAAATGCCAAGAAACTTGGCTCCTGCTTCTAAGAGAGGTTCAGGTGCACTGGCTCAGGACAATATGCCATTATTTGCCTGAAGTTCCATCCCCTGCTGGGGCCCCCGACACAGGCCCCTCGGATAGGAGCTGTAGAATACCAAGTCCTTCCTGGGTTCACAGCAAAATGAAGAGGGGAGGTCAGATTCACCTCCCTGCCCACACTCCCCTTGTGTGGCCGTCTCCCCTGACCCAGTGTGTGAACTGGCTCCGAGGCGCTCTCCCAGGAAGGCACCACGTGATGTCACATACCCTCGCGCAATCATTGCCTCCCCTGAGCGAGCAGAGATTAAGACTGTACTTTCTGGGGCTTTAAATACAAGTCCCTAATGAGACCTTAGTAACCACTTAGCTAATAAGCACTTTGTGCCGCTGAGCTTCTGTGCAATCCTGACTTTGGGAGCAGTTACAGAAGAAGCAAGCAGAGGGCCCTGAGGTTGCTGGGGTTGCAGTCTCGGGCCGGCTAGATTGTTCTATCAGCACAGGGCCTGGCCAGGGGATCCAAGCCTGGTCCTTCCTCGCATTATGGGCCCTTATTCACATAAGGCTCCTCTCTCCCAGCTGCATCCACATTGCCACCTGTGACAGAGGCTTTCTTAGGAATAATGAAATGAAGGCACCCTTACGGAAAGTGGCACTGGTGCTCCCATATGCCTTCCCAACCGAATGGAAACCATGCCCAGGATCATCACCAAGACCAAGAGGTAGACCAGGACTTGTGAATGGTCACAAGGAGACCAGGTGATGAAGAGCTTGTCTCAAGGGGTGAGAGGGGGCCTTTGAAGCCCACCCCAAAGACTGGTGTGAAGGTGGACGTTGCCCTGGGGTCTTGGGTTATCTCCTCTTTCCTGACAGCAGGATGTCTCATTGGCTCCAAGACAGTGAGGGCATGACCAGATGGATTGCTAACTCAAACTATCGGTGGTGAATGACCAGGTTCTGCTTTTTCTTTTTAAATCTCGAATCCACTGTGGCCTCATACTTCTGGATTCAATGAAAATGAATTACTAGAAATACGATCACCCGCTTGGATGTGTGGCAATGTCAAATTGCTCTACAAGTGTCTAATGCTTACTCTCACTTGCTGTGCTCCTTGGGTCACAAACCAATTCCTGCCCGTGGACCACACCTCGGCATCCTGAGGAAGAAAGGAAACTCTGCTCATGTAGAAACCTCCGGAAAACTCATCCTGGTTTGACCTCAGAGTAAGAGCCAGAGGTTCTCAACAAGGAGATTACTGCACTGAAAGGCAAAAGCACGTATGCTCCTGGGGTGCTGGTCAAGAGGAGAGCTTACAATTTGGCTGGGAATCATTTGTCCAAATGCAAAGTTGGGCAATCTGATGATCTGGCCAGAAATATATACTGGTCGCAGTCACTAGTGTTTTGAGAATTGGTAGTTTTGGAGGGCCATGGGACTGCTTTTGCAACCCTTTATGTATCTTTCAATATTTATGTAATTTTTGAATAACTGGGGCATTTTTCACTACCTCTTTCCCCTTTGAATTCTAGTTATTCTCAGCTAGTTAATTAGAACAAGCTGGAACGGTTGGAGACTTCAGGTGGGCCATCATCTAACATTACATTAGATTAACCTCACATATACCATTTCCCTTCTGTGAGCCTCAGCTTCCTCATAAAATGGGGAGACCACTGGCATCCTCACAGGGCTGTGAAAGAGTCATCAAAGAATCTGGGCTGCACCTCACATGGTGCTGGGCTCCCAAGAATCGCCTGGCAGATGGTTAATGAGTTCAAAGCACCACAATTGGTGCAGCTTCAAATTTCCATTTTCTGGAACTTCTTTTCTCCTCTCCTCGGCGGCCTTCACTCGGGGGGACTTGCAGTTGCTTGGGGTCCCTCCTCTGTGTGAGTAAGGATAACGTGGCCCACACAGATGAAGGCACTGGCTTCTCGCCCCCGAGTCAACTGAGATTCACAAGAGGTGACATTAGCTGTCGTCGTGAGCACCATCGCCAAGCATGGTCCCCATCTGGATGTTGGAGCCTTTCTCACCCTGCTCCACGCTGGGAGATGGGTCATCTCCCCTCCGGTTTGCACAGTCATGTCATGGCTGTGTCTTTCTCATGGCTACGCTCCCAGCGCAGGGCAGATGCTCCCCTGAATGAAGGAGGAAGCAGGCTCTTGGGCCTGCTTGTGTCCAAACAATGGTGACATCCCTCCTTGGGCCTGGAACTCAGCCAGGAATACCAGGTGTCTGGCCTGTGCTTCCTCACAGAACTGGGCCTCCTGTGGCCACCTGGCCTGCTGTGGGGATAAGAAAGCCTACACAGGTCAGGCAGGGCTGGGAGCAGAGCTTCCAGGGCCTCGGGGCTGAGGGCTCGAGGGAAGGGGAAGTTTCGACACGTAGGGCCAGAGGAAGTCGTCTCCTGGGCCCACTTGAGCTAATATATTCCTCACTGAGGAGTCCCTGGATGAGAAACATTAGAGGACAGGCTGGTGGGCCTGAGTCCTCAGCCATATATGCTCAGGGCAAGGATTGAAACTGCCTTATTTGAGGGGCTCTGGAAATGATACCCTCAGAGCTGCGATGCAGGCAAGTCTTTGGGGCTATGACCTCCCAGTGGACGGCCATGTCTGCACCTACGTCCCCTGGTGCCAGGCGCTGAGCTGTGTTGAACCCTCACAGCCTTGCGAGGTGGGTCTGATAATCCCCCTTCGAGGCCAGGGCAGCTGAGGTTCAGGGAGGCTCTAACTCACCTGGGCCACAGCGCTCCTAAGTGGCTGGGATGGAAATGGAAGCCTGAAGGTGACTTCTTTGCCTTTAGAAAGAGAGGATTCAACATGCCTTTTAGGTAAGTGAGCTTTCTTCTAGAATTCTCCTCCACTGGGGAGAAAGCACATTTGCTGGATACTTGAGGCATTCGATATATGCTAGGTGTTTGCATTATTCCAGTCACCCTCAGGAGTAGCTGCTGCCACCTCCATTTCATAGGTTAGGATACTGAGGTGCTGAGAGGTCCACTAACTCATGCAAGGACACACAGAGAGTAATCAAGTAATCGGTGCTCTGAACCCAAGCGTGACTCCAAGCCTATACCCTTCTCACTATTGCACCCTGCTTCCCTGACACACCAGCATTCTGCCAATTAAAATCCCCCAGGCTGGGATGCACACAGGTTACCTCCAAAGCGCTGCCTAGCTCTATCCCCAGAACAGAGAGAACAATGAGTTTGGAGCAGCCTCGAGATCTACCCTTGTATCAGATGAAACACTGGCAGATTGCCCAGCCAAGACTCACCTAGCTTCTCTCTAATATGCAAATCTCTAGAGTAAACCCTGCAAATCCAGTTTTAAAACAAACACCCCCAGCGGTAGAGAAAGCTCCTTTTGCAATGCACATTGCTCTTCTGACCCAGGAGGACTTAACCACAGCACCCAGCCCCGTGAGGCCCTCCCTCTGGCTCAGCTGTGCAAACACTCGACTGCCATCTTGATCTTGCAAGAGCTCACCAGCCTTGGTAAATGGCTAGCAGCCATGCTAAAGGCTGAATTGTCAGTGGTCTCCTGCTTTGAAGAAAGAAGTTAGCTAAGGGTTGATAGGAGCTGACAGAGCTACCGGGAGGGCTGGTTTGATGGGATGATCAGACTGGGCATGATCCCATAGCCCACGGTCTTAAAAGATAAGACTCCGGTAAGAATTTGGGTCCCAAACGAGAGGGCCTCAAGACTCCCTGTGACTATTCAGGCCAAAACCCCAGCTGCATCACTCTGAAATGTAAGGCGACGTGCCAATCTGAGAGGGTAGGCAAGTGTAGTCTGAATGAAGGCAGAGCCCTGGCTACATCTCCTGGAATTGGTAACCCAAGTCTGCATCCCTGTGAGTAGCACGAGATCCTCATGACAAGTTTGACTAAGTCTGTTCCTCTGAGGAGGTGATTATCCCTGGATCCTCAGAATCAAGGTGTAGGGCTCCAGGGCAGGAAGAGAAACACACTGCCTGCCAGGAGGTTGCTAAGAACTAAGCATCAGTTTCCAAGTGCATTCTCCTTCCTCTGGCTGCCCTGAATCAAGGCAAACTTGAGTCACTGGGCAATCAGAGCAGCCCATAATCTGCTGGGAAGAAGCATTAAGGCCCCAGGCTCTCTCCAGGGGAGAGGCTCTCAGAGCTCCACCAGGACTGAATGAAATTGTTTGTCACCAGGTTGTCACCTACTTTAAGGGGCAGCTAATTCTCTCCTCAGAGGAGGCCATCACTCTCTCAGATTCTGCACGTGCAAAGCCCAGTGTGGAATCAATGCTGGGGTGGGGTCCGGGAGAGGGAGGAAAGTTGCAGGTGGGGCAGGGGAGCAGTGCAGCTGGCAATATCCTTTCCAAAACTGCTTGAAGCTGGAAATTCACCACTCTGTGCTTAACTGCCTACAGTGGCTTCATGGTGCGATCTGGAGGGGTCTGGGGGTGTCAGGTCCAAGCTGGGTCCTTTTTACAAATGGAGAAACAAAGGCACAGACAGAGTAAGTGTCCTAGGGTGGCCTTTTCTGAGAGCTCCCCAATCATTCCCAGCCACACAGTGAAAAGCTCATCAGCCTGTAATTAGTAAGTCAGAAGCTATTAAGATAGCCCAATTACACCATCACCTGATGGCCAAGGCTGGCTTGGGAGATGGGATATAAAAAAACAAAACAAAACAGGGAGCAATTGTTCTACCCCAACCTGGGAGAAACAAAGAACAAACCTGCAGAGGTGGGGACCAGAGGACCTGGGATTGGCCATCCCGAAGCCCACCCACCCCATCTGCAGCCCTCCTTGAGCCTGGGCTTGAGGCTCTACACACACATAACCTCTGGGCTGGTCCCTCTGACGAGGCCTCCATTCATACTTGGCTGCTGTGGCACAGAGGAGAGAACATGGGCTGGAGCCAGGAGCCCTGGGAACTAGTCTCCTCCCTGGACCTTTGTTTTCCTCTCTGAGGCTCTGCTTCTGCTCAATTCTCTTTCCCAGGAAGAGCCCTCCTGCTACCCCATTGGAAATTGCTACCCTTTCCCAGCATGCCAGGTCCCTGCTACCTGCTCTAATTTTTCCATGGGAAAAATTGCCTTCTGATACGCCATGTAATTTACCTATATATTATATGATTGCTGATTATTTACCTCCCTCTATTAGAATGCAAGCCTCATCAGGGCAGGAAGGTAACTACTGATCATTGATGTGTATCCCAAGAGTGAAGTGCCTGACACCAGCTGTCATTCAATAAATATTTGTTGGATGAATGAACGCTCACTCAATGGCTTAATGAGTGACATTGGTTTAAAGCTGCTTGAAGAGCCCAGTGGAGAAGCAGCCAAGGGCTGCAGTGGAATGTGATGATGATGTGACAGGATAGTCTCACCATGAGAAGCGTCTCTGCCAGGCCCCGGCAGCCCCACGTGGACCTGGGCAGGCTGCCTCTTGCCATCACCTAGACAACTAATACCTATTGGAAACCAAGTCAGGGGACTTGGGACGTGTGGTGGCTTCTCTTGTCCCACCTCTGCTCTCAACTCTAGAGGGCAGTGACCAAGTCAGGACTTCCTAAGGACAAAAGCAAAGCAGAGGCGAGAGAGGGCATGCCCGGGGCTAGCCGGAAAGGGGCTGGGCCAGAGGGAAGCAAGGTGTGGGCCCGGCTGCCCGGCCAGGCGCGCCAGCCACTGCCTGCCTGTGCCCAGGTGCCCTTGCCCCTCCCATCAGCCTGTCAAGGGTGCCAGTGACCTTTTTCCACAGCAGGAAGTACCCCCCCAGGGAAGGCTCTTCTCCCAAGCTGGGCACAAAGGCTACTCTGAAGCCTTGGTGATGGCGATGACAAATGTGCCAGTCTTCACCCACAGAGCTCACTATCACGTGAGCCAAGAATCACTCTCTTGTTGATGAGAAAATGGAGGCCCAGACAAGTCTCCTGACGTCAATGTTTAAGGTCAAAGGGCTAAGCAAAGCTGACCTGGAACAAGATGCCAGGCATGTCAGCCGTGGCTGTGGTTCGGCGGAGCTGAAGACGGGAAGTGCTTGTGCTTCCCCGCATCGCCTCCTGCTGCCCTTCCAGCGATGCTTCTCATCCACACTGGGGACCCTGGAGCGGGTGGGGCTCCTAATATTCCTTGCTCCTTTCTTGGAGACCCTGCCTGCACTCCTCTCCCCACAGCAGTGGAGGTCAGTGGGGGTGGGACTCTCAGGAGGCAGCTCCTGACTTCTCCCTAATGCACCAGCAGGTGGCTGGTTTGTGCTTCGGTCTAACGGGGTGGAAATGAACGAGCAGTAACTCTGACAGGGGCACACTCAGCACCGCACGTGGAGACGGGCCCAGGTGGGAACAGACGGAACGGAGGTGTTCAGGGAAACACAGTCATCCAGAAAGAGGCTCCAACCTACTCCCATGAGCAACAGCTAACCAAGTGGGTTTCACGTCCATTTTTAGGCTCATCCATTCCAGGGGCTAAGCTTCTCCGGAGACTGCCCGCCTCCCACGCCAGCCTGGTAGTGTTCTTGGCATATTAGGTAACAGCAAGACAAGTAAAAAACATGAAAAGTGCTCCAGAACCCAAACTTAATCATTGCTCACGGACGCATTTCATTATCTACTCAACCAACGTTAGCTCCCCACCAACTCTCCACCCTCTACACTGCTACCTGCGTTATCCTTCCAGAACTCAGAGCAGATCCTTCCGTGCCTCTTTACAAGAGGGCAGAATGAATTCCTTTAACGCAAAAAGAGCAGGCTGACTCTCACCTCATTCTCTGCACTCCCATAAATACCTTTATCTGAAAATCGAGTTGCACCAGAAATGTCTTTTGATTCATGCAAGTCCTATCTGCCTTCCTTACCACATGCCAGATCCTTTCGAAAATGCCCTTCCCCTACACTTCTCTCTAGCAAAATCCCTCCATATAATCTTTAACACTTGGCTCCCATATTACCTCTGCTGTGAAGCCTTCCCAGGCTTCTCCCTTCTGGGTTCCTAGAATCTTGCCTCTTAAACCTCTCATAGAATGAATGAATAGTACTGTCTGAGGTTCACCACGTGAGACCGCCATTTTGTTAGGCCAAAACCAGCCAAATTTGGCAACATCATGTGGTAAAATGTGACACATTTCTATGCTGAGGTGCTGCTTGCCGTCTACACTGTATAAGAGAACTGTACCTCCCTCCTCTTTGTTTTCTCAGCATCTGGCACGGTGGTTGGCATACGGTGGGTGCCCAGCGAGGGCATGCTGAACAAGCAAGCGCCATTTGATAAGGTTTTGTGTGCTGCCTCTTCTGCTTTGTTCCTTGCTCCAGCACAAAACCAAAACCAAACCCAGGACCGATGTAAAGTATCTTACAAATTTTCCTCCTGGCCAAGCCAAGATTCAGATGGTTGTCTGTGTAGGTGGAGCAGAGCAGGAGAATATCTCAGAACATGCAGGGAGTGGGGGAAGCTAATTGTTCAGGACAACTACCTTTCTGGCTGGAGAAACAGAGTCAACAGTCGATGGAGAGGAAGTAGCAGCTGAATCAGGAGATGGAAGGCAGGAGGGAGGAGACGGAGGATGAGTGTGAGACAGGCTTTTAGAGAGTAGTTTATTCTGCACAGAATAGAAACAGAGGAAACTATGATTATCCCCAGGGAAACGCACAGTGATGCTCGCCTCGACGATGCAGCCCCCAAGCCCACACATCCAAGGAAGGGAAAGGACATCCAGGCCCACGTCTCGGGACAGAAAGGTAGCCTGTGTCTTTGGAGCCCAGCAGGACCATCTGACCGCTGGTTACACTTCACTCTGCTACAACTTTTCTGGCTCCTTCGTCACATCAAAATAGCTGGAGCAGAGCCATCCTGCTCCTGCCTACGTCTGCTGCCGACACCAGCACTGACTCCTGAAGGCCTCACTCTGGAGCTTGGTATGGAGTAGTAGTTGCAAGCTTAGGAAAGGACAAGGCCAGGCTACTCTGGGGTAGATGCTCCAGCAGGGACCTCTGCAGCCACATGGAACCCTAAAAATGCACTAAAGGCAAAGTATCCTTCCCATGTCTGTGACTCTGCCAAGTAGCAGAGGACACAGGTCTGGAGGAGGCCGGGTGAAAGCAGCAGAGGCGGTATGTTCTAGAGACCAGTCTTGTTGCAGGCAAGGGAGCACCTTACACGTACAAGCGCAGCGGGGCCTCATCCTCAACTCTGTCATCTCCTTGTGAGCACACCCTCTTCTTCTCAGCAAGTTTCTAAATAAGTGCCTGGCAGGGGGCGGGGGCTGTGCTTTCTATCCTGAGGCAAGGCCATTCTTCTGGCTGGTGCTTACAGCACGTGGCTGACCTCGACATTCAGGGTCTCCCTGATCATGGCCATGGGGGCATCTCTCCATCCTGTCCCCAGACTTCATGAGCAACTGGTTTGCTTTCACCTTAAAGGCACTGTGATGTGATTCCTGCAATTGACCAGCTTTCCCTCTTTGTGTTGACCCCTAGGAAGCTCAGCCTACTCAGAAGCTGTCTAAGTTCTGACAGCACACATGTTTCTGTTCAGTAATGTTTTCCTATGACCTGAGCCCGCTTTTCTGCCTTGGTTTTCCCTTTGTCATGATTTGTCTAATTATTTTGAATCTTCTCATTTGGAGCTTTTTTAGACGCCAGTCCAAATCCTTTGGTGACTTAAAAAGTGAATAGCTTTTCAGGCTATAGAGAGAGGAGGAAGGAAGAAATGAATCTCCAGAGACTGATACAAGTAACCTCCCTGGATGTCCAACACCTGGGTTCCTGGGGGCTCTGAAAGCCCCGCATTTACCTGCGGGAAATCCCCGTGTCCAAACATAGAGGCAAGGTGAGCCGCCTTCTCCTTAATGTTCTTTTTGTGAAATTCCCTGTTGGCCAAATTCTCAGCCCTTTTCTGCAGCCAAGGTGAGAAAGGAGAGAGAAAAAAGAGATAGAGACAGACACTGTGAGGGGAGAGGCGGGGAGGCAGCCAGGTGGGCTTGCGGCCCTCAGCACACGCGGCAGGATGGGAGATGGGGAGGAGGAGTCGGAGATGGCACCCGCCCTGGACAGGAGGAGGGAGGGGAGGAAAGGAAGGCAGCCTAGACACAGGCAGGGCAGAGACAGGGCAAAGAGCGAGGCTTTCACCTGGAGAACCTTTTCTTCCACTTGCTGCAGCCGCCGCAGCACCCCGGAGAGGGCCAGCGCTCCCTGGCAGGTGGCAGGCAGGCTGGCGGGATTTTCTGGCCCGCCCAGCTGCAGGTCAGACTTGGCTCGGGCTCTCCAGGGCCTGCTCGGGCACTCGCCGCCAGCAGACACTTGCTTTAGCTCTCGGAGCACATGCCCCGTCACAACCACCAAGGGGAACTGGGGGAGAAGGAAAGTCAAGCTTCCTTCCCAACTGTGGCTGCCCTCCCGTGGATGCCCCGCCACCGTGAGGAATCCCCACGAGGACCAGGGACAAGGGCACGCCAGATGCCACCTTGAGTCAGATTCCGAACTAACCTTGGGTGTTGACTTTCCACCACCTGCATCAGAATCACCTGACATCCTCCTTAACAATATACCGTCTTGTTATTAACAACACTCCAGACCCACTGAATCAGAGCCTGTACCACCCTGGTTCCCAAAGTCTGGGCCCAACACCCAGATATTCAGGTTTAATTGGTCAGGGGGTGGGTACCAGAGATTGATATTTTTAATAAAGCTCTCTAGATGATTCTTACACACACATAGAATCACTGCAATATGTCCACACTGACCTCCTTTGACCTCCACTCCCCGAGAAGCAACACAAAATTCCTAATGCTGACCGGGCACTTTTGAGTGCTGTGGTCAATAATAGTGATTCTGTTCAAATTCCAAACCCAGAGATATTAGCTGGAAAAAGCCTCAGCCCATGGCTCCTGGCTGCCTCCCTGCCCACTGGGCAGGTCCTCATCTGCTCAGACACCAGGGGAGGTCTAACCACATCCCAGTCTTACCCCTTCAATGGCGTGCGGCCAGCTGGCCACCTGAGCCCATTCCACCATCACTGTCACTTCTCCATTGATTTAGAAATCAGCCTACTCAAGAGGTGTACAAATAAGCTAAGTGTCCCAGGGGCACCACGCAAAATACCCTGTGTGGTGTGGTCTGTTTTTCCCCAAGCAAATAAAGCACCAAGAGCGTGGTAGTTGGTCAGTCGATACCCCTGACTGGCATGTATTTTAAGATGCTGCATACTTGGTTACTCCTACCTATAAGGGTGGTAACCTCAAGTTGTGTTTGCCTTCCCAGAGAATCTACAATCAGCCCTATGTGGGGTGCAGAGACAGCCACGGACCCCACCCCTCTGGATCAAAGTTCCCTCTCGTTTCACCAAGACAGCATCCACTGGAAAGAGCCCTACCTGCCTTTTCAGAGTTGGTGATGGGCTGGGTGTGGGCTCCTCTGGCTTGGGACGGCGAGAGTTAACAGGAGAGTCAGAGGAAGAGCGTAGTATGGGCTTACCTATCCCTGAGACACGGTGCTCCTGGGAGGAGGAAGGTGAGTCCGAAAAAGCAGCCGCAGGAAATAGGAAGGAAAAGGCGAGTCAGACAGACACTTGGAGGGAGGAGAGGAGGAGAGTCAGGGAGAGAGAGTTTGAAGATGCTGAGCGAGCCCTGGCCTGAGCTCTGACAAGCTGGGCCCAGCTGGGAAACTTGAACCCCGGCCCTCTGTCCGTGTGAACAGCAAGTCCCATGGTCCCCTTCTCTTGGACAACGTGTGAATCCCCAGGAGGCAGTGCTTTTGGCTCAGACCCGCGGCACTGGGCAGGCACATACCAGGCCAGGGTGGCGAGTCCCAAAGTCCTTCCTGCCCACTAGATGAAAGGGATGCTACAGTCCTTCTGAAGGAAGAGAGCCCTCATCAATACCTGGGGGCTGCAAGGGGCCAAGCCTCCAGGAGGGACAGTTGAGAAAACAATTCAGACAGTTACAAGTCTTAGGAACATGGCCCTCTTATAATAAAACCTGGCTTCCTGGGGAAGGTCGGTTTGTACAGGAGGGGCATGGTCTACATCAAGACTAGGAAGATGTCTATAATTGTCTCTAAACAGAATTAACCAATTGTTTGCCTTTCTCCTGAGAGGAGCCTAATTCTGTCATGTGACAGATGTTCTCCAAAGAAAAACTGAACCCCTTGTCCCAAGCTTTTGTAATGTGACAGTGGTGCCCCAGAGGAATTCGGGGGAGCAAATGGAAACATCCAAGTGCAGACTCTAAGTCAGAGGCCAAGAGAAGTCAGCTGGGTCTGCAGCCTGACCCACAGCATCCCACCTCCTTCAGCCTCACATGGACCCTGGTCAGACGCAACAGCTCTGCCAGCCTGACCCAAGGGAACAAGGAGAGGGGGGCACCAGGGGACACTCTCGAGGTTGGTCCCCATTCCTATGGGCCCACATGGAGCTAAGACCCTGGTTTGGATGGGTGTTCTCACCATGGACTGGGCAATCAGCATCTCTAAAGCTCCACCATCTCAAAGATGGCTGCAAAACAAGTCATGGTTGCAAAGCAAAGCAAAATCAGGGAAAGGATTTCTTCCCCAGTGCAGAATAGGCATCAGCAAACTACGGTCCTCGGGCCAAATCAGGCCCGCTGCCTGTTTTTGTAAATAAGGTTTTATTGGCACACGGCCACGTGCATTTGTTTACAGATTGTCCATGGCTGCTTTCATGCTACAATGGCAGAATTGAGTCATTGCAAGAGAGACTGGATGGTCCCCAAAGTTTAAAATATTTGCTATCCAGCCCCTTTTAGAAAAGTCTGACTCCAGATCTAGAAGAAGCTTGAGACTCCTTTTGAGCCAGGTCTGGCTGGCACACCTGAAATCCAGTGCTGGCCTGACATTTCTGCTGGCTTCTCAGAGGGTTCTGGTCACCAGGAAGGCAGGGTCAGTGAACATTTGACAGGACTCACCTGCCTCAGGAGTGAGGGGTTCCGAGAGTTCTCCTCGAACTTGGCCAGCAGCTGACTTGCCATGGACTTGACTTTGTTCTGATTTCCACCTTCTTTACAGCCCTCTTGATTGGAGCCCAAGCTCTGGCTAGGAAAGGCTGAAGGCTGCAAAGGCCAAATCAATGCATTGGTTGTTGGTTCTGGAACACAGATATCAAGGAGGGGGCCTGGGGGCTCAGGACAAGGACAGTTCCTGAAGAAGGACACCCTCTGTGGTCTGAGGAAATGAGGCAAAAGCAGGAAGCAATGCCCACTCTGGAGACAATGCTCACAAGTGGGACGAATCTTCTCAAAGACGGGCACAGCTAGGCTTGGGAGCCAGAAACTTAGTGTTTGAATTCTGACTCTTTCACCTCCCAGCCCAGGGACCTTGGCAATTTACTTAACTTCTCTGAAGTTTCCTAATCTGTAAAATGCGAGCAGTAACCCACCTTCACGTGACTGTTGAAAAAGTCAAATATAATAATGAAATGATAAGCAGAATAGTTTTCAAAACATATCATGTGGCTGACAAAGGGTGAAGAATTGGGGGGTGAAGGAAGCAAGAGAGGGTGTCAGTGAGGCAAGGCACAGGCTCTGGGCTTCCCTTCTCTCCTCTGCGCCCCACTCCCAATGGCAACGAGTCCTGCTCTGTTGTTGCTATCTTTAAAAAAAAAAACATTTAATTTTGAAATAATTTTAGATTGACAAAAAACTTACAAAGACAGCACAGATAGTTCCTGCGTACCGTAGACCCAGCTGCACCTAACGTTAACATCTGGAATAATTATGGCACTGTTATCAAAACTAAGAAATTAACACCGGCACAATACCATTAACAGAACTATAGACTTGATTCAGATCAGGCCGGATGTAACGGAGGTGAAGGGCCCTTCTCATTGCTTTGTTTCGGGACACGTGATATCAACACGACTTGTGACTGCTTAGATGTTGACCGTGACCAGTTGGTTATGCTGTTTTATGAAATGCAATTCTATGTAAGATTTTCTTAGCTCATCTGCTAAAATAAAACTTTAAAACTGATGGGTGTCCGGTGAATGTCTGTTCCCCGGTACCATAGATCTGCTCCCATCAACCTCAGAAATGCAAATGGCATTGTCACGTCAAGAGGGTAGTCAGTTTTCCTGAGGAGACAATGAATTTCCCTCCCAGGAACAGATGTTCTCAAAACAAAGATATGTTCACTTAGAAGAAATTCATGGGAAGAGGCAAGCTATAGTCAATTGTTTTTTGGGGTTTTTTTTAAGATTCCCTAAGAGTAGCAGCCCCATGGGAAACCTTGTATGCACAGCCACTCTGAAGAGTTGGACACACACAAGCCAAAGAGTCACTCCCTACTTCAGAGTGGGAACTGTAACTCTGCATAGCAATCCAGGCTTGAGTGTGAAGAGGGCAAGTTTACTAGGCTGGTCACTGTTTGCACAGGCCAAAGTAGGCCAGGACAGTGGGTCGTGCAGACCGGCCCTTTGCAGACATTCATGTGCACATGAATCACTGGGGGTCTCCTTCAGACCAGATTTGGATTCAAGAGGTCTGCGGTGGGCCCTGAGAGTCTGCATTTCTAACCAGCTGCCAGGTGATACTGGTGCCCTTGTTCTTGGCCCACACTTTGAGTAGCAAGAATTTAGAGAGAATCATTGCTTGGTTAAATCTGACTTAAGCAAAACAGCTGGCCCAGAAAACTAGAGCCATTTCAGAAGGGGCAGGGGCAACCAGATTTCTTCCCACACTCTACATCTTGTGCTGCCAACCACAGAAACAGCACAGACACCCCCTCAAATAAGCCACAGATGAAAGGCAGGAGAAGACTTCCCCCCGGGGATAAAATGTATCCAAGGGAAGCTTCTTGGGAGGAGGCGGGAGCAAATCACAGGCACTTAAGGCAGAGCCAACACCCGTAACTGGGGAATGGGATGCTTCTTCAGCCCAGTTCATCAGCCACGGCTTCATCCTCTCAACTGTCTCCCTGTTCACTGGCTTCTTGCTCATGCCAGAGCCAAGAGCAGCAGTTCTTCAACCATACAAGATAAAAGAAGTTTTTTTCTAAGTCCTATAAATGAAATATGAATGTATCCTACAAATTATCCCCCTTGCTTCTGTGTCATCATTTTGGTATCAGCCAGTAGGCTAGCTAAAGCTGATATCCTACAGTTCACAGACAGTATCTAAGCTTGTTTTTTGGAATGAGCTATATATCTCAGGTCTCTTTACAGAGCTGCCTGGGGAAGCAAGAACTGATACTCTTTTTCTGATCAATTTTTTAGTAGCAGGAGAGAGACTCAGGCTTGGCTTTGACAAAGTAGCCTGTAACTTTCTTCTCTCACCAGAAGGTGGCATTTGTGGGTGCTGGGACATTTGCTTTACAGAAAACACAAAAGGTAGAAACTAGGACTGGGAGAAAAGTGGGACTGCTGGTGCCTCTTTACTACTTACTATTAATAGTGATTATATCTTGATTACCCTAGGTGCCAAAGACCATGATTGGCATGTTATACCGTCCTCTTACTTAATCTTTAAAAATTCTGCAAAATGTCATCCATTGCAAATGCATCATCTGTGTTTTACAGATATGAGCCATACCCTGGGAGGGTGACATAGCTAGTGACCAGACCCAACTCTTTCCCATCAAGCCAAGCTTGGAACCCAGTGGTTCATGAGAGAGGAAAGAAAGAAGGGCAGGGCGACTGCCACGGTCAGGCGGGCGGGCTGTGGCCACTGGCTGTCAGGAAACGGGCTTTGTGTAAACCGACACTGAGCACACGAACCTCGTCCAGGTTGTTGAAGCCTTTCCGCCTCCGCTTGCTCATGTCATTCTCTTCGGTTCGGCTGTCCACCTGTGATGGCCAAGAAAGCATGGTGAGCTCAGGGCTGTCAAGGGCTGCGATGCCAGCACTGGGGATCAGGCCCTGCCCGCCACCGCTGCCAGCCCAGGAAACAGACGGGCAGCAATTACCCTGCACAGTGACAAATGCTCTCGGCTCTGTTCAGGCGCAGAGGAGGGAGCCTTCCCCAACCTCGGGAGCCAGGGGTTCTGTCAGAAGAGGGTGGGAACACAGCTCCCAAAATCATGTCGAAACGTTCCAAAGCACAAAGAATCCCTGTCACATGGGCAGAGATTGTCTCCCTGTCAATGACCTTGGACTCAGAGTGGTCACAGCCGGGCCTGCTGATGCTGCCCCATGGAGATCACCTCCTACGAAGAGGTGCCACTGGCTCCCCTCACGGGCAGGGATTCTCGGGACTTAGATCAGCTGTCCAGGAATTTGATGGCAAATTACGCCTGCCATTCAGCCACCGTTGCAGCTACTGGTAAATGATATTATGTTAACTTCAAAGTAGCATCAGATATGGCCTGAAAACTATGGTGACCATACAGCCCAGTTTGCCCAGGACAGTTTGATGTATTGCTTTTCCCCCCAGCATAATTATGAATAGTGCCCCCTTTCATTTTCAAAACTATCCTGGTTTAGACAATAAATTGCATGGTTGTCCCATTGATAACCCCTTACAGCCTACTTTCTTCTTCCAAAATCTGGACATTTAAATCCAGAGAACCCTGCCCCACCTAAGCCCATTGCATGACCCTGGCAAAGGCCACCCAAGGGCGCACTTGCGGTCTGACTTATCTCCTCAAGGGAAGGAGGGGGACTGCACAGGTTGAGCTGATGTTACGAGCTGGGATGGGGCTGCAGGCTGGATTTAGTGCCTCGCCATGCACCCTGCTGGGTTAGCCTCGCCTTGACACTGGGGTTAGACCTCGAGCCGGGACCTTCCCCAAACGGCCAGCCCACTGAGGACCGTGGAGCCGTCCCCACCGACTATGCGTCCCTCCCTGGGGGAGCCTCCGACACCCTCAGCGGGGCCCTCCACAGCAGGGCCAGATTGACTCCCAGCCTCTGTTCCACACTGGATGCAGCTGAAAGGGCTGCTGGCCACCCTCTCCTCTCAAACCCAGGCACGCTGCCCAGTCAGCCCCACACATTCTCACCTCGCCCCGTCACAGAGGATCCTTTACCTCCTGGTCGTTCTAAATCAAGGGTAACGATCAAAGCCCCCAGCCTGCAGTCTAGTGTGTACTCAACTTACTCCCACAGGCAAGCACCTGCTCTCCTGCACTCCCCATCGTCCCGCCCCTCCTCCTATTTACCAGCGCCTTAAAAAAAATTTTTAAGACAGAATTAACTACAGTTTAGTCATTGATACTTGTTCAAAAATGTGACCCTTCCCTTGCTCAGGCAGCAGAAAACAAGAGATGAAAGGGCCTCGCCTTCCCTCCAACATTTTCCTCAGCTTCTAATAAATCATTATTCTGTGAATGGAAATGATTTCAACCCAAATGTTTGGGCAAACACCAAGAGAAACAGATGACCTTATGTACGGCATCGGGTCCTAGAGGCCCAGGCTGTCTGGTGCTTGGTTCCACGGCCTGTGAGCCCTGCACTGGCCCGGAGACGAGCCTGTGAAAGTACAGGGTTTCCTCCCAACAAGAACACGTCATGCATCGTCTCAGGGGTTTCTGTTGTTCTCCTTGTTTCCACCTTAAGTGAGCACTTGGCTTCTCCCTCAAAGAGCAACACATCTTACTCTCTTGCATTCAGCAGCCCTTGCTGTGACTGGTCCAGCTGAGCCTGCGTGGATCCAAACCCAGTGTGTTAGCCGCAGGCTCACAGAAAACCCTCCTGGGGGGAGTGTACCCAGCAGCAGCACCTAAAAAGACCCCCAAATCCTTGGGGGGGGAGGGGTGAAAGGAAGTGGGTGGGGCAACATCAGCTCCTGTGATTCAGCCTGACCCCTGGGACAATAAAATGCAGTCTATATGGTTAGCAACATACAGACCCAAAGGGCCTCTGTTCTTCCTTATAGATTTATCATGGAAGCACTGATTCTCAGCTATGAAGAAGAGCTAGGTTAACACAAAAAGCTTGAGAAAACACAAATCTAGAGATTTATCTAATTTTTTTCTTATCTGTATATCACTATTGGGGAGCCAAAAATGCCTCCGTAACGCCCTCTCCTTGGACTCTGCTTAGCACTATAGAGAATTGGGGTACAAGGGGGAAGAAAATACTTGTTGTGCCCCGAGAGAGTATGAGAATAAACAAATAACTCACTTTCTTTTCTTATTCATTTTTCCTGCCCTTTCACCCTAAGATACTTTCTTATCATTATTTCCCAATGATTTGAAAGATTCTATATACCAAAAGGCATTTATTAAACTACTTGGTGTTCTCCATTAAAAAAAAATCAAAGACATATGTCTACCAATCTCATCATTTATTTGATCAGCACAAGATAATCACGTTCCCATACTGCCTGGCTTAAGGTGATTTTAGCCCCAACTTTATATTTAGTTAGCTGGTGGAGAAATTCAGACCTAGGTCATAGGAAGAGAAGGTTGGCCATTGTAGGCAGTGTCCTGAGAGTATAGTGGCCACCATGATATTTAGAAAGATGGTCAGTGACACTGGCAAGAGAGCTCTTCCCTTCAATGGCAGAGCAGTATGGAGCCATGGGTTCGAGTTCTGACATGAATTACTTCCCGGCTAAGTGACCTTAGGAAAATCACCCAACTTTTCTGACTTTAGTTTCCTCACTTCTAAGATACTACACTATCTAGCTCATAAGTAAGTTATTGTAAAGATGAACAAATTCATGTATATAAGATACTCCTTCTCCTCTGAAGTGCTATATAAGTGTTAGACATTTTAAGTTAGGTTAGTGCTATTCACAGAATTAGAAAATCTGAATTCTAGTTCTGGCTTTGACATTTACCACCTATATGGCACTGCATTATAATCTCCCTAAGACCAAGTTTCCCCATCTCTAAAACTGGGATGAGAACATGTCCCCTGCCTTCCTCAAAATGTAACAAGAGGAGCAAATACGCTATGACACTGTAAAATGCTGGATCCGTCATGATTGCAGTACGGAAGCCAGTGGTCAACCCAACTAGTTTCACCGTTTTCAGAAAACGAGCATCTTCATTTAGTCAGTATGGGATGGGGGCCATTATTTACAGAGCCCCTTCCATGTGCCAGAGAAGGAGCTCAGACCTGCAGCTCACACTTGTTCAACGTTATCTTCGCAGCAATGCGATGTTTATGTTATTACGATATTTTGCAGACAAGCAAAGGAACTTTGAGAGGTTTGAACACGTGCTGAATCCCCACCAGACCCAAATACGTATTTGTCGTCTGGGCTTCAGCTTGCATCCCCATTCTATAAATCAGCGCAGAATCCCAGGCTGCGGTTACACAGAGGACAGGAGAGCGATCACACTCAGCAGTGACCAGCAGACCACAGGTGCCCAGGGTGGGATGGGGGCGGGCACGTTGCTTAAGCCCTGTGCTAACTGACCTGGGCAGCATCAGTACCTGGGTTGACTCCCTAAGCCGTCTTCAAGTCTCTGAAGACTCGTACTGAGAAGTACGAGAACCCTAGTGGGAGTTGTGGCTGCTGGGTGGGTGGTTCTGTGAAAAGAGCTGGAGAAGGGGAGTGAGAGGAACTTAGGAAGTCACACTGGAAAGTCAGCTCCCTCCAGCAGAGACCTTGGCCCTCTTTGTTCACTGCTGTGCCCCCAGCACTGAGAACTCAGCATAATACAGGGACTCAGTAAATCTGTGTTGAATGATTGGGTGAATGGAGGAAGCACTTTCTTACATAACCGCCCCTGGATCTTTGGAAAGTGTCTGTGCAGGAGGGTCAAGGAGAAGAGCTGGGAGGGGGACCTTCCAGCTCAGACCAGACACTGATCTGAGTCATGCTTTGTGAACCCCACTCCACCAGGGCCAGCGCTAGAGGAGGACCTGGGTCGGAATCAGCCAGCTGAGCAGCATAAATCCTGGGGCCACCCAACTGGCTTCTAGGATGGACTTTCCAGGGACAAATGACAACTTCTGTGTTGTGTTGTCCCTCAAGGAATGGGCCCAGAATGGGGAAAACAAAGATCAGGTACCTCGACTATGTATGTAATATAAGATGCGTCATAACTGAAGTGGACATAAATCCTGGCATTACCCATGTGTGGTAAGACGAGGAGAGCGCAGACAGGCAGTGTGTGTGTGTGTGTGTGTGTGTGTGTGTGTGTGTGTGTGTGTGTGTGTGTGTGTGTGTGTGTGTGTGTGTATGCACTCACAGGCACACACAGGAGACGGAGACCACATATGTGTGTTCAGATGTCACCTGTGAGCCTGGTGACAAGAGCTCTGGAGTCTCCAGGAACTGTCCCATGCTACGAGGCTTCTAGCTGCTGACTGGGACAGAGGCAGATCTGCAGCAGACCAAGGGCTTTTCTTTAAGAGGAAAACAGAATCCCTAAGCTCTTCTCCTCCTCCCCAGGCGTGGGCCATCCAGTCTTCAGAGATAACCAACCCCAGTAGGTTACCACTCACCAGAGGCACAACCCTCTTGGTGTGGAATGGGAAAGTCATTCTCTCTAAAATAAACAAGTTTCTGGATGGAGGAAGAGCCTTCAATTTTGCCCAAAGTTGTTCTCTTTTGCTGGAGTTTGGATGTTATTAGGAAAATAAGATTAGGGAGGAAAGAAGAATTTAACACCAACATCAAAAACCAGGAGGGAGGGCTTCCCTGGTGGTGAAGTGGTTGAGAATCTGCCTGCTAATGCAGGGGACACGGGTTCGGGCCCTGGTCTGGGAGGATCCCACATGCCGCGGAGCAACTAGGCCCGTGAGCCACAATTACTGAGCCTGCGCGTCTGGAGCCTGTGCTCCGCAACAAGAGAGGCCAAGATAGTGAGAGGCCCGCGCACCGCGATGAAGAGTGGCCCCCGCTTGCCACAACTAGAGAAAGCCCTCGCACAGAAACAGAGACCCAACACAGCCAAAAATAAATTAATTAATTAAATTAAAAAAAAGAAAAAAAAATTCCAGGAGGGAGAGAGACCATTAAGACTGGCTCAGGAGAGAAACAATGAGCCCTCTTCAGATTAAGACCCCACATGTGAACAAAGGTGGGCTGCTCAATCCCCGTATCAAGATCGTCCTCTGAAGTCAGTGAGGGGGGAGAGAGGGGAATGGAGGGACGAGGGGAGGGGGCGAGGCCAAATACAGATGCACCGGTACATACAGACCATGTGACTGAGCTCTGGTGTACAAAATCATGCAAGCGCAGCCTAGCCTGCATCTCCAGTCCGTAGGGGCACGTGAACCAGGGCAGTGAAAACTGCAGGTCTAATTGCATTGACATCTTCTTGTGTAACTGCGGGGGAGCCCCGTGTACGTGTGCAGTTTTCAGTCTCCTGTGCAGACCTCCTCTGTGCGTGTCCAGGGGCAACCTGGAGTGGACTCAGTACTCTTTGGTCATGAGACATGTTAAGACCAAAGAGCACTGCAAACAGATTTCTCCAGACCAAAAAAAGATCCAGATATAAGAAGAAGACACATGATAGAAAGGGGAGAAGGTACTTTGCACGTGGTCGGACCATTGCACTGGCGTTGAGTGGTGGACAGTATATGCTGGGGTGTTTTAGTGCCAGGGCAGAATATGACCCAGTGGCCTTGCACACCCACCAACCCACCAGTTTGAGGAAAAAGTGTGGGACAACTAATGCCCACAACAGGCACTTACTTCAATGACCTAACCTCTCTACCTATCCGAGAAGCAGGGCAAACTTTAGACATTAAATGGGGCCATGCGAGGGAATCAGATCTGTGGATTTTAACCGCTCTCAAGATGGGCAGCCAAGGAGCACACCCTGGAGGAGACTGGACATGGGCCAAAATCAGCCAGGGCTGGGCCGGGCAGAGCCCACGCATCCCCGCTGCATTTGCTAGCAGAGCCAGGGCGAAGTGGAGTGCCGCTCCGGCGCCCTCAGAGGGCCTGGAGGGCCTGGCTGATGGCTGACTTTTGACCATTCCCACCTCCTGAGCCAGAGCTGGCCAGGCTGTTTCAATTCGGTCATTCTGTAAACAGAGGTGTGGTGAGTGAAAGGTTTAAACATGCCTCTCCAGTTCCCAGCTGTGGGCTAAGTGGTGGAAGGAAAGCGGGTGAACGGAGAAAAGTGATAAATGTTTGGCTCAGAGAGTTTCCAGAAAGGCTGCACTGGCTTGCCTGGGATGGAGTAGCCCAAAGCAGGGGTCCTCAGTCATCAAGGAAAAGCAGCTGGGCTGAGGTGGGGCAAGCCGATGACTGGGCTCCGGAAGACAGCTTTCGCTCAGTGTGACCTACGGTGGGTCATGGCGTCTCCCACAGAGCCTCTGAGTGGGGCAGCTCGGGGAGCAGAGGGGCGCAGGGCAGTGGGGTGCAGCTCAGCCTTTCAGCTGCTCTGCTTACACCCGAGCTGACCCGCACACCTGCCCTCGCCAGCCCCCGAGCCTGTCCCTTCCTAGAGACAGGGCATGTAGAGCACTAAGTACCCAGTTCCTAGAGTCAGCAAAACTGCTGCTGCCCTCCAGGGAGCACAGCCCTCAGGGGAAAAAGTGACCACTGATCACATAGCCCAGGGAAAGAAAGGAGGCCATGGGGCCCCAGCCCCACCCTGGGCGGAGGGGTTGGCAGGACAAGGCATGACTGGCCAGAGGTTAAGAGCCTGTTGGCAACCCAGAGACACTGAGACGCACGCAGAGGCCTGCAGCCCCCTGCCGAGTCAGTGGAGGGAAGGCAAGCTCTGTGCGAGCCCCTGCAGCCTAACATCTCTGGGCCTCCACTTTTTATCTGTAAAATGAGCACATCAAGCAAGGCAACTTGTATTATACCTTCCATGGAGATGCCGTCATTCATATTACCCTGTAATTTCGCATAAGGCCTATGGTTTCCAAACTGCGTACCAAGGCACCCTGTGGCACCAGAGTGAACTCAGAGAGGAGCCGCAGGGTATTTTAGATTTTCTAGGGAAGCACGGTGATGCCTGTCACACACCTTGCAAAATTCACCTACCAAGTTATTTGGATATAACTACTTAACAAACGAAAATTTTAGGCATTGCTTTTGATCTGGGGGCAGTGTGAAAAAAAATTACTAAGACACTAAAGGTGCCATAAGTTGGGAAAATTTGGGAATCTCTTTATTAGGTTCTGAGCTCCTCAAAGGCAAGGTCCATATATTACTCACCTCTGTATATTTGCTCCCCTCATCAAAAACAAACAAAACATTCAGCCTTAAAGTTGGCATGAACAGGGCCCAGTAAACATTGTTGAATGAATGAATAAAAAAAATGAATGGAACAGAATGTGTAAATGTAGCCTCATCATCCACTTCTGCTACTAAATGGCCATCGTGTTCTTGATCTAAATTGCTTAACAAAGTGAGATATCGTGTCCATCTCCCTGCTTAGGAGGCAGAGCTAATCTGATTTACTTCTAAAAACGCTCACCAGCATGTCCTCTTTGCTCTCTACCCTGCCCTTCCTATAACCACATTGAAGGCACTGAAGCTGGCTACATGGTGCAGGGGAACTTGACTGAGTTCGACTCATGTCTTCGTGAGCACTCGATCTGGGTAATTTATCAGCGTAAACAGACCCAGCACGTGGCATCTCCCTTCCCCTCACCCATCCACGTGTAAGAAGAAACAAAACAAACCCAGGCCGAAACTTACACGTGGAGTTCTCTTCCTTGGAAACGTGAGGTTGAGATAGTTATGAGAAATGGATGATTTGGCCATGCCGAGGTCAGCATTCTCTCCGTAGTTTTTGCGCCAAGAATCTGTTAGGAAATAAAAGTAAGACTGAGATCCAGATCCATCCACTGCTCCCCCAGAGCTCACGGGGTGTCACTGAGACGAGGTCCCTCCAAAATAATTCCCTCACCCCCAGCTGAAGCTGTCAGTGGCCTGCATAGAGGGCTGGTGCCGCTCTGTCAGTGATCTCCCGGTGACAAGGGCAGATGCAGGCCAGCCCCATGTGGCACCTGCCACACAGGACCCACTTACATACATGGGTCTGGGTGTGTGGGGTCCACCCTTGTTTGGGCTCAAAGGCAAAGGGAGGGCAGGGGTCAGCCCCAGAACAGAGGACATCAGTGTGAAGAGCAGCCAGATGCGGGCACAGGGCAGAGATGCCTCAGGGGCTGGCAAAGCCTCATCCTGAAAGCAGGTCCTTACCCACAGGCCTCAGCGGGGTGCCCCGGAAGAGCTCATAGAACTTGGAGAGGTACATGACCATGCTGAGCTTGTCGGGCTGCGGGGCTGAGGCCATCTCTTTGCCCGTGGTCACTGGGGGGATGCCAAACTCACGCTCGGCCACGTCAAATGCCAGCTGGTTGTTCTCCACAGTGTCATCTTCATTCAAAGAGTCGAAGTTGCTGGAGAATCAGAACAAGGTGAAGTTTTCGGAGAGGATGCAGAGGGGTGCAGAGCTGAGCAAACTCAGCCATAAGGAGCACTGCAAGTGACAAGGCCCTGGCTCCAATCCCCCCACCACGACCCCCCACCCCTCAGGGGGGCTCAGCCAGAAGACGCTAACCCTGTCCTCACTCAGGGTGGAACCAATCAGATCTGGGTCACGAAAATGTCATTTGCTACCTGGGATGAAAAAATCAGAAAACGATTGGAAAACTTATGAACTACTTTACTTTTCAAAAGTTCCCATACATTCTTTTCCTGTTAATTACAAAAGTGATATGGGCTTCTTGTAAATAAAAGGATCAAGTTATATAAAGCAAGAGGCGAGAGCCTCATCCCCTTCCCAAGGCAACCTCATTTCCTAAAGGTACCAACTGATAAACTTTACTAGGTTTCCATCCAGCCTTCTGGATGAATTTGCTCATGGGTGTGAGGTTACACTGCAGTTGATTTAAACACAACATGATAGATGTATTGTGCTTTCAACATCACAAAGCATTTCCACAAACATAATCCAATCTTCCTAATGACCCTGCCATTATTCCTGATTTATAGATGAAGACGGCAAACTCAGAGAAGATAAGGGGCTTGCCCAACATTATACAGCTAACGGATCTGGGTCACAAATCTAATTCTTTTGCCTGTAAAACCCTCAAGCTGGTCCCCAGAATTAGATCTTGCCCACAAGTCCTCTCTTGAGGGTAGAGCTCCAAGCTGTGAACACTCAAATTTCCCAAATGAAGGGGGTTTGGTGTGTGAGTGCAATCAATCACTGAGCCTGAGTCATTCTGCTCCTTACATAGAAGGAACGCAGATCAAACAAGTTGCTGGCAGAATAATCGGTGCAAAGGGAAAAGAACAAACTGAAGAAAAAATTCAAATTGAAAGTACGCAAAGAGAAATACTGATCTACGTCCTGAAGATTCTACACCTAGAACAGCCCTGGTCTCCCTTGTCTCCAGGGTCCCCTTGGGCCATGCGGGGCTCGCCAGGTCCAGCTGGGCCCCAGACTCACATCAGCTCAGGCCGGAAGCGGTGGATGATGGCACACAGGGCCAGGCCACTCCGCCAGGATGTGGTCAGGTCTGTGACGTTGACATGCTGGTAGCCCTTGGTCTGCTGCTGGCACCAGGTTAAGAGCTTGCTGGGCCGGATGTCTGACTCTGCAGCAAGAGGAGACGGACAGTGGTGAAGCGCTCTACGAAAATCTCAGCAGTTCCCCTGGGGACCCGCTCTGTCGGCCACCACGGGTGGGGACCGGGAGGAACAGCACTGAGGCAAGGGGCTGTGGGCACAGTTGCAGCCCCATGAGGGGGTCCTGTCAAGAGCATGCAGGAGGGCAGGATGCTGGGACAGGAAGCATGCTCTCCTGCAGGAAAGAGTTCCTGAGACCCCCTCTGGCCAGGTCCTGGTTAGAGGCTAGGAACATAGAGGCGAGGATGACATGGACTCTGCCAACAACATGCTTATCCTGTGGGGAAGACAGACGCAGCGGTGGGTGACAATAACAGAGAAACCCAATGCCAGGGGAGCACATGAGCGTGTCTGCCAGAGTCTACCAGGGCAGGGGAACTCGCCAAAGAAAGGGTCATGGAGGAGGTGCATTTGACTGCTTCTAGAAGAGTGTCTAGGACAGAAGGAGATCTCCAGGAAAACAAAAACGACTGTGCCATGGCAAAGAATCTAGAGAAGCCTGCCATGTTATGTGAAATGGTTTATTAAAGGCCGGCAGCAGCAGGGCGTGTGGGTGTGGAAGGCAGGGAGGAGTGGCTGGTGAGGCTGAGTTTGCCCAGTGGCGGGCAGGATGCAAGGTCTGGGCAGGCAGTGGAAGCCAGGTGTGTCTTTAAGCAGGATGGTGACCTGAGCACAGCCGGGTGGACGCTGGGAAGCTGGTCATTTAATCATCCCTTCCCTCCGCACTGAGCACCAGCCTTGTGCCCAGCACTGTGCCAGGCCCTGGAAGACCAGGAAAAGAGTGAAGCGCACAGAGCTTGTTATCTAGCTGGGAGACAAGACTCCTCATACTGGCAACAACAGGAAAAGAAAAGCAAGTCCCAGGGAAGTCATTCCGGTTCACTTTAATGTGCCAAGCGCTCGCCTCTAACCCACACAATGATCTTATGGTTGGTATTGTCCTTGTCCCGGTTTTACAGATGAGGAAAGTGAAGTGCAGAGAGCAGAGGCACCTGGCCAAGGTCATGCAGGTCACTGGATCAGAGCCAGGCTGGCTGCAGGGCCTGTGCCCCAG
This sequence comes from Balaenoptera borealis, assembly GCF_965194805.1. NCBI lineage: Eukaryota > Metazoa > Chordata > Mammalia > Artiodactyla > Balaenopteridae > Balaenoptera > Balaenoptera borealis. The sequence continues at coordinate 44,536,542 of NC_138868.1, forward strand.
TGGTCACCTAGCAGGCCTCCTCCCTGCAAAGCTGGGGTCCCAGGAGGGCCACTTACCCCGCCTGGAGAGGCCGACGGATCTCCTCACTGAGCCCAGCCTCTCGAGAGGGCACTGGTGCAACTCTTTAGTGATGTACAAATGCTTCACCTAGGAGCGAGAGAGGACACACAGCTGTCTGCTAGTTTTTCCCCAAACCCTAGTCGTTGCAGGGTCACTGAACCCACCCCACCCACTCATCAACACTGGCTGCCCTTTTCCTCTCTCACCGAAGGACATGACCTTCAGCAAGGGAACCAGCAACTTGAAACAGAGCTGCGGATCTGTCATCCACCCAAATGTGGGGGAACTCGAGTGTGAATATATGTAATTGGCTGATTTTTAAAATTCACACCATTCTTTGTGCTATTGACTGCACACTTGTGTGACTCTAAGTCAATGGGAGAAAAAATAGACTCTAGGACCTCGGACGGAAAGAACTTGATATTTGATCAAGTAGATTATTTGAGAGAGGTATGCTCAGCAATGCATATGCTCAGTGACAAATAAACACACGTAAATACACGTACATATGTGGACACACACTTACATGTGTCCTAGTTCTCTCCTGTTGGCTAGAGAGATGCTGACTCTGCTTTACTCTGTGGCTTTCCCAGAGAGAGGAATTGGCCTCACCTTTGGGCCAAGAGGCAATGGTGGCCTGGGTCCCAAAGATGTGCCAAGATTTTAGGTGACCCCCCACTTCTCACCGCTCAGCGCCTGGTGACCCACACAGGACTCCAGGCAAGGCCTTACCTGATGGGGCCTGACGCAGTTTGAGTTGAGGTTTGGGTACCGCGTCCCCGGGTCCAGCGTGTACTGCTCAAAGTTCTTGTTGATGTTCTCTGGGGTCGTTTGAGGTAACAGCCGGTAAAGACTTTCTCTGGAGGAAGGCAGAGCAGAGGGGTCAAGGATTGCTCTTGCAGCCTCCGGCCTTCTCTCCACTCCTCCCCTCCACCCGCCTTCCCCTGCTCCCAAGAGCTTCTTAGATCTGTGTTTGCGTAACCCTTCCCAGCAATGCCTGGCCCTCCTGGTTCTCGAGATCTGCAAAGCGGGGGAGGGTCAACACGGTCAAGGGGAAGCAGGAGGGACCCTGGGAAGTGGTGAGGCTGGCCTCCTCCCTGGGGCAGAGGGCAGGGACTTGGAGCTGGCAGCCCAGAGACCTGTGGTTTTGCTATAACTGCCACTCAGCCACGCTGCCTCCTGTGGCTGGTCCCCCATGACCACAGGTCTCCACACCCAAGACCAGCAGGGGCCCGTCCCCACCCGCCAGCCCTGACTTATCCTGGTCCACCAGCTGTCACAGCCATGTGGCCAGCAGCAGGGGTCTGGGAGGAAGCCCAGGATCTCAGCAGCAGAAGAGGCCTGGGAGGTCAGAGCACCCAGCCCCCAACAGAGTGGGACTCAGTGCTGCAATGGAAGCTTCCCCTAAACCCATTCTGGCTCCTCAGTGTCTCAGCAGTGCCAAGAACCCCAACTTCAGGGCCGCCCTGGATGAAGATTTCTCTTTGGCATCCAGGGCTTAAGGGCCTGGCCCCCACGGAAAGTCACTGGGGGAGGTAGATCATGACAGAGAACGTTTCCTTGGGGACCCCAATGATGAAATCAGGCCACATGTGGGAAGGCAGATGAGAGGGGGCAGAGGCTCCAGGTTCATCCAGCCTCACTCCCTCTCCTGCCTGAGTTTTGACCCGGCCCTGCCTCCAGCTGAGGGTCCTGCTGTCAATATTCACCTTTCAGCCAGCAGCTCCAGGTGAGGAGTGCCCTGGTCCCAGCTCTTCACCATCCACGCCGTGTCAAAGGCTGCCAGGAAGCCGCGGGCACAGCCGGTGCCCATCGGCCAGAACGGCTGCAAAGGACACATGCAAAGTTCTAGTTGATTCCAGTGATCCCCAGCCTGCCATCCCATTCTATCCAGCACTTGGTGTTTGCCAGGCCTGTGCGAGGCACTGGGGGGACAGAGAGGTGACAGGCAGCCCACTGGGACTCACCACAAACACCAATAGCTGTAGCACAAAGTCATATGCAAGGGTGCTATGACACGGGAATAGCAAAATTGCTTTGGGGGCTCAAAAAGGCAGAGGCAAAACCACCCTGGGCGGGGGAGACAGAAATCAAGGAATGCTTCAGGGAAGAGTTGCATTCATGCTGATTTTAAAGAATGAATAGGATTCTGATCTTGATCCATTCGGAACAGTGTGGGCAAAGGCTTGGTGGCGGGAAAATGACGGAGCCGGATGGAAAAACAGCCCGTCTGGTTTGGGTGCAGCAGAGAGCACGGGTGGGGAGTACCAGGAGAGAGAAAGCTGGGAGGGAGGATTGGGACAGAAGCAGGGAGGGTGCTGAGCGCTTAAGCAAGGAGCTTAGGTTCGAGTCCGCACACAGTGGTGAGCAAGCATTGATTCACCAAGCTAAGTTCTAACTAAACTGTTCCATGTGCACCCAAAGCGTGGTTTGAAATTTGATGCTAACTTCAGATAAATACATCAACATTTTTTGGTCAGTGCTTACATTAAGATAAAAATTTACCCTTTCTGAAATCATTCATTTAATGTAAGAATCCTAGCATCTGCAGATTTTCTGGGAAGAATTTTGAGCAGGGAGGCCATGGACTTTGGGGCCCACACTCTTTTCTTGCTCCTATTCAAACTCGATGCTGAAAAGGCCACAGAAATCCACCCAGAGGAGGAAGAAGTCTCCAACCAGCTGCAGATCTGCACGCTCTGGGAAGGATGGCCTGACCCGGGCCGCTTAATTTTGTACTTCAACCGAGAAGTCAGCCCAGAAAAACCCAGAGGGGCAAGAGGAAGTGTTCCTGCCTGTATACAGGCAGAACTGACCCCTCTAAATTTCATCAAAGGTCAGGCTCTGAGGCCAGGACGGGCTCTGCAGAGTCCTGCCAGTTGGCTGAGAGCCTGTCCTTCCCTTGGGCTGCAGGACAGCAGATGCTGCCAGTTAGAATAGCAATGTGGGGATCTGTCTTCCAGCAGGAATGAGGGGGCTCCAAAAGCAGGCGGTACCTCAAGCAAGCTGTCGCCCACCAGGGCCACGAGCAGCTGGTGTGACTGTCGCTCGCGCACCAGGGCTGCATTCTCGGAGGCGTACATAGAGGTGAAATCGAACATGGCCACGTCGGGTTGTCCGTAATGGTTCATGGCAAAGTCTAAAGACGGCAGCTGGTAATTGGTAGCGAAGTCTGCAGCTTCGCGTGCATAGGAAAGCAGGTTGTCCTGGTTCACGTTCTCTGCACACAGCAGCATCTCTGTGTCGATATAGTCCTGGGGGAAAGAACAAGAGCACAGTATAGCAACCTGCCCCTCAAAAGGGCAAGGAGTCATACCTACTTCTTTGTAAAAGGACATGGAATGGACTTGCAGAGAGGCTAATCAAAACAAATAGAAAATCGGGGCCAAGGGAATAAAGAGGAACCAAATCAGCCATCTGTGAACGTTAACAGAGTTATGATTAAGCATCAAATTTGGCTTTGGGCTTCCCTGGTGGCGCAATGGTTAAGAATCCGCCTGCCAATGCAGAGGACATGGGTTCGATCCCTGGTCCGGGAAGATCCCACATGCCGCGGGGCAGCTAAGCCCATGTACCACAACCACTGAGCCTGCGCTTCAGAGCTCGCGAGCCACAACTACTGAAGCCCTTGGGCTTAGAGCCTGGGCTCTGCAACAAGAGAAGCCACCACAATGAGAAGCCCACGCACCGCAAAGAAGACCCAACGCAGCCAAAAATAAATAAATTAAATAAATAAATTTTAAAAAAAAATTTGGCTTTGAGCTTCCTGGCATCCAAGGCAAAAGGGAAATGTGATATATACAGGGTTTTCTTTATCAGAAAGAAGGAAGCATAGAAATTCCTAGGGGAGGATATTTTTTCCTGGCACTAAATTCTAAAAGAACTGTCTGACATAGGAATTTTGACAGAGAACATTGTGTAGTCATGAACCGTGTACTCAGTAATGATCCTGCAGCAAATACAGAAGCATATTTCATGTGGCTGCTTCTTGTGATAACTTTCAGTGAAACTAAAAGACAAAAGAGCAAATGAGTAAGACTGATTTTATAACACACTAAGCTAAGCTAATGTGGTCCAGAAATGCTGCGGCTAGTGGTCAAACAAGTCCGAAAAAGAAATGGGTAATTGGCATAACTCTCAAACTTCCTCTCCACTATCAGTTACCCTTTTCTCAACAGGCTGAGGGCTCCTCAGGGCTCTGCTTTGCTCTTACAGTGTTAACTGTTACACTTCCCTGCTGGGAGGTAGAGAACCCTGAGCTTAGAGGACTAGGATATCCACCCTGGAGGGACACTGGCAATGAACTATAGGATGTCTCCCAGAGTCCAATCTGCTCATTGTGTGGCTATAGAAACTAAAAGACTATCTTTCCCAAAAGGAGACACAGAAAATGCAAATCCTTGGGGCAGGGGGCAGGGACTAGTGTATAAGACCAACACAGGCCTTGGGTCAGTGAGATCAACAGGTCAAATTCCATCTCTGTTTACTGACTGCATAAATTTGGGCAAGTTATTGAACTTTTCTGAGTCTCCGTAATCTCACTTGTAAAATTTGAATTTGTAAAATGAGACTAACAAAATCTACTCCCTATACAGGACCACGTGAGGACTGAATGAGACCGTGGACATGACTCCCTAGCCCAAAGCCTAGGAATTGGGAAGTTCTCAATGGTTGGGAATTCCTGTCCCTAATAAATCATGATGGCACAAACCACACCATATGGTGAAGTGATCCCAGACCCACCGAGGGCACCAGCAAGGGCATTTAGAAAGGTCTAAGAAGGCACAGCCTCAACTACAAACAGTGACCTACTGTGGCAATTTTCCCAACAGCCATGATTTCCCAGAAATTCTAATATTTCCACATTCAAGCCACATCAACTAAATGGAACCCAGTGTTGGCCCAAGAGCCCTTTGTCAGGTCATGGAGTCCAGGCTGGAGCTCGTATTATTCGCTTTCCTTTCTCATATCTATTCTTATATCACATAATCACTCTCCTTCTTGAAGGTGTGGAAGAGTGAATGGAGAAATCTCAAAAATACCCCCCCTTCAAAACATGCCACAAGAACCCCCGCGGAGGACCGGGTGGTGGATGAATGTGGACACTGTATGATGAAGGTGGCAGCTGGTGCTGAAGCCACACGCAGGACTGTGGAGACCTGGCCAAGGGGCAGACCCCCCCGCTGTGCCGGGATGACAGCCACCTGGCCCAGGGCTGCTGGGAGAAGTCAAAGGGCCTTGCAGGGCAGGAGGTCCCAGGTGAGTGGGCGGATGGCAGAACAGACTTGTAGGGAACAGATGAGAACAAGGATGAGAGAGAAAAAGTGGGAACAGGGCTGTAATAAAGTGGGCAGAGCTGAGGAAGGGAGTGCTAAATGAAGATAAAGGCAGGGGGCGAATTTGGACCTCATTTTGCACAGGCCCAGGGAACTGAAGAGAGGCTGGGTCCTAGACGGAGGTGGGGAGGGAGAGAGGGAAGCAGTAAACATGAGAGAAGGGTGGGGAATCCAACAGGAAGACTAGTCACCCCAAGTGAAAAGCTGGAAAGAAGCTGTAGACCAGAAGAGAAGGTCAGACAATGTCTGTTCACTGCTTCAAATGAGGGTGGACTCGGCATTGAGAGACCAGCTGTGACGTGTTTCCATCCACCTCACACATCTGGCAACCAAGCTCCCTCCTACTGAGGTGAGACCAAGCCTGTGTGTGCATGGACCAGCAGAGGCAGGGGCCAGGAAGGACGGACACAGCTGGGAGCCCAGAGGCAGGGTTTCCTGAGGAGAAACTTTACTCTCCCTTCAGTAGTCATAGAAAGAGGCCCAGAGATCAGCAGGAATAGATGGGGAAGCAGGTCAGTCAGTCATTCAACAAACATTCACTCGGCACCTTGTGCGTCTCGAGGAAGACGCTGACCCATACAGGGACAGGAAAACAGAGGACTTGCCATTCCTCTGGGAGCGAGAGAAAAATGGTAATTTAAGTAGCTCGGGGTAGAGGGGTAGAGGGGTCAGCTCCCAGCTTATGCAAATGCTACAGAGCTTGGCTGGACACCTGGAGACTCAAGCCAGGGCTCCTGAACCAAATGGTGTCCAGTTCTCCCATGTCCAGCCATGGCCTCCAGTTTCTAGAGTTCATGTCTTATACCTAGAGGGCCCTCTGCACCAGCTCAGCTGATACTCCTGGATTCTCTGAGGGAGAAGGGAGGCCTTGATGAGGACAACTGTGGGCCTGGGATCTGCTCCCAGCTCCTGCAGTAATTATGGGACCAGAGCGAGGAGCTCCCACCCACTTGTGCCATGACACACAGCCTGAGAGGGGAGCATGGAGGGGCTTTGACAACTGCCAAAAAATCAAGTCACCATGAGCAACATGTTGTGGCCAGGACAAACACCCTGGGATGACCTGGGGGAACCTTAGCATCTCAGCAGGCCGAAGTACTCAGCCAGTGAAATAGGAACCCCAAGTCAAACTTGGCCTGACTTTCCAGGGGTGGGATAACAAGAGCCTCCCTAGACCCTCCTCTGCAAAGGTACCCTCTGCGCCTGCACCCTGGACCCCAAATAGTCCTTCCCTATCTGACACAGGCATCCCAATAGGGGAGGTAACTTTGGGAGGGACACCTGTGGAACAGAGGGAAAATGGGGACATGGCCTCACCTCCCCCAGACCGGGTCAGCAGTGGGGCACCAGATACTGAAAACCACTGCTCGCACATCTGCTGACTGTGCTAAGTAGGCTTCATTCAACCCCACCCCCGCCCTCCCCGCCAATTCCCAGCCTTCTGTCCAGCAACTCGGGCTCTCAGCAAAGCCCTGAGCTGATGTAGAGGAGGCCCAGGGGAGGGCTGGGTTACTAAAGCTGCCCAGCCAGCTGCCAGCACAAGCTGGCGTGAGGATAGGCACATTCTTCTCTGACAAGCAGCAATGAATGGTCACCGTGCTGCCTGGGCTACAGGCCGACATCCCAAGAGCAGGCTGACCTTGGACTGCATGATCCTTATCTTAAGGGTACATACAGCAGCAGCGGCAGCTGCAGGAACAGGGTCTCTGGAGGGGTTGAAACCTGACCAAAGAAGGTGCCAGCCTGGGGCTGGCCGCTCCACATGCTTCCTCCTTGCAGCCCTGCTCTCTGTGTAAGCATGAAGGTGCAAAGGCAGGAAGCAGAGGCCAGGAAGCCAGCAGGACAAAAAAGCAAGTGTCCAAACCAGGCAGAGAAGTTATGGAGGGAATCTACCAACTTGCTACATGCCAAGCGCTCTGTATACGTTTTAAAATTTATTCCTCTGAACAATCCTTTTAGTTAGAAACTATTATTCCTATTCTGCAGACAAGAAGACTGAGGTTCAGAGAAGGCAAACAGCTTAGTCACAGTCCTGAGTTAATACGTGGCAGAGCGAAGATTCAACTTGAGCCTTCTTGACTGCAATAGGGCTTTCCCCCACACCATGACAAGGGGGCTGCAGCGTGAAATTCACAAGTGAAACTGCCTGGATCCCGCTAGGACAAGGAGCCCCCATCTGCCTCCAAAGTATGTGTGTGACCTCCCAGAAAAGGAGGCAGGGATAAATGAGACACTTGAAAGGAAAAGACTCAGCTGATCTCTCAGTGGTTAAGAACCCACACTTAACACCTGGGTAAGAATTTCAGCATTTTCCCCCTCCCGCACCAGCCCAGCTCTCTGCAGAAACACCTCTGCCTCTATTGTTCGTGTGGGCTCCTCCATCCAACACTCACGCACCACCAAGGAGAAGGGCGTGGTGGATGGTGGTCCCTTCCCTCTTCCCCCCATTACTCAGTTTCTGGCAGGATGACATCTGCTCCCACACTCGCTGATGCTGCCAGCCCAGGTCACAAAGGGAAAGACAGGACATCATAGCCAAGCGATACGTACGTTAATGATGACACCCTTGTCAAGCAAGCTCTGCTTCTTGGCAGTCATGACAAAATAGTGGGTGCAGTCCTTGTAGTAAACAATGTTCTCAAGGTCAATCCCTGAAAAGAGAAGGTTCATGGGCTCAGTATTATTTCCTCAGCGCCTACTGTGTGTCAGGAGCCCTGCTTTGCCTCATTACAGGTCTCACTATTTACCTGCAGAATATTGGTGTTAGACAAGTTTCTAAGACATAAAAGGCGAGCAAAGATAAGATCAAGTGCCAGAATTTACCCTAGTCACCACAGCTAGCTTTCACAGTTCCACAAAGATACTACTTCTTTTCTTTTTAAATTGAGATATAACATAGTGTAAGTTTAAGGTGTACATGTTGATTTGATACATTTAAAAAAAATTTTTTATACTAATTATGTTTTTTTTTTATTATTTATTTATTTATTTTTGGCTGCGTTGGGTCTTCATTGCTATGAGCAGGCTTTCTCTAGTTGCGGTGAGCGGGGGCTGCTCTTTGTTGCTGTGCGCAGGCTTCTCATTGTGGTGGCTTCTCCTGTTTCAGAGCACGGGCTCTAGGCACGTGGGCTCAGTAGTTGTGGCGCATGGGCTTCGTTGCTCCGCAGCATGTGGGATCTTCCCGGGCCAGGGCTCGAACCCGTGTCACCTGCATTGGCAGGCGGATTCTTAACCACTGCGCTATATATTGCAATATGATTAAGCCACTGTTTCTTTTTCTTTTTCTTAATAAATTTATTTATTTATTTTTGGCTGCACTGGGTCTTGTGTGCAGGCTTCTCATTGCGGTGGCTTCTCTTGTTGCGGAGCACAGGCTCTAGGCACGCGGGCTTCAGCAGTTGTGGTTCATGGACTCTAGGGCACCGGCTCAGTAGTTGCAGCACACGGATTTAGTTGCTCTGCAGCATGTGGGATCTTCCCGGACCAGGGCCCGAACCTGTGTCCACTGCATTGGCAGGCGGATTCTTAACCACCTCGCCACCAGGGAAGTCCCCTAGCCACTGTTTCTTTTAAAACTCATAAAGCCCTTTGGGGCTGTAGACCAGTATTTCCAAGTCACAGCTGAGTATGTGCTGTAGGAAGGCACAGTGCTGTCTGTGGCATGGCAGCTAAGTGGCAACAGAACCAGGATTTGAACCCCAGCCTGTCTGATTCCAAGTCCCATCCACCGTTTCCTCCATGTGACCAGAGATGCAAAGAGCTGTGTGAATTCTCCGAAGACTGCTAAGGGACATTTCCACCATCCCCCTGTTATGTGTGAAAACCCAGGTGCCCTGGTAGAAAAACTCAATCAGAGGACTGGGTTGTATCTTTCTGTGCTTTCCACCAATTGCAAAAGACTTTATAGACTAGGTTTCTGCCTTAAAACAATGCCGTAAGATGACAGCGTAGCTCAGTGTTTCTCAAAGTAGGATCCCTAGCCAGCAGCAGCAGCAGCATCACCTGAGGACTTATTAGAAATGCAAATAACTGGAGCCCGACCCCAGGCCTACAGAATGGGAAACTCTGGGGGTCTGGCCAGCAATCTGTGCTTGAACAGGCCTTACAGGTGATTCTGTTCACACTCAAGTTTGAGAACCACTGGTTCGGTTTCTTTGAAGGGAGAGAAAGGAACAGAGGCAAGGCAACTTATCAGCAGTTATCACAGAGGCGTGCTGGGTAACCATGGAAACCCCTTTATTACTGTTAAATAGGAAACAGCCATCAATGCACAGGGCCCCCCAGAGGATCTGAGGAAATTCATCGCTCTCATTCTGTGAGGGGCATTGTTGTCGAACAATGGCCAAAGGTGATGACCTTTGCAAAGTGCAAAGGAAGCTCATTGAAACATTTGGAAAAACAAACTTGATGTCCTGTCATAATTTATATTTGGTGGTTTATTTAAGCATTTATTTTCTTGGTTTTTGAGGGGAAGAGAGGGCTGGAGAATTCTTAAATCATTCAAAAGGACATAATATGCTGGAAGGAAATACTTTTTTTTTTTAATAAAATAATGCCACCATAGTGACACTCAGAGGGTCATGCAGTGGACACACATTGCTGTGGCCAGTAAGAAGCAGAGTCTGGCTCAATAACTAATCCCATTCCTAGAAAGCTATCTTACGGAAATAATCCAAAAGAAGTAGTTTTATTGGTAACAGTAAATAACTGAAAGGTTTAAATCAGAAGTGTGCAAACTTTTTCCGTGAAGGGCCAGAGAGTAAATATTTTGGGCTTTGTGGACCATCCGGTCTGTGTCGAAAGCCCTCATGGCACCAAGGTAAACAAAGCGGCCTGGCTGCATTCTAATAAACCTCTATTTATGGACTGTAAAACTTGAATTTCATAAATTTTCAATTTGTCCCCAAAATTTCTTCTTTTGATTTTTCTGCAGCCATTCAAAATATATGAAAAACCATTCTTAACTTGAAGGCAATACAAAAACACATGGTAGGTTTGCCAACCCCTGGTTTAAATGCTTCAGCAGTGGGTGACAATATATCCACTTCAAGAGCTATTCCGACAAACCTGACCATCAGTAGGACTGGGCACAGTGGACAGTATTTAACATGTGATGCTGAATGAGAAAAGGAGAATAACAGGATTGACTCTATGGCAAAAGCTCTAGCCATGTAAAAAGGATGCAGCTGGAAAATTACCGAAAAGGACTACATGAAAATGAGGACTGTTCCTGTGCTAGGTGGTGCTGGGTGTTAATGATTTATTTTTAGTACAAAACTTCTATGTAACATTGTTACACTGCCTTTCCACGGAGAAATATATATATTTCCAAATCAGGTCAAAAAGGGAAAATATCTGAAATTTACTTAATTGGGAGCAGGAATTTCATCCCTCTTCGCCCTCACCCTGCTTTATTTTTTTCTCCACTATCCTTGTAGACCACCTGACATGTTATTTGATTATTGATGGTCCCTCCGCAACCCATAGAATATAAGCTCCGAGGGGGTGGTTTGCTTGTTTTGCCCACTGCTCTATCTCACGCCCTTGAACAGCATTTGGTACATAGTAGGTGTTCAATAAATATTTGTTGAGTAAATGAATGAATCCCTTCTTTCTTCAAGTCCTATGGTTTGGGGACAACTGATGCCCCTGGGTGAGTGTCGTGCCCCGCCTCCGCCGGCATCCCTGACTGTTCCTGAGGGAAAGGGCAGCGGGCGCACTGACAAAAGCACCTATGCTTCTTCAGGGACCACCCACAGGTTACTGGCTCCCCCTCAGAGCGCTCTGGGATCTCCATATTGGCGTCGGGCCTAGATTCACCAGCCTGCATTAGGATGGTTTCCGTAGCTGTCCCTCCCTAGACAAGGAGCCACTATTGGGAGGGTACCGTGTCAACCTCAACTTTGTATCCCATGACATTGAGTGCGGGCATTCAATGGGCACTCAGTACATGTCTCCTGAGTAAATAAATGTTTATCTATTTTCATGTACAACATCTAGAACTTTCCCTCAAGCATCCCTCTTGTCCCCGAAGGAATCCTGCCCATTATTAATCCTAAAGAGAAATCCCTGCTTCCACTTTATCAGCGTGAGTCTCCTGTCCCCAAGAGCTGGGAAAGCTGAGTGCCCTCCTCCCCCAACCCCTGTACGCTACAGAGAAGCACGGACAATGGCCTGGTTTGGAGAAAGGTGAGGGTCCCACCTGTTTCTTCTTTAAGATCCTGAAAAAATTTCTGATTGAAGATGAAAGCCACGCCGCTAATCTCTTCCACCTTGGCCTCAGCTGTGCTGTTTCTGTTTATGAAGTTGGCGGTGATCGCAATAGCCAGCTTCCCACGGAATTCTTTTCTTCTGAACCCTGTGGGAGGAAAAGAGGAAAAGTGGGTCTTTCTTCTGGATTTGGTGTGAAAACTGGAAAAGATTACTGAGAAAGCTATTCTCAGATGGCCCACAGGCCAGTGAAACCAGAACTTTGGATCTAGAGAACAGGGGACAGGCAGAAATGCTGAGGTTTGTCCCCGAGGAGAAAACCCGCTGGAGGCCTTTCAAAGTCAGTGGGATTTTTTCCTTTTCTAAAATTAATAGGACCAATTATCCCTGTTAGGCTTCCACAAACAAAAGGCTAAACTGTGCTTCTCCAATGGGCAATCACAGGGCTCATCCTTTAGAGGATGTGTTAGGCATTGCTGCAAGGTAGTCTCATGAAAGACCCATCTGCACTTTAAACTTATACAATTAAAACTACGTTGTCAGCATTTCTCATGTTTCCCCCCCCCCTTTGAACAGTAGAATTATGAGACTGAATTCCTGTGCAACAGAGATTTTAACAAATTTTCTTTCTACCTCCAGTCCATAGTGACTGGCACTTAGTACACACTCAATAAATGTATAATGAATAGATGGAATTCTAACTTGCAATTATTTTAGTTCAGTGATTAATCGAGGTTCTTACAGTTTTCAATGGTATACATTGAAATCGCTTTTTAATGGCCATAAGAATTCTGCACCCAATTACAATATGGGTTATTTTTTCCTCCCACGCCGACAGGCAATTCCAGGACAGCAGCTGGGTGTCCTACACTTCAACTCAATTCTGACACCATCTACTCAGAGATGGCATCAGATCCCACAGGTTAAGGGCTCAGTCCCACCAGATTGCCCTCCACTTCAGAAGCCAATTATAAGCCCATGTTGTCACCTGTGCTTCTGACTAACCAGCTATAGATTGTAGGTTCAAGGACTCCCTCGTTGGATTTGATTAATTTTCTAGAGTGGCTCTCAGAACTCAGAGAACATCTTACTTCCTAAACAACTCGGGAGCAGCCAGTTGGAAGAGATGCTTAGAACAAGTTATGGGGAAAGGGCATGGAGCTTTCACGCCCTCTCCAAACAACGTGTTCACCAACCCGGAAACTGTACCCTTTGGGTTTTTGTGGAGGCTTCATTACAGAAGCTTGATTGATTAAATCACTGGCCATTGGTGACTGAACTCAATCTCCAGCCCCTCTCCCCTCCCAGGAGGTCAGAGGGTGGGACTGAAAGTTCCAACCCTCTAATCACTTGTTTGGCTCCCCTGGCAACCAGTCCCCTCCCTTCCTTAGGTGCTTTCCAAAACTCTCTTCATTAACATAAACTCGGTGTGAAAAGGAGCTTGTTATGAATAACAAGACACCCATTTCACCCGTATGGCTCTGAATTGATTTCAGGAACCACGGACAAGAGGCCAAATATCATAACAAAAAATGCTCCTATTTGCCCTTATCGCTCAGGAAATTCCAAGGGTTTGGGTAGCTGTGCCAGAAAGGAGACAAAGACCAAATATAATTGCCTTATTATAAACCACAATATCACAGGCAGTTACACAGAGGATCACAAGCAGGTGGTCCCGTTTCAGTGGACCACCTCCTTCTAATCAGCTTTCTTTTTAGCATCTGTCTTTTCCTGTAGTCCTGAACTTCCCCTCCACCCCAGGTACTGCTGTTTACTTTGCTTAATGCAAGGCATTTGTCTTGCTAGCAGACAGAACCATTGTCTTCAGCACCTGTGGGAATTCCCCTCACATTTGCTTACCATACACTGAAGCCTCATGGCGATTCCCAAACTTCTTTGTCAAAAATCCCTTTGACTAAAAACCTTGGGTTGGGATTCCCTGGTGGCGCAGTGGTTAAGAATCCGTCTGCCAATGTAGGGGACACGGGTTCGAGCCCTGGTCCGGGAAGATCCCACATGCTGCAGAGCAACTAAGCCCGTGTACCACAACTACTGAGCCTGCCTTCTAGAGCCCACGAGCCACAACTACAGAGCCCGCATACAACTACTGAAGCCCACGCACCTAGAGCCCGTGCTCCGCAACAAGAGAAGCCACTGCGATGAGAAGCCCGCGCACCACAAGGAGAGTAGCCCCCGCTCGCCATGACTAGAGAAAGCCCACACGCAGCAACGAAGACCCAACGCAGCCAAAAATAAAATAAATGAAATAAATAGATACAAAGAAAAATAACCTTGGGTTTCTATTCATTACTCCCTCATTTTGATTCTTCATTAGACCTTTGTGGAAATGGTCAAAATGGCCACTAGTCTCTAGTATCTAACTGGGGTGATTTTGCCCCCCAGGGGCCTTTGGCCAAGTGTGGAGACGCTTCTGGTGGCCACAACTGAGGGTGCCGCTAAGAATCCTACAACGCACAGGACAGTCCCCACCACAAAAACTGGCCCCCAATTGCCAATAGTGCCCATTGGGAACCCTGCTCTAGTCTGCTTACCTGGTCCTCAGTTGCTCAAGTGGTTCTCCCCCTTCCTGCCCTGCTTTTCATGTTCACAACGTATCAAACCATCCCTCACAGCTGAGCATGGATCCTGGATTTTTATATTCACACTTACAGTTTTCTCAAACCATCAGAATGGGCTCAAAAATTCTAACAGTACAGCATTCAGGTTGGCAGCTTAAATTTTTTTTTGTTTGATATCCGTTATTGAATGCTTGGGTCGGGGGAGCGGGTATGGAAGTGAAGAAAGAGGAAAGGAGCAGCGGGTCTATAGCAGGTGGGAAGTGCCTCAGCTAGGCAGACTACACATCCTGAGTTCTGTGAGATCAGCCCTAGTTTAGGGAGGGTGTTCTGTCCTCAGAGAAGGTGCCCTCCCCAGCAGACATCTGCAGCCTGCAGCCCTTGAGCAGGGCAAGCTCAGAAAGCAGACCTGTCCCCAGCCCAAGAGACGCCATATGGGACCACTCTGTCCTCAACCCAGGGTCTTAAATTAGTACAGCTGGCGCAAATTAGTATAACCTGTGCACCAATTAACCTTGGGGCTGGGGTGGAGGTGATTGAAGGCATTTCTCGGCAATGGCGTTTCTTCCTCTCTCAACCTGACTAGATTCTTCCCTAAAAACATGTTAACGCTTCCAAATTTAGAAGTAGAGAGGCACTGTTTTGTTCTTTGACAGTTTGGGCAAAACTTATCTTACTGCCCAGCGGTGAGCGTGCTTTAAAGTTATGAGAAGAGATGGGGTCCTCCTTCTGGGGTATTATACTTCACGGTAAACCAGTACCATGAAGAGTAGGAAACTGGTTCTCTTAGTTGGAAGAAGTAAGTATGAAAGCGCTTAGCACCATGGCTTTCACACTGGCAGATGCTCAGTAAATGTATGTTGATTTTTTCTTTTAATTTCCATGGATGGTGTCTTTCTTTTATAAAACATTTTTACATTTTCCCAGCCCTTATAGCAATGTTCTGAGAGGTTCTATTATTATCCATATTTTATAGTTGGGAAAACAGAGGTTCAGAAAGAATTAAATGGCTGTTCTCTAAACACTCAGCCTCAGGCACAGCAGGGCAGTCTGGCCTTCTATCAAGACCCCCATCCAGCTTTGGCACCTGCCATCTTGCCCCCCTTCTCCACACCCTTCCTGATACACCCTTTCCCACTCCCATCCCTCCATCCTCAGCCCCAAGAAGAAGAAGAGTCTTCACCTTCCAGCGTGTTCCTGCGGCCATCGGCTCCAATGATGACATCAAACTCAAACTCTGACAGAGAGTGGTCTGCAGGGAGAAATTCTGCCCGCCAGCCAATTTCTGCCAGGACAGAAAAGTGAGATGAGTTGGCAGTGAGAGATGGCAGGACAGAGTGATTACACGCTCTCTGTGTTGGTCATGAGAAATGGATAATGCCACAGGTATGGGCACCCCAGACAGAGGCTCCAGCGGAAAGACCCAAGCTGTCCAGATTCACACTTGAATTTGGAGTCCTTCTGGCTTTAGTTTCAGTTCAATCCAGGACAAGGTAAACCAGCAGTGCTAACTCCACGCCTGGTTTTACTGGTTTCTATAAAGGGTGGGAGTCTATCCTAACGATCCTCACACCAATCTCACTTGCACCTTATTTATCTCAACAGATTCTACCACGTTCTCTCTGTATCCCCCCATTCCTTGGTCCCCTCCCATTGCTAAACAGAACTAAAAGCTTGTGCAGGGTATAATGAAACCAGCGTGAATTACTACTTTATTATGCTCAAACGTTCTTGTTGGGCAATACGTTGGGCAAAACGTTCTTGTTGGTCTTTTATGAAACCATTTTCAGGTGCAATCTTGCTGGTTACCCATAATTAGGATTTAACACCCACTAGGGGTCTGCGAAAGGTTAAGAGCACACAGGTCTCAAAGTTAAATTACAGCTGCTGTCCTGCCGCAAAAGCCAACTAACACCTCCCCTAAATTCTCAATATTCTGGACAGAGGATGGGAGAAATCAGAGTTGTAACCTGCATGTGAAACTATGAGGTCTCTGACATGAAGCTGGACCAAAAACTGAAAGCCCGGCCCAGCAGCAGAAGAGTTTGATAGTAAGTAAGATGCAGAGGCATCATGAACAAGCTCTCTGACCACGATGTATATAAAAGATCAGAATTTATATAAATATACTAATAGGAACAAGAGATGAATTACTAAATAAGACATACCCACAATGGGTGAATTCTGTGGTTTGTAAATTATTCTTCAGTAAAGCTTAAAAATATTATATACTAAATAATATTTTGAACATTTATTTCATATTTGCTCTAGAAACTTCACTTTCTTTACTGGATTTTAAAATATCATGTGGGTATAATAAGTGTATCCACATATCTATGTGTGTATACACACAGCTTGAAGAGTATGCGAATGAACTTTATCAGACAACCGAATCTATGACTTTTTCCTACTTACTACTTAGACTTCATCTGTCAAACTGCTGCCTCGTAGTGACAGGGTAACCAAATTATATGTTAAATACTTAATAACAAATCCCCTGGGAGCTGAAGAGCAAAGCTCAAGTGACAGCAATGGTCCACAAAGGTAAAATATCCGCTGATGAAATTATGCCAAACAGCTCTCAATAAGAATAACCTTAACAGGAACATCCTCTAGGAGCTGCAAATATGATTTCCGTTTTGCAATATCGGATTTCTAGACCGAAAGGAAAATTATACTGTACTTTGATTTTCTTGATCTTCAGGAGGCTCTAGAACCTTCACGAACTCCACATTCACATGGATTTCAACCCCCAATATCAAGGCCACCTTGAACAGGATGAGCTGCAACTGACGAATACCTGAGGGGAAGAAATGAACTGTCAGGAGCAATGTCTGAGTGTCTCCTGTATACAGAACACTGTATTATCACTGCTCAATGATTTCTGAGCATAGCAATATAGAGGCATGCCTCATTTTACTGCTCTTTGCTTTATTGCACTTCCCAGATATTACATTTTTTACAAATTGAAGGTTTATGGCAACCCTGCATCAAAGCAAGTACTCCCAGTGTCATTTTTCCAACAGCATTTGCTCATTTTGTATCTCTGTGTCACATTTTGGCAATTCTAGCAATATTTCAAACTTTTTCATTATTATTATGTTTGTTATGGTGATCTGTTTTCAGTGATCTTTGATGTTACTATTACAAGAAGATTACAACTCACTGAAGGCTCAGATAATGGTTAGCATTTTTTGGCAATAAAGCATTTTAAAATTAAGGTATTTACATTGTTTTTTAGACATAATTCTGTTATGCGTATACACTGAAAAGACTATAGTATAGTGTAAATATCACTTCTATATGCACTGTAATTCATGTAACTCGCTTTATTGGGATATTCGCTTTACTGAGATGGTCTAGAACTGAACCTGCAATTTCTCCAAGGTATGCCTGTACCAATAACGATCATTACTGAGCACTAATTATGTGCTAAGCGCTCTGTGTTCTCTCATTTAACCCTTCCAGTGGCCCTTTGGGGTAATTATTCTCATTTTATTTGTTTTCTAATGAAAAAAAATTTCTTTTTTTTTTTTTTTGGCTTGCTGGATCTTAGTTCCCCAACCAGGGATTGAACCTGGGCCCTTAGCAGTGAAAACATGGAGTCCTAACCACTGGTCACCAGGGAATTCTCTATTCTCATTTTAGAGATGAGAAATTAAGGCTCAACAAGCCTAAGTGACTTGCTCAAGCTCACACAGGAACAAAACTGGAATGTGGACCCAAATCTGTTTCCAAGACTGTGCTCTAGCTGTTAGGTAATCCTATAATGATGGTGGCTCTCTCTTTCCTGCCTCCTTCCTGAACGGGGCTGTGGGTTTGATAAAATGAAGATGGAAAGAGGCGTAAACAGAGAGACAGCAAAGAGCCAATACGTAAAGTCAGAGGGCAAACGGCTCACCCTATGGGCGACTCTACCTAAGCTCTCAGCCATCCAGGGTAAGGGGTGGGGTGGTGACTCCTCCCCACAAAGCTGGGCTCATGGTTTCCCACCTCCTACCCACTCTCCTAAACTCCCCCAAGGAGTGGCTCCTTGTTTCTCTATTTTGTTCCTGCCACTGAGCACAAATGGGCATGGCTTCAAATACATTTGTGAGAGCATGAAGTTTCAAATTATCTGTGGGTCCCTCTGTATTTTGTGGGCTTCGCTCATTTAACATTTATTGAACAGCTACCATGTGCCAGGTGCCATGCTAGGCCCAGGAGACATGGAACACTGTCTAACAGAGGAAACATGAGTAAACAGAATGGGGCAGGGCTTGGGGGCTGGGGGCAAGGTGGGTTGCAGAACAGGCCCTGAGCGGCAGGCAGTCCTGAAAGCCAAGGGAGGAGGGACCAAGATACCAGATCCCATGGAGAGATTAAGAAAATGAAGACTACAGGAGGCCAGGGCACGGGAGGTTGGGAAGCTTCTGGAGAGAATTTCTTTAGCACAGTGGCAAGAAGAAATCAGACCACAGTGGAAGGTGGCATGAGTAGAAAGTATAGGCAAAGTCTATGTCGCCTCTTTCTAGAATAAACACTTTGAGATGAAGAAAAGTAATGGGCTCTATCAGAGGACTGGAGGGCAGTGTGAGGTAAGGGCAGGTGAAAAGGAGGGAAGGAAAGCAAGAGGGCCTAGAGTTGGAGAGGAAGTGGCCAGCTCGGCCTCTGGCCTCGGGGTGAGAGGAAGGAATGGGTACTCGGGGAGAGGCGAGGGTAGGAGGAAGGAGAGGGGGCTGGGATGGGGAGTGCCCATCAGCACTGGGAACTGGAGGAGGATGCTAACACAGGACGAGTGGAGAAGTGCGGAGCAGGGCGGAGGACCAGGTCACAGCTGGGGCTGGAGACCATGGTCAGGCTGAAAGGAAGCCCATCAGCTGGGGCTTAAAGAACCCAGCCCACCTCCTGCCTGGAAACAGGCCGTGGGGGAGGCCTGGCCTCTCCTCAAAGTTTCAACGTTCTTAGTCTGTCTGGTTTTGGCACCCAGTAGGTGCTCAGTAAATTCTCCCTGCCTCTCTCCTCGCGGGTATTAGAGCTGCCCTTGACAATGATCACTCTGAACGTTCGAATCTCCATTCCAGAGCCCTGCCAGTGCTTCTGCATGCTGGCATATTTCCAAGGACTAGGGGTTAAATGGGGGCCCCATTAATGAGGCAGTGAGGGGCTCCCGGCCGTCAAGGCAGCCTGGCAGCCTGGGACCTCCCGAGACCTCCTGATGCCCGGCTCTGCCTCTCAGCAAGGCTCGATGGGAAAATGGTGCATAATGTTGTCATTCTAAATTGGTACCAATATACATTCTTCTGTGGGTGGTGAGGAATATCTGGAAAGCTGACACTGCAGCTTTCTGGGCAAATCCAAATTTCTTTCCAATGGACTCTTGGAATTTTCTCATCCCGGAGTGGGAACAAACCCTGGGCCACTGCTGGTAAGTTCTCCGTATCTGACTGAATTACACCGTCTGGCTGATAATTCTCTCCAGTTGTTCCCGCCCTAACCCTACACCCTTTTCCCATCAGTGCCTGTCCTCATAAGAACATGGCTCTCAGGGTTCTCCTTCCACTCACTGGTTGAGAGACTGCAGCTCTGAATTACTTCTGGTTTGGGGATCCCGGCTGCTTCTTGCTCACTGTACCCCACTGAATGCAAAGCACTTCCTGAGCACCTACGACCTGCCAGGCACAGAGATAGCACATTTCACACGTGACCTCATTTAATCCTCTCGGCCCTCCTGGTAGGCAGGCATCAATCATATTTAGGGGAGACAAAACTGGGGCTGGAAGAAGATAAAGAATCTGAGCCAAGTCACACAGAAAATGGACAAGACAGATTTTGGACCCAAATCTGTTCAAATGCTTGAACTCTCCCCACAGTATTAACTTCCCTTTTATGAGTCATGATTGCTGTATATAAAATGGCTCAAAACCTCCTCCCTGCAAAGCATGAGGAGGGAGGCTGCTCTTCCAAAGCCTGTCTGCACAGATCTTGCCTTGAGAGGCCCAGGCCTAAGTAACGTCAGAGCTGGAGGCCTCAGTGCTCACCTTGCCCCACCTAAGCATTCAGGGATGGCCCGGGACATGAAATCCACGTTCCCAATTCCTTTTCTTTTCTGGATGAACCCTCATCACGATGGCCTCTCTCTTTTTAAAGTTCAGGGAAACCTGGTACAGGATCTGTCAATGGTGGCATTCCTCTGTTCTAAAACCTGCCCTGGTTCCCCAAACAGGCAACACGGTGTCCCAACTCCTTTACCTAAGAGGTCCCTGACAACCTGGCCCATTGAATGGTTTTATGTGGCTCCCTCTTCTGAGCTCCTTTAGCAAGTCTGACTGCTCTATTAAAGCACACTTTATTATTGACAAAATCTCAGTGAGTTTTCTGAGGGTGCAGACTCTGTTACTTATCTCTGCCTCTGTTTCCCATATTTCATTCATTCATTCAACAGAAGTCTATTGAGCATCTACTATGTGTCAAGTACTCTTTTATGCCCTGGAGATACTCTGGTGAATGAGACATACCATGATCCCTGGCCTCATGGTGCTTCCAGCCCAGTGGGGCACAGCACAGGGCCTGGAATTAAATGTCTGCCAGTTGGATGTGTGGAGCCCCCAGAGACCTGCAAGATGAAATATCCTGGGGTCTCCACAATGTGGAGATATACTCCACCCAGGGTCAGCCCCCTCCCCACATGGGGTGTCACCAGTGCCTCCACTCACTGATATGGTCGATGGAGCCGGCACAGAACTTCCCATAGAACTTCTTGGCTCCCAGGCCTCGCAGGTCATGGATGGTGAAAGGCCAGAGGTGCAGCACGTTGTTCCGGGAGAAGGTGTCCCTCTTCTCCACCACGACCACTTTGGCCCCCAGGTAGGCAAGTTCAATGGCAGTGCGCAAACCACACGGTCCTCCCCCAATGATGAGACACTGCAGAGGGGAGAGAGGAGAGAGACACTCAGCAACCTCTAGCCTTGTAGACACAAGCCCCTAGTCAGCAGTGTAACTGGGGAGCAAACCCCCATCCACCCAAATCAACCAGTGAGTGCAAACCGAGCACCTGTTAGGACCCGCCATTCATCCATCCAATGTACATTACCTGTGGGCCTACCACACACCAGGCACTGTGCCAAACCCCGTGAGGGACACAGAGGTAAAAGGATTTGGGGGAGGCACAGTAAGATACACGTGAGGTTCAGAGTTAAACTGAACTGGGCTTAAATCCCAGCTCTGGCATTTAACCTCTTAGTTCAAGGTGGATGGAGAGGAGGATACTTTGGGGGAAAGGAGAGAAAAGAGACAAGGATTAGTCTGGAACTAGACGCTGAGAGTCTGAAATGTCAAGCGAAGGAGTATGGTCTTGGTCCTGTAGGCACTGGGGCCATGTGGGCAGAGGTGACAAAACAGGATTCTGTTCAAGTCCCATGCTAGGTCTCAATGGACCCTGTCACGTTGAACAAGACAAGGGTCCTTCCCCAAGGAAGCTACAGCCACTTAGGAAAGAAGGGAAGACACATAATGACCTACCGAACTAGTTACACTGGGCAAAAGTCCTTCCATTCAAATAAAATCTTATGTGCAGCACCAATCCAATAAAAACGGGAAAATGGTGATATTCTGGCTGAGAGACAACCCCGCGCAGCCGCCTGCCCTACTCCCAAGCAATTCCTGAACCACCTTCAAGAGGCAGGAGTTCAACTGGGGGGTCTAACTAACTGGGGATACCCCAGCAAAGTCACAGGGAAGGAGATCTGCACCCACACCCCACTGCTTGACATTGCACAGGCATCTGGAAACATCCCTTCTGCTTGGGATCAAAACTTATCTTAAAAAATGCATGCCCCTTCCCCTTGCTATATTCCATCATCCAGTTATCACTCATCTGGGGCCTCCAGACTCCCAAAGGGGAACTGCAAATAAGCATATCAGAAGCTCCCACACCACAATCAGTGTGGCTTACTCGTTGGAACCTCCCAGAGAGTTGGTGGAAACTCTGTTAGGGGAAATGAAGTCACCGCTGAGATACAATTCACTCCAGAGACAGGGAGCGGGTATGCAAATCCTTTTGCTTCCTTTCTGGTTGGAGCTGACTGCAGAGAACCAGCTCCCCCAAGCCCAGCTTCCCTCTTTATCTCACACCCCAAAGAGCTCCTCTGGCTCAGACATAGCCAGACCATGACGGGCATTTCAAAGCAAGGCTCCAAACCCCGACACTCTGAGGTTGGCTTCGGGGTTAAGTCTAGATTCACTGCATTTCTTTGCAGTTAGCGCATCTTTTCCTGTTTGCTGAGTTCTGTCACTCCCGGGCCAGGGATGGAGTGGGGTGGGAGGATGTGGGGTGAGGAAGGGCAGGAAGGGCAGGAGGGGAGCCCTCCTGCATCCTTCTATCATCCACCAGGCCTGACCCGGCACCGCTCCCGGGGCAAGGCAGGGGATCCCATTCCCACCAGTTGGGGGACTGCTGTACATTTCTCATGCAAACAGTAGCTGGCGTACCATTTCTGACCCTCCAGGCTAAACCTGAAATCCCACTGATGAAAGCTCAGTTTTCCCACCACCCTGGGCGCCAGCTCATACTTCGGGCCTGAAATTTCAGAGACGTCAGTCATACCCAAAGCAAATACCAATGGGCCTAATTACATAAAGGGAGAAAATTCGGTACAGATGTTATCAAGACAGGAGAGAAGGCTTGTTGGCCAAGGCCAGGCCCGTTCCTCTAGGAGCACACTTGTTATGATTAACATGGGAACTCGGAGTTCTGACAAGAAGCCGAAAACCGCGGCTGCTACGTGCCTGGGCAGAGGAGCGGGCGAGAAGAGGGCTCCCCTGGCCTGCCCATAGCTGACGCTCTGGATGGCGAGCATAGTGCAAACAGACCACGAACGCAAAGCGCTGTGATAAGTCAACCCAAAGGAACTCTCCACCTTTCCCAGACGCAGCCGGGCTTCACTGCTAAGGACTCAGTGCCAAGGAACAAAATTTTTTCATTAAAACTCAGCCCTGAGGCCGAGCCCCAAATTAGATTATACATTCCTCCCACAGGCTCTGTCCTTAGTGCTACCCCAGAACTAAGCTCCACGTGTTATAATTATCTGCATCTGATTCCCAGGCCAGTGTAAAAGCTCCTCAAAAGCTGTCCCCGTGTCCAGTACAGGGCCTGGCACACAGGAGGCCTCAATAAAGAACTGATGGATGAAGGAACTTCCCACACCCTCACGGCCCACCCAGTTCTTGCTGTCCGTCTGTAACCAGGATGTTCGGTTCACGTCAGCTAGGGTTTATGCCTGCATTTCCCACCCAGGCTGGGGGAGCTGGAGTCTGCCAAGGCCACCAGGATCACGGATGTCAGCAGATCTGTGTGCTCAGGCGACACAAATTTATTACGCAGTGGGGAGCAGGGCAGATCCAACACCAGCAGGAAGTCCACTGTATAGATAAGCTTGGCAGTGCTTAGACCTCCACATTCGTGGAGAGAGACAAACACCACATGGAAAGATCATCTCTTTATTTATCAAAGGGTGGGAAGAGGGGATGAGGGGCCTCACCCACTGTCAAGGCACAGGGCTGGGGCAGCCCCAGCTCACACAGGACCCCCTGTGCCCTCCCAGGGGAGCCCCACAAGCACTACCCACTTCTTGGTGACACGGTGCATCTTCCAACCCCTAAGTGGGTAGGTGTTCTGGGACTGGTGCCAGGAATGCTAGAAGGATTGGTCCCTGGAGGGAGCCGCTGAGCGGAGCAGGGGCTAAGCCAGGGTTAGCCGTCTGGAGGCTTGATTTCCACTTCTGAATTCTGCCTCCAGTTTCCTTGGGGGCTCCGTGTGCAGACAGCCCAGTGGGGTGGGGCAGAGAAAGCCAGCACTTGCAGGCAGCAGGCAGACCAGGGTCTGCCATTCACAAGCTCACTCACCCAGGCTCTGCGCCTCACTGAAAAGGATGATTATAGGATCTAAACTGTATCACGCTCAGCACTTTCTACTTGCGAGGCACTGTCCTAATCATTTCATGTATTTCATCCTTCCAACTGCCTTAGCTATGAGATAACTGTCATCACCATCTCCACTTTGTACGTGAGGATACTGAGGCATCAAAAAGTTAAGCAACTTGCTCCAGGTACTGTTAGTACCCCCATATTTGAGCTAAGAAATGGAGGCAAAAGAGGGTCAGAAATTGCTCCAAGGTGGGTCACCTAATGAGGAAGTGGTCAAGTTTGGACACGAACCCAGGCAGGGTGGGTCCAAAGCCTGTGCTCTGAACTGCTTGTCTGACCGTGAGGATGGACCGCAGGGGGTGTGGTCAGGATGAAGGGAGGCCAGTTTTCGCTCCTTCCCTGCACCCAGCACACGTGGGCCTCCTGAACGGAGCTGTGTTCAGCCTGAGTGCACAAGGCCTCTGCACAGAAGGCCTGAGCCTGTGTCTGAGCTGAGCTTCCCTGGGATGGAAATTTACAGGCTGGACGAAGCTAGAGCCCCTGCAAGTCCTGGGAAGCCACTCAGGCAGGTGCCACGGCAGTGGCGGTTTGGGCATGGACAGTGGCAGCCTCTCTAGTGCCTCCGGAGACCTGGCAGCGAGCTGAGTGACACAAGGTCACGTGTGGTGCCGTCTCCCTGGTAGTGGCAGCCCTCCCGGCATGCTGACCCGCAGGCCAGCTCCCTGGGCAGTGCTCTGGTTCCAGGGACGTGCCCTCACGTTTCCCGGCGTGGCTTCCCAGGCTCACCAGCTCTTAGGGCAGGCCACTTATCTAAACCCAGGCAGGAAGGCCCTGACTGTTACTGGGTTACCACAAGTAAAAACAGCTCATTCAGAATCGCAGGACAGAGAGTCATCAGATCCTAGGTGCCTTCCACATGCTAGTCCGGGGGGCCTGCCCCGGGGGGCCTGGCCTCACAGCCTCACGGTGCTAAGTAAGGAGGGCTTATGAGAGATGCAGCCACTTATGGTTCGAGCCGAGGATGGAGACATCTCTGTGAGGGGGGGCCCAGACCGGGCTCTTCACAGCAACTTCAAGGGCCACTCTGGTGAGGAGCGAACGCTCATCTGACTTGACACGGCCCTGCCCCTGCCCTGGTCTGACTCTCTGGTATCTGGGTCACACCCAGTTACTTCTGGGTAACAATTACCATCACTTACTAACCTCAGAAATTTACAGAGAGGAAATGAAGAAAGATATCCTGTCCTCCCTGCATGCTCTCAAAAAAATAATATGAATTGCTCTGAGAAACATTCCATTCCTCTCTGTCCCTCCCTTTCAGCCTGAGCCGGTCCTCTAACCCTTGTATGAGCAACTGTAACCAGTGACCATGGGGTCTGGATTTTCAGGGACAGTTTCATTTGCAAACATCCTGTCCCTGGGTCTTGTAAGTACACTCAGATTGGACCCCCTGTTTCGGAGTCAGAAGTACAATTATCAAGGCTGTGCTTCCTGCCCCTGGGTGCTGTTCATACCTCCTGTATCTCCCCCCATCTAAGGCATGAGTTCCCTGAATTTCCCCCAGGCCCCCACCAACAGAAGAGATCAGCAGCCCACGACTCCTTTCATTTCAGATGCCAAAGTACGTCATCAACAGTGCCAACTCTGTCCCACCTTTGCACGTGCCTGTCCATCCCATATTGGGAAGAGCAAGAGTAGTGACAGTATTGATAATAGCAGTAATAAAAATCAGAGCTCCCACTTACTGCCTGCTTCTACTGTGCAAGAACTGTGCTAAGCACTTTGTAATATAGGCACCTCATTTCTTTCCTACAATAACCCTGAACCGGGCATATTTGTCACCATTTGGCAGATGAGAAAATTGGAGTTTAGGAAGGTTAAATGACTTAACCGTGGTCACAGGACTAGGTTGACAACTAACCTCGGATACCAGAGTTTGTACTTGAAATCACGACCCTATATAAATTCTTCCAGGTTACCTTGGGCCTTGTGTGGTAGTGTTAGCATGTTCCCTCCTCAACTAGATAGGTAAGACCATTGAGACCGCTCTGTGGGATGGCAGAGGATGCAAGAGAAGGTTCCTGTTCCCAAACCTCAGGAGGCTGTCTGGTTGGGAACTAGAGAAAGGGAAACAGAGACCAAGAATGCTAGATGGTTTGGGACCACCTGTGGCTACTGGAGACATTTGTGGAAGGGACAGATTTGGTCAAGAAAGGGTACCTCCAGGACACAGCCTATGAGAGAACCCACCGCAATGAGAAGCCCGCGCACCACAACGAAGAGTAGCCCCCGCTCGCCGCAACCAGAGAAAAGCCCGCGTGCAGCAACGAAGACCCAACGCAGCCAAAAATAAAATAATTTATTTTTTTTAAAAAAAAGACCCTACATGACATTGCCCTCCAATTCCCCTTCTGTCTTCAGCTCCTACCCACCCCCTTCCCTCTCTGCACTCCAGCCTAACGGTCTCCCTAAGCACACACAGGGTCTTTTCGCTTGTTTTGCACTCTGCCTGCATTCATATATATATATATGGCTATTTTATAATACAAAAAAGGGAATATATTGCAGAAAATATATAGGACTAGTTTTATTTTTCTTCATATTAACATCCAGCTTTCCAGCATTTTAAAATTTATTTATTTTATTTATTTATGGCTGTGTTGGGTCTTCGTTTCTGTGCGAGGGCTCTCTCCAGTTGTGGCAAGCGGGGGCCACTCTTCATCGCGGTGCGCGGGCCTCCCACCATCGTGGCCCCTCCTGCTGCGGAGCACAGGCTCCAGACGCGCAGGCTCAGCAATCATGGCTCACGGGCCTAGTTGCTCCGCGGCATGTGGGATCCTCCCAGACCAGGGCTCGAACCCGTGTCCCCTGCATTGGCAGGCAGATTCTCAACCACTGCACCACCAGGGAAGCCCCTCCAGCATTTTAAACGTTTATAAATATTCCCAGAATCTACTTGTATATTTTTCCATGATGGATTTTTTTTTTCCTGTTTTCAATCAAGTAGCTTTACAATATTTTTTGCAATATCTTATTATAAAAATTTTCAAATAAATAGAAAAGTTGAAAGCATTTTAGTGCACACCCAAATACCCACCACCTAGATTCTATGATTAGATTTTAGTCTCCTTGCTTTATCATATATCTATTCATCAATCCACCTCTCTACCCATTCATCACTTTAGCTTATTTTTTGGTGCATTTCAATGAAATTGCTGAATCAGTACATTCCTTTCCAAATACTTCAGGATACAAATCTAATTAACTAGAGTTCAATAATTATTAAAGTTCTTCAAACCCTCTCAACATACACAAAAATACACTCAGAATGGTTTAAAGACTTAAACATAAAACATGGCACCATAAAACTCCTAAAAGAGAACATTGGCAAAACATTCTCTGACATAAATCATACCAATGTTTTCATAGGTCAGTCTCCCAAGAAAATAGAAATGAAAATGAAAATAAACAAATGGGACCTAATCAAACTTACAAGCTTTTGCACAGCAAAGGAAACCATAAACAAAACAAAAAGACAACCTACAGAATGGGAAAAAATATTTGCAAATGATGCAACTGACAAGGGCTTAATTTCCAAGATATACAAAATAGTTCACGCAACTCAACAACAACAAAACAACCCAACTGAGAAATGGGCAGAAGATCTAAAGAGACACTTCTCCAAAGAAGACATACAGATGGTCAATGGGCACATGAAAAAATGCTCAACTTCACTAATTATTAGAGAAATGAAAATCAAAACTACAGTGAGCTACCACCTCACGCTGGTCAGAATGGCCATCATTAAAAAGTCTACAAATAACAAATGCTGGAGAAGGTGTGGAGAAAAGGCAACCCTCCTACACTGTTGGTGAGAATGTAAATTGGTGCATTCATTATGGAAAACAGTATGGAGTTTCCCCAAAAAACTAAAAATAGAGCTACCATATGATCCAGCAGTCCCACTCCTGGGCATATATGCAGACCAAACTATAATTCAAAAAGATACATGCACCCCTATGTCCACAGCAGCACTATTCACGATAGCCAAGACATAGAAACGACCTAAATGTCCATTGACAGATGAATGGATAAAGAAGATGTGGTACATATATACAATGGAATACTACTCAGCCATAAAAAAGAATGAAATAATACCATTTGTAGCAACATGGATGCAACTAGAGATTATCATACTAAGTGAAGTAAGTCAGAAAGAGAAAGACAAATACCATATGATATCACTTATATGTGGAATCTAAAATATGACACAAACCTATCTATGAAACAGAAACAGAATCAGGGACATAGAGAATAGTCTGGTGGTTGCCAAGGGGAGAGGGATGGATTGGGAGTTTGAGATTGGCAGATGCAAACTGGTATATATAGAATGGATAAACAACAAGGTCCTACTGTACAGCACAGGGAACTATATTCAATATCTTGTGATAAACCATAATGGAAAAGAATATGAAAAAGAATGTACTGGGTTGGCCCAAAAGTTCATTCGGGTTTTTCCATAAGATGTTATAGCAAAACCCAAACGAACTTTTGGGCCAACCCAATATATATATATGTATAACTGAGTCACTTTGCTGTACAGCAGTAATTAACACAACATTGTAAATCAACTATACTTCAATAAAAAATAAAAAAAGAATACATTATTCAAGTTTTTTCTTTTCAGGTAAAATTTACATACAAAAAATGTACACATCTAAACATACCATTTGCTGTGACAATTTACAATACGTGTTGCTTCTTATAGCATCAGTTTTCTCCCCATCAATGGTCTTTCTTCAGTGGACCTGGTGAGTTCTTGTCCCTGGGCTCTGGTGCTGACATCTTGGTGTACACTGTTATCAGCAAGGAGCTTCTAGTCACAGGGGAGGGCTTGACCAGCCAGCTGCCTTGACTCCCTTTCCTCCCTTTGGGAGAGCAGTAGCCACAGGCCCTTCTAAGACCCCCCCCCCAAAAAAAGGGTGTGGAGGAATCTCACATTCCTTTAGGAGAAATAAGGGAAAGAGCCTTCTGAGATGGGCTGAGTCTAGATATATTCAAAGCTAAAAACTCTAGGGCCAGTTATAATCCATATGTGGGGAAAAAAGTAGAGCTAAGATACACGAACAATCTAGCCTCCAGAAATAGATACACAAGTTCATATTTATCACTTTCTCTCTTTCTTTTTAGTTACTTAGTGAGCGTTTGCTTTTAAACATTACAATGATAATAGCCAGCACTCAGAGTCCTTTATTCTCAACAACCCACACCCATCCTGCCAAGTTCACAGCTGTAACTTTTAAGTGCTGGAGCCAGGATTCAAACCCAGGTGCCTGGCTCCAGGAATCCTGCCTTTAACCACTGCTCTAGAGACCATTGCAGGGAGTTAGGGAGAGGGAGGTGGCAGGTGAGGAATCCCCACACCCTCCATTGCTCCATTTCTTAGTGATTTTTAATTCTTTTTCAAGTGTGTCTATCTGACCTCCTGTGACCTCTTCAAAAGTAAGAGGTATGTCTGGCTCACTTTTGCATCCCAAGCAACTAGCCTGACCCACGTTAAGTGTTCAGTGATGATTAGCAAAAAGAGAGGTGAGAGTGCTCAGCAAGGCCCTGGGTGGACCAGTCTGGTGTGGTGGCAGTGAGAGCAGCAGGCAGTGGCAGGATCCAGTAGGAAAACTACAGCAATGGCAAGACGCCCTTTCCCATCCAGGACTTAGTGACTTCTGCAAGGGGCCACTGTCATGGGTAACTCAATCCAACGAGAAAGGAGAACACAGGCTGAGTACCCACCTATACTTTCCCAGCCCAGAG
This sequence comes from Balaenoptera borealis, assembly GCF_965194805.1. NCBI lineage: Eukaryota > Metazoa > Chordata > Mammalia > Artiodactyla > Balaenopteridae > Balaenoptera > Balaenoptera borealis. The sequence continues at coordinate 44,566,438 of NC_138868.1, forward strand.
AACCCAGCCAGGGCTGCGACCAGCAACTGTCAAAATCCATCCAATGTCAAACATTTCCACTCAACAAGTGCCAAGACTGGGGGCCACTTAAGGTCAGGAGAAGCATCTCCCGAGTATCTCACATATGCCAGACCTGCAGCAGATGATTTAAGTCAACCAGCCCATTTCCGTTGTGAAAGTGGCATTGCTTTTCCCGGTATATAGTTAAGAAACTGAAACTCAGAGAGGATGTGACTGAATAAAGCTGGCATTTGTTGAAGCCTAACTCTGTATCAAGTACTGACCTAAGTGCTTCAGATGTATTATCTTATTCAAACCTCACAACAACCCAAGATGAAGAAACCGAGGCACATAATGGTTAACTGGAGTGCCCAAGGTCACGTCGCAGTGAGGAAGGAGGAACTGGCATTCAGACCCAGGCTTCTCGCTCCAGAGCACAAACTCAGATCCACAATGTTACACTTGCCTAAGATCTCACAGCTAATAAAAGGCAGAGCCAGGAGTCACCACCAGATCCTTGTGACTCTGGCAGCTGGCTCTTTCTTTTACATTGCCCTCGCTGCCACTTTTCTCCCAAGCGTTAGGGCCCGCTGTCCCTTTCTGGCCCCTTTTCTCTCCCAGGTGAGACTCCTCCACTGGTGCTACCTCATCCTATGAGCACTCATGGCCACAGGCAAGGCTGACCCTATCAGGGGGCAGCAGCCTTGTCCCAGGCTGGCCTCTACAGAAAGGTCACTGTGGGCCTGGTAATGGATCTGCATGAGAAGAGGCCAGGCGTTCGTTCCACGTTCACCGACTCCTATTGCTCTGAGGTCAGCAAAGGAGAGACTGTTTACCTGAGCCCAGCAGCTGTTTCTGCAGCCAGCTCAGAGCTGGGCTGAGAGCCCAAGGAGCACAAGGCCACCCCTGCCACTTTACAGCCATATCGGGACCAGCTAACCACCCCTCCAAGAGCCCTGGCATATTCCCCAAGCAGGAGGCAGTAGGTAAGAATACACCTATGAATATACTGTAAGGATGTGCTGGCCTCCTTCATACTCTCCTTTTGTAGGGTCTCTAGCCCCATAGGTAGGTGCTGAATGAATACGGCTGAGGGGTCTAAGCATGCCTAAGTTCAGGCATGCAAACAGGTAAAGACTTACCAGCCCTTGGATGGAACGTCACCGAGAAACAGCACATATGGTGGCGAAGTAAGGGACAGGTTCTGAAGCTGGCAGGCCATTTGCCAGCTGTGTGCCTTTGAGCACAGCAGCTTATTACACTCCTTTCTCTTGACCTCAGTTTCCTCAACCCTAAAAGAGGAATAAGGGTATTGCCTACCAACTACAGTTGCTACGGGGATGGAATTAGTAAACCGTAGAATTGTTCACAAAAGAGCCTAGCCTAGCACAGGATAAGCAGTCAGTAAACAGTAGCAACGGCTGACAGCTCCTTTCCTCCCTCCCTTCTTCCTGAGGAGCAGTCCTAGAATGAAATCAGCATTTGGATCCCTAAGAGATGTGGTCCAGTCCATCCAGGGATACGGATGCTGTGATCCCACCAGTTCAAAGGCTGGGAGTGGTTTGCATCCCTTGGGGCAGGCATACTGCCTTTATCAGGGCATCTTCAGCAAGTGGATGAACCTCACTTGTAGCCTGGGCACCCAAGAGGCAGCCGGGCTGCTGTCCCCTGCACTGGCGAGTTGCCCTGTGCCCCCTGAGCTCACAGGTACGTGCACCGTCTGACCTCGAAGGGACTTTAGATCACAAGTCAGTGCGCTTTTTCTGTAAAGAGCCAGATAGTAAATATTTTAGACATTTTTGTCAACCGCTGGCTTAGATCATCCTGTCTGACACTTCCTTCCCCACCATTGCCTTCCCCTTAGGGGGCCCAAGAAAATATTCATGGGACCCCAGAGGCCATTTTCAGATGGGTTCCCCTTGCCGCTCCTGCTGCCTGGGACGCCCTCCCGCAGATCTCTGCGTTCAGGTCTCAGCCCTAACATCACATTCCTCGGTGATACCTCCCCAGCCCCACCCCATTTAATCCAACACATCTCCCTGTTTATTTTCTGCACAGTGCTTATCACAACCCTAAAGCTCTTTTTTATTTATTAACTAGTTCACTGTGTGTCTCTCCCTCTGGAATGTAAGCTCCACCAAAGCAGGGGCCTTTTCTCCCTTACTCATGCTGTATCCCCAGGGGCCAGAATAGTCCCTGACCCATAGGTGGTGCCATGAAATATTTGCCAAATGAAGAAATGCATAAAATCAAATCATGCCTTTACCCCAAATCAGGATGCACACAGAGGCTAACTGAAGTGTCATAGCCAATATTTACTGAGACATTGTCTTAGGGGCTTTACATATATTATCTTATTAAATGAGTCAGAAACTAACTTATGAGATAGGAACTATTTTCTCTCCCCATTTCTGATGAAGCTAAGGTCCCACTGCTCAAAGGCATGTATCTGGTAAGAGGCAAAGCTAAATTTCAAACCAAGGGGCCCAAGTTTCAAATCTGGGGCCCAAACTATTAACTACCACTGTTGCTTATTTTACCTGGGATTATATCAAGTTAGTATGTACACAGATTGTCTGCAGCTGATTAGACATGCTAATGGGCAGTGAAGTGTCTTTCGACTTGTCAAAAGTGGAGGGAAGACAGTATTATCTAATATATGCAATATATGGGGCTTTTCTCATATTTACCAATGAAATAGCTAGGCTCAGATAGAGGAAACAACTTCAGATGTGACAAAGCTAGAGGTGACAGCAAATCTTAACATTTCCCAAGGGAAAATCCATCTGGTCAGTTGCACCTTGATCCACCTCCTGGGGGTGGATATACATCTGGTACCCAACCCACAGAAGACGGCTATACAGAAAAGTCCCATATCCCAGTGTGGATCACCAGTGCCAGGAGACAAACCCTAGTGTATGTACGTTTAGAAGGCTATAGCATCTCACACGCCTTCCAGTGCAGGGAACCCCTTCTCACCAGTGTAGTACAGTTTTGACTCCCCTTGCAACTGCTACAAAAGAAGTGAGCAAACTTACTCAGAGGCTCTTGACAGCTTCCAAGTGGATCACTTTTACAGTATAAAGTGGCTTGTAATTAAAGTGTTTTCAAAACTGTGAATAGATCACAGTGTCTAGACATTGGGAGACTCCAATGTTACTTAAACCATCCTGCCCACCCATGTCTACAACCTGCCAAAGAACACACTATGTTTTCTTTATCAGAGCATCTTTAAGGACATGTTTCTGGAAAGCCTCTCCTCTCAGCCTGCTGGGAACTGCTTGGGAATTCTTTCTGCCACCAAAAGGAAGGCATGCCTGGGCATCTAGGGCACCTGCTCTCTGGAGGCAGGCCTGGACCAGTGGAAGGACTGTGGCATCACCCCTCAGGCTGGCTGAGGAAGTCCACATATGGAAGGTGGGATTTCCAGGATCTGGGTGTACTGCGTCATGGCTGTAACCCTCCAGGCAGAACAAACAAAGTGCTTCCCCAGCTTAAACACTGCGGGGGCGGGGGGGGGGGTGGAGGGGGAGCAAAGAGGTAGATGAGGTCATGGGTTACGCTCTGCTGAACTATTAAAAGGAAAATAAGGCATTTGGAAACCACTCTCCCAGCTCCCTGTAGTACCTGATCCTATCAAGGATGAACCAAGGAGAAAAGGATATCTATCATGCATCTGGTCATTCATTCATTCAGAAAACACTCAAGGAACACCTTTTCTTAGGCATCACGTTGGGTACTAAGGAAATGGGCTAGGAGATGGGCATGTCACATTTCCTGCCCACAGGTACTCCCACGTCAGCAAAAACAAAACAAAACAACAAACCACTGAGGGTTTCTGAGCAAGATGGAGTTCACTAACCACACACACAGAGGGAAGAGGAAAGACCAGAGGCAGGACCTGGAAGGCAGCCGCTCTCAGGCTGGGTGAAGAGGTTCTGCTAGGTGGGAACGGAGAGGTGGGGTGGAGGAGACATACCTACCCCAGAGAGGTTAACAAATTATAAATTCGGGTTTGAGGGGGTAGAAGGAGGAAGTGAAACTGACTCAGATTCTAAGACTGGGAGGGTGGTACCAGTGTGACTAAGACTGAAAGTCAGAAGGAAGAATACATTTAGGGAGTGGGAGCGAAGAGGAAGAGTGAAATTATGAATTTAGTTTCCAAGTTGTTGAGTGTCAGGTATCATAGAAAAATCCAGGAGGCATGGAGAAATCCCAGTAGTTGATCCAGAGAGTAAAAGATACAGGTTTTTTAATAAAAGTAACTTCTATTTAGTGGAGGTTTACTATGTAACAGGTATGGTACATGTCAATCTCATTTAATCCTAGCTGGAAACCTGTAAAGTGGGTATTATCATTATGCCCATTTTACAGATGAAGAAATGGAGGCTCTGAAATGTTAACTAACCTGCCCATGGTTGCAGGTATCTGACTCCGGCCATTTATGCTCTTTCTACTATGCTGTAGGGCCTCTGATTTTGGAGTCATTGCCCATAAGACAAGACTACATCATCCAAAGTAAGAGTGTCCAATAGAACCGGGTTTCTCAACTTTGGCACGATGGACATTTGGGGCTGCATCATTTTTTATAGTTGGGGGTGGGGACTGTCCTGTGAATTGCAGGATGCTTAGCAGAAACCCTGGCCTCTCCCAACTAGATCACCTTCTCCCCCGAGCATGGCAATCAAAACTGCCTCTAAATATTGCCAAATGTCCCTGGGGAGGCAAAATCGCCACCAGTTAAGAACCACTGCAACAGAAATATAATGTGAGCCACACATGTAATTTTAAATTATCAGGTAGCCACAGTAAAATTAATTTTAATAATGTAATTTATTTAGTTCAATATACCTAAAATATTATTTCAACATGTAATCCATATGAAAAGTACTAATAAGCTATTATTATGCAACCTTTTTTTCATACTAAGTCTTTGAAATCAGGTGTGTATTTTACACTTACAGCACAGCTCAGTTTGGACTTGTCACATGTCAAATGTCCGAGCCATGTGGCTAGTGGCACCCATATTGGACAGCACAGATCTAGAGGAAAGAAGAAGGGGCTCACTCACCCACATTTATGAACGGTGGAGACAGAGGGACAAAAGGCAACACTGAACAACGGTCAGAGGGCAGAAAAGACAACTTCTGGGGATGCTGGCGGCTCAAGCTTTTCCTTTCCCTTTCGAGAACAGTCCCTGCCCACCAGCAACCCATCTACCCCATGGGATGGGGTGGGGCAAGTGGGGAGTGGAGGCAGGTACCTGGTAAAGAGAGATGGAGGGAAACCAGAGAGAGGCCAGGGGAGGGGGCCTTGGGAAGCCCACCCACGCGGACAATGGGAATCACTGAGGCTTTGAGGGAGGCAGCCACCGGAGCAGCAAGACAGAGACAGACTCATCCACAATCGGGAAACACCTAGTCACCTCTACCAGCAGCTGCTGACATAGGGCTGATTCCAGCCCAAGTAACCGCTGAAACAAAGCCCTCAAAACCACAGCATCTGAGTCAATCTTGAGTCAGACACAGAAAAACCAAGGCCCTCTCCTGGGACCACTCAGTAGCGATCAACACATCTTTGGGGTAATTCAAACGGAAGGGCTGGGGGCTTGCCACTGTCTGGACTTCATCTATTCACTCAGGAGGCCACTACTACCCTCTGAGGGGCACGACTGTCCCCACTGTACAGATGGAGACACAGGACCACACTGCTGGAGAGGGGCCAGGGCCAGGATGTGTCACTAATTATTTAAAGAAAAAAAAAAACATGAAGCACATAATTCAAAAATAAAATTTAGAGATGGTCCCCCCCTGAATATGAAATCAGTTAACTCATCAATGTTTTATACAGGGAACAAGAAACAAAAAACCCTTTACAATTAAAAAGAAAACAGCTCCATGGGATTAAAGAGAGGAAGGAAGAAGATAAATGGAACAGGAATAAGACAAGAGGAAAACAAACAAAGGAACAAGAGGACCTGGATCCCCCCAGCGGAGGAGAGCGAAGGGGGACGGCAGAGCTGACGCTCCTGCCCCAGCCTTGGGCGGAGAGCAGGAAAGCGCCGTCCACCTGTGCTCTCTGAGTCTGGGTTCTGCATAAGTCATCACTGCTCTCTCACATTCTCTGAGGAGAAACACTACTCATCCCTCAGAGGCTCTACCTGATGAGGATTAGCATGGTGGTGGACCAGTGACCCCATCAGATCACCTTGAGGACAGGTTAAGAGGGCAGCCCGGGTACAGTGCCCACGGGCCTTAGGGCCTAAGCCTCTCCTGCCCGCCTCCAAGAAAAGGCAAATCCCCCCCCACTTCTGAGTCGGTGGTTCCAGGAGAGAACCTCCCCTTAGCTGATGCCCGGGGTTCGCATCACCTGCAGCGGGCACCCCTGAACTGCCCAGCACTCTCAGAGTCAACCAGCTCCTGCTTTCCACACTCCTCCGAGGCACCGAGCCAGCGAGAGGCACATCCCTGTACCATCTCTCCCAGTCAGGGCTCCCCCAGTCGTCTCATTTTGCAGATGGGTAAACTGAGGCCCAGAAGCTGCAAGCCAGCCCGGGTTCTTTCCACTATGTGACAGACAGAATGAAGAGGGGTGTGTGTGTGTGTGTGTGTGTGTGTGTGTTCAATAACCTTAAATGGGAAGGTTACATGTAGTATTTACACACACATACAGTGCATGTAAAAAGGGCTTTATAAATTATAAAGCGTTTTTACAAACGATAGTTGTTACCATAAATTTACTCAATACAGAGTGCATATTGTTCTCTAGACAAGCTTATGGACCTACTTACAGAGTTCCTTCTAGTCTGTTATTCAGCTAAGCACCACCCCACCCCCATCCCACCCCCCAAAAAGCCATGTCTAACCTCTGCTTCATCCCTGTGTAGGCAAGGTTTGTTTTTCAAAACCCACTTTGTAAGCACTTGAGAGCTCTTCACGCTTCCCACAGTTTCCAGCAAAAGTGCAGGTCCCAGTTAATCCCATAAAGGAGAGCCTCCCCCTGCCGCTGGCTAGGGGGCCTCCACCTCCCTCCCAAGTAAAGAAGAAAGGAAACCCCTAACGGCGCCAGGAACTGTGGCCCCAGTCAGAGCCACTGGGCCCACCTTCTAGTTCCAGGGCAGCTGTGCTAAGCACCCACTATGTGCCTGGCAGGCATCCGGGTTAGGCTGAAGGAGGTACAGAATTTCCAAGTCTTTGGTGGTGGTTTGGAAATGTGACCGCAGGCGGCGTTGGGCTTCAGTGTGAAGCAGTTTAGAGGAAGCCTGCCAGGGTACAGGGGTGTCACCCCAGTTTCACCCAGGCTTCCTCCAGAGGTCTTACGGCTTCTCCTTTCACACTTCATATGGGCTGGGCCATCCTCGTAGCCTCCCCGTGGAGAGCTGAGCATGGCCATGCAGTCAAGGAACACTAAGAACTGGCACTGAGACTGGCAGTGCTCCTGCACTTGGGGGCCCTGGTCTCCTCTGGCCTCAATGTGCTCATCCATAGAGTTGGTACCTATGACATCTGCACATGTCAGAGAGCTGCCGGGAGGCTCAGACTCCACCCTCCACCACCCACATCTCCGCCACCACAGCAGAGGGAGGCTCGGAGATGGCCAGACTGTCATCTGGACTGAAAGGAAGCATGAGAGGCTTAGAACAAGAGGAAAGGATGCGGGCAAGGAGGGTCTTCTGTGTGGAAAAGGGCTCTAGAACCGGGGAAGTGAGGCACATTTCTTCTCTATGCCCTCCAGCACTAGATAATAGCAATGGTTTTTATTCTAGCGGCAATCATTTCTGGAGTGCTCACTGCTTTATCCCCCGCCTCTAGAACACTGCCATCATGGCACAAAATATATGTATGTGTTGAACTGAAGCTAATCATTGCTGTGAGCCCAGCACCTCAAATAAATAGGATGAATCTTGGGGGTGGTAGGTGAGGAGCCCCTCCTGTGGCCATCAGCTTTTTGATGACTTTCTAGGCCACGTGAAGCCTCGCTTCCTCCCCTCCAGCTCTGCAAACTCCTAAGGCAGGAAAATTCAGGAGACTCAGCTAACTGGAGAGATTCTGAGCACCTAGAGGCTGAGAGATGGAGATAACCTCATCAGTCCCTGAGGCCTGAAGGCGGAACTAAAAACAACAGGGCCCACTAACGGTTAGTTACCACTGTTGCTATTAACCATCAAAGTGAACCCCCCCAATCCCCCTCCCCTAGCAGACTGAAGAGAGGGATCCCAGAAATCACTGCCCCAAGCTCATTCTTGTGTTAGTAAAAATACAGAAAGGCTTGGTTTTCCACAACGTCTGGAATCTATTTGTGAAACCTCTCAGAGAGGCCAGACAATTTCATCACAAAACCCAAATGTCAGACATTCTCTGGGACAGATAACAGGGCAGGACACTCAGGAGTTAGGTGCCCTGCCGACAGACTGGAGGCTGGCGCTGTCCCCAGTTCACCCCTCCTGGGCTGGAGTTTCAGAGAAGCCGGGAGCACCAACTCTGCAGCCTCCATGGGCAGTAAGCCCAGTAGTTAGGGTCCATAGTGGAGCCTTCCCTCCTCTGGGAAACAGACATCCATACTTAACCCCTGGGGGAAAGGAGAACAAGGAACAGCTCCCAAGAAGGGAGTCAGCCAGGGATAAAGATCCTCACTGTTCAGATCCCGTTCACCCTGACAAACAGTAATAATCACCAAGGCAATAACTTACTCTGTGTCTGACACTGTTCTAAGTGCTCTACATATATTAATTTATGTAGGTCTCACAATCACCCTGTGAGCTGAGTACTATTATCCCCAGTTTACAAGTGAGGAAATGGAGGCCCAGAGAGGTTAAATAAGATGCCAAAGGTCACACAGCTAAAAATGAGATGCAAACCCAGGTTGGTCTGAACCCAAAGACCATGCTCTCAGGCACAGCACCACACCCACACCACTCTCTCACTTCTTGGCATGAAGAAGTGAGAGCCTAGAGGGCCATCTATCTCAGTGGAGCCCCTGGTGTACCTAACTCTCCTATGTGCTAGGGCAGGAAGGCCCCTCTCACCTCAACAGTCCCCAGCCAGCATCTTCCTAGTGATATTTAAGAGACAAGACACCCCATCAGCCCCTCCTGGCTCAGTTCAGTCTCAGAAACTCCGTCACACTCAGTTCTCCTGCAGGCCTATGCCGAGCAGAGGTGGTTAGTTCTGGGCCCTGAGCTGGAGTGGAGGTTCCACATCTGGTCTGGGACAGGGAGGAGGACATGCAGAGTATGGATGATGGTCCTCCCCTGCTGTGCTCCAAAAGGGTGCCCATCGGTGCCCAGCTAGCAGTCATTCTAACGAATTGCGCAGCGCTCAGCTGGGCACACCATACATTTTCACCTACTCTGAAAACTGAGTCTGATTAGAACATGGTTCCAAGGCCCAGGACAGTTCAACAATCGAAAAACAAAACCACAATACGTGTCATCTGAACCCAGTGACCATGAAGCCTTTTTTGATTCAGAGCCTAATTAAGAAACAAAAAAAGGAGCAGGATACGGTTCCATGATGGCATTGCGCCACCTTCCCCCCATACTCCTGACTTCCTGTACAGAGAAGCATTTTGTCACCTTAGCACCTTCTCACCAAGACAACAATAGGCTACATTTTTTCCATCTAAGAACAGTCAGCTTGAAACAACAGATGGAGAAGTAGGGAGAGCGGTCGTGGGTCTGCTGAGCCACCGAGGATGATGATTAATGGGTTTCCCAGGTCTGCCATCAGCTGTCCCAGACATGAAGTGGAGAGAATGCTCTTAGAACGTGTTCCACCATCGGCCCTCTCTCAGGCGCTCAGGGGGCAGCTCGGCCTATGCATTCCTAACCCATGAGCTCAGCCTGGAGGGGAGACAGGGAAAGCCAAGGTGGACAGCGGAAGGGCCGGGAAAGATCTGAGGACACTGGTTCTCCCTGCTGCTCCAGGAAAGGAGACTAGCAATGCCACGGGGCATGAAGACACCAGCTCTGACTCCACAGCAATGGACTATCTGGTTTGGCCTTGATAACAAGAAAGACGCAGGATCACAACAAATTTAAGAGAGACCTTAGAGAGGCCTTCTACTAAGACTTCTCACGTCACACAGGAGGAAACAGAGCAGAGAGGAAGGGAGAGAGGAATTTATGTTTCTGAAGACTTCCTATGCACTAGAAATGATTCTTTATATGTGCGTCAAAGCCGGTAAGGTATGTTTTAATATTGCTGCTTTACAGATAAGGAATTTGGGACTCAAACCACTCAAGTAATTGGCCCAGGGTTGTAAACTAATAAGTGAAGGAGCAGAGATTTGACCCAGGTCCCTCCCAGGCTCTTCCCAGCATCCCCCCACCCCCTGCTGCACACAGGCAGGCCCTACACAGCTCTTGGGTCCCTAGTTCCCAAGTCTGTGACATCAGATCAGGGGTCCTTGACCATTTCTATGCTCTGGGTCACTATGGCAACCCAGGGAAGCTTATGGACACTTTCTCAGAATAATATCTTTAAGTGCATAAGATAAAATGTTAACACATTTAACATATCTAATAATATATTAAATGATGAGATCTAGCTGCAGGTCTAAGGCCTAACAATTTCCAAATAGTAATAAGTGTAAACCAGAGATTGAGATATCTACAACTGCAAGGGTAAGTGAAAATATCTGTGATTTCTATTGGTGACAAATCACAGGCACTCCTAACGTAGATTTGCTGCCACATTCATGACTGGGGGAAATGCTACATTTCAGTTAGAGGTTAGTGAAAATAAAGATTTTGCCCCCCATCCAAGTTCACAGACTCTTAAAGATTAAAAAACCTTGTATCGGGCTTCCTGGTGGCTCAGTGGTTAAGAATCCGCCTGCCAATGCTGGGCACACGGGTTCGATCCCTGGCCTGGGGAAGATCCCACATGCTGCGGAGCAACTAAGCCCGTGCGCCACAACTACTGAGCCTGCGCTCTAGAGCCCACGTGCCACAACTACTGAGCCCGTGTGCCTAGAGCCCGTGCTCTGCAACAAGAAAAGCCACTGCAATGAGAAGCCTGCGCACCACAACAGAGAGTAGCCCCCGCTCGCTGCAACTACAGAAAGCCCACGCACAGCAACGAAGACCCAAAACAGCCAAAAATAAAACAAATAAATAAATTTATTAAAAAAAAAACCAAAACCTTGTAACACTACAGATGGAAAATAAGCATATGAAAAGATGTTCCACATCATATGTCATCATGGAAATGCAAATTAAAACAAGGAGATACCACTACATATCTATTAGAATGGCCAAAATCCATAACACTGACAACACCAAATGCTGGTGAGGATGTGGAGCAACAGGAACTCTCACTCACTGCTGATAGGAATGCAAAAGGGTACAGCCACTTTGGAAGATAGGTTAGCAGTTTCTTACAAAACCAAACACACTCTTACCATACAATCCAGCAATCAAGCTCCTTGGTGTTTACCCAAAGAAGAAGAAAACTTATGTCCAAAAACCTGCACATGAATGTTCATAGCAGCTTTATTCATAATTGAAAAACTGGGAAGCAAGCAAGATGTCCTTCACAGGGGAATGGATAAACTATGGTACACCCAGACAGTGGAATATTATTCAGCACTAAAAAGAAGTGAGCTATCTATCCATGAAAAGGCATGTAGGCACCTTAAATGCATTATCACTAAGTGAAAGAAGCCAGTGTGAAAAGGCTACCTACTGTGTGATTCCAACTGTGTGACCTTTTGGAAAAGAAGTGTCAAAAAACTATGAAGACAGTAAAACAGATTAGTGGTTGCCAGGGGAGTAGGATGGAGTGGGGTGAAAAGGCAGGATGAATAGACGGAGCACAGGGGAGTTTTAGGGCGGTAAAAAGATACATGACACTATATACATTTGCCCAAACCCATAGAGTGTACAACACTGAGAGTGACCCTAAGGCAAACTACGGACTTTGGGTGATTTTGATGTGTCATCACATCATAGGGTCATCAACTGTAACAGTGATCCACTCTGCTGCAGGATGTTGATAGTGGGGAGGCTATGCATGTGTGCGGATGGGGGAATACATGGGAAATTTCTATACCTTTCCCTCAATTTTGCTGTGAAACAAAACCTGCTCTAAGAAAATAAAGGAAAAAAAAGGATGCAACCACAAAAAACAAACAAAACCCATATCACACCAGCACTGCCAGAATCCTTAGCATGGGGGACAGTTGTCAACCCTTTCCTTAAAGCTGTAGGCCAGAATAGTAACAGTGACCATTTGCTGAAGGTTTACAATGTTACAGGCCCCCTGCTACTATGACCCATTTCCTACTTAACAACTCTCTGAACAGGGTAAATATTACCTTCATTCTACAGATTAGAAATTTTGGTTTCAAAGTTGAATCTTAAAGTAAATTGGACACATCTACCTACTACATGTCAAGTTTCTGGATTATTATAATTGGAGAGATTGCAAAGCAGGCTGTTAAAAGCTATTTTACTTGAAACCCTATTTTGAATCTGTGTAAGGAAAACAAAATAAATTAGATACTAAATCTGATATAAGGCTGCAAGTGCCATCCTTAATCCAAAATTTCAAACTATTACATCCATCAAAAGAGCTTCACGGTATCAGCATATTAACTGAGACCCTCTAATAAGCAAACCTTCAAATGTGAAGTTCTAAAATCATCAGTTCAAAAATACTAAGTAATGCTGTTGTCTATCTTAAATATTTCAGGTAAAATTTCTTTTGAAAATAAAGGTAAGAATAATGTCTGAGCCATCTCTGTATCCTTAACACCCAATACTAAGTGTTGAAGAAATGATGTGGTTGGAGACATAATGGATTTTACATCTTTCTGAGGGTCACTGTCTGTCTGTATTGAAGTCCTCAAGCAAAGGTCAAACAACTGGCAACAACATATGGGACTGCTGGTTTTGAACATTCTTGCATTCTTCCATTTATCGCTGTGAAATTCCAGGCAAGTCCTTTATTCCAATTAAGCATCAGTTTCCTCCTCTGGAAAGTAGGGATGATCATGCCAGCCCGTATTACCCCACAGAGTTACTGTGAGAATCCAATGAGATACTGGATGTAAAATTGCTTTGCAAGCAGACGAGCTTTGTAGCATTGTGATGCACAGCTAAATTCTAATGAACGATGTCATTTGATATGATCTGGAGCCCCAGAGTAAATCTATTAGGGAAAAAGACAAGAGGCTCCTACAGCACAAGAAGGCAGCATAAATCCATGCCACCATACCTGTCGCTGAGTTCAGCAGCAGAAAAAAGGTCAATGATGTGCTCTTTATGGAAAAGCTTCCTGCCAAGAAAATATGAAAAAAACAGGCAGAGTTTGGACCTGTCAATACTCAGGTTTACAATTCCTTGCAAAGGAACATAACCTACATTCTCCCCTCCCTCAAGGACCAGGGGTCATGGGCTACACCTAGGCGCCTCTCTAAGGAGAAGAGTTTCAGGGAGATGGTGATCTACCATGTCCAGTGTCCGGAAGAGGTCAAGTAGACAAGGATGCAAAAGCAGCCATAGTCTTGGCTAACCCTTAGGCCCCTGGTGACCCCGAAAAAAGCATTTCTACCGGCACAGTGGAATGAAGCCACAGAGGGTTGGGAGTGAGAGGGAGGCGAAGCCAGGGAGCAAGGAGTACAGAGATTATCTTGCTCATGAATTTGGTTGAGAAGAAGGAAAGAAGAAACAGAGCTGATGACAGTGGTTTTCCTGTGAAGTAGGACAGCTGCTTAAAGGGAAGGGGCTGAAAGGGAGAGAGGGAGATAAAGGCTGGGGACAACTGAGACAGAAAACTGGCTAGACTTTCTTAAAAGGCTGTCCTGACAGCACTAAGATGCTCAGCACTGAGTTCTCACAACTTGGTACCAAGACCCTCCCGTCTCGGGCTCTGCTACTTTAGCAGAGTCCGGCAGCCTTGAGGATGGGGGCAGAGTGAATGTCAGATCTCCTAAGGCTGGGCTGACCTGAAGTCGGGCCTTTGAGAAGCTGCTGAACACGGCTACAAAGACAGAACACAGGTGCCAGGATGGGCAAGAAAGTGAAGGCCAGGGGAGGCTAGGCTGACAGGTGGACAGAAAAGGGAGGAGTTGACTGAGGATGGAAACTCAGGTTGGCAACAGGTTTTGTGAGAGGGACACAGCGAGAGAAGCAGCAGTTCAGAGCTGTGGTTAGAGAGGAGCATTTCAAAGGAGGATTTAGGTGGAGCAGTCCCAGGTGGTGGCAGACTCCGAGCTGTGACCCTGGGGATGGGTCGCCGAGCTGAAGGTGGGAGGTGGAAGTTGCTGGAGCCGCAGAGGCCGAGGCCTCTGAGAAGGGGGTGCTCGGTGGCCGGACTGCAGTGGTGGAATGCTGGCCAGAGGCAGGGTGCACAGGAGGCTGAGAGCAAGGAGGGAATGTGGCCAGCATGGGGCATGTGAGAAGGGGGGTCTGCAACCCAAGGTAGGAGATGGGTTGATCAGACAGAACACCAGGCCAGCCTGGAGGAGGAACTGCAATGCAAGGCACCGGGGAGCCATGAATGTGAGCAAAGAGCCACAATCAGATCCGCGCTTCGGAAGGACAACTCTGTGGGGGTCAGCAGCTGGACTGGACGGGAGGAAAAGGCAAAAGAAACTTCAGAGATGTGTTCGGCCATCACCTGGGTAAGAGATTGCTGCTTCCACTGAAGTGCAGGCAGTGGCAATGGAGAGAAGGCGATGGATATGAATAAAATTGCAAAGGAAGGTGCAGCAACTGGGGGAAGAAAGCAGATGGCAGTCCACGATGTTTGTAGGATTTGGAGCTTTCAGGATTTAGAGAAACAGAGGAAGAGAAGCAGGTTTCAGAAAGAAGATGGTGAATGTGGTTTAAAGGTGTCTAACAGGCATCCTGAAGATGTCTTAAGGGACCTCACTGGGGTCATGGGGCTCAAGAGACAGGTAAGGGCCACAGATACAAAAGTAGAGAGTCATCTTCATGGCCGGGGGGAGCGGTGACAGCTGAGTATAGCTGAGATTTCCCCCAGAAAGCACACCCAGCAGAAGCAAAAGGAGTCAAAGACAAGCCCTTGGAGGACACTGAGTATGTACAGCGAAAAAGGAGAAAGAACATGAAGATGACTTTAAAAAATGTGTCCAAAAAGTTGTGTCACAAATCCAATAGGAGAGGAGGTAATTAACAGCTACCAGGCACTTTAAATGCTTTATGTGCATTTGGCGTATAACCTTCATTCCAGCCCTATAATTATTATTATTCCCATTTCACAGATGAACAAACAGAGGCTCCAAGAGGCAAGGTCATACTACTTAGCAAGCAGTGGAGCTGGTATTCAAAGAGAGAATAAAACCTAAACTTGTTAGAATGGACTACATGAAAGGCCTTTCAGTGATCTGCCTCCTGTCTCCCTACCCCCCAACCTTACCTCCTACCATGGTCCCCCCTGCTCACTCCCATCCAGGCCCCTCTTGGCTGCCTTGCTGCCTCTTCCAGCTGGCCGAGAGCTTTCTCACCTCAGGGCCTTTGCACTTGCTGTCCTCGCTGAACATGCTCTTTACCAGCTGGCTGCTTCTTACTCAGAGATCTCAGCTTAAATGTCACCTCCCAGCCACTCTGTCTAGAATCAACTCCCCTCCCCTGGTTCTTTCTATCATAATACCCTATTTATGACCTTTTTGGGATGACATGATAAAATTATCTTTGTCTGTTTCTGTTCTCCCTGGACCAGATGGAAAGCCCCACACGTGCAGGGGCCTTCTCTGCTGTCATCCTCCTCTGGTGCCCAGAGGACTGGCACTTGGATAGCAGTCACTAAATCAGTGAGAAAAGAGTAAATTAAGGAATCTACTCCTTCTCGCATAGTGTTAGGTGCTGCGGATATTCGGGAGGATTTTTTCCCTTCCAGGAAGACTACCAATGGGAATAACCCTGTTTGGGCAGCAAGGCTGGTCTCAGCCTGTCCCTAATCTGCTGGCCTGTGGTGAAAGAGCAAGCAGCTCTTCTAAGACAGGATGAGCAGAGGATGCAATAAATTCCTTAGGCCTGAGAGAGCTGTTATTCACAGAGGGAGAGACTCTAGTCGACCTTTCCTTTCTTCATCTCCAAGGTTTTGCAAGTCCTTCCGTGAGGAAGTCAGATCATGTGGCTCTGCTTAACCACCTCCAGTGGCCCGACATCTCATTCAGAGTAAAAGACAAAGTTTTTCCAGTTGTTCCAAGGCCCATGCGATCTGGATCCACTCCCTTCCTGGACGCGTGTCTTACCACCCCGGCCTGGCTCCTTCTAGGTGCATGGGTCTCCCTGATGTCTGGAGAATATACTGAGCACGTTCTCTTGTCAGTATCTCTACGCCTGTTGCTGTTCCCTTGGTCTAGAATTCTCCTCCCTCTAAGAGCCACATGCTCATGCCTCACTTCCTTAAGGTCTCTGCTCAAATGTCACCGTCTCACAGAAGCCTTTCTAGGGCATCCGATATAAAACAGTAACCCACCTCTGGTCGGGGCACCCACGTTGCCCTCACCTTGTTTTTTCTCCCTAGCAGTTTACCACCAACACACGCACACACATACACACACACAGAGGTATGCACACTCAGGCCACGTATATTTATTTGTCGTCTCTCACTAAGAATGTAAACTCCAAGAAGGCAGGAATTTTATCTGCTCTCTTTACTGCTGTATCCCTGGTGCCTGGCATGTAGTAGACATTCCAAATGATTTTTTGAATGAATTAATAACTGTGAACAATTTAACTCAGGGATGGCAATTTTAAAAATAAGAGTAAGTGGAAACAGTTTGGTGGTTCCTCAAAAAGTTAAACACAGAATTACCATATAACTTAGCAATTCCACTCCTAGGTATATGCCCCGAAGAACTGAAAACAGGAACTTGAGCTGATACTGTATACCAAGGTTCATGGCAGCATTATTCACAATAGCCAAAAGGAGGAAACAACCCAAGTGTCCAGAGACGGATGAATGGATAAACAAAATGTGGTATGTACATACAGCAAAATATTTTTCAGCCTTGAAAAGGAAGGAAATTCTGACACATGCTACAACATGGATGAACCTTGACGACATTATGCTAAGTCAAATAAGCCAGTCACAAAAGGACAAATATGTATGATTCCACTTATATAAGGTACCTAGAGTAGCCAAATTCACAGAGACAGAAAGTAGAATGGTGCCTGACAGGGGCTGGGGGGAGGAGAGAGTAGGAAATTATTGTTTAATGGGTAGAGTTTCAGTTTGGATGATGAAAAAAGTCTGGGAGGTGGATGGTGTGTTGGCTGCACAACAGTGTAAATGTACACTGAACTGGATACTGAAAAATGGTTAAAATGGTAAATTTAATGTTATATATTTTACCACAATTAAAAAATAAACCCAGACTCAATTCAGTTAGTGGAAAACTAAGTATGACTGAAATAAGTTGGACACGTAAATCTACTTTTTTAACTGTAAATATTTTGAAATCTAAATACAGATTAAGTACTTCTGATTAAAGTTTAGCATCCAAATTGAGATGTACTAACAGGGTAAATATACACCAGATTTCGAAGTCTTAGTACAAAAATCTAAAATATCCTATTAATAACTTTTATAGTGATTACATATCAAAATATTTTGATAAATTGAGTTAAATAAAACATATTACTAAAATTGGAAAAAAGAAAGGAATAAAAGTTCTGGTACTTGCTACCACTTGGATGAACCTTGAAAACACTATGCTAAGTGAAATAAACCAGATACAAAAAGACAAATATGATCCCACTTACATGAAATATCTAGAATAGGAAAATTTATAGAGACAGAAAGGAGATCAGAGGTTACCAGGGGCTAGGGAGAAGGGGGCGGGGATTGGAGAGTTATTACTTTGGGTACAGAGGTTCTAACTGCGGCAGTGAAAAATTTTGGAAATAGAAAATGGTGACGGTTGTATAACATTGAGAATGTAATTAATGCCACTGATTTATATACTTTAAAATGGTTAAAATGGCAAATTTTATGTCATACATATTTTACCACAGTAAAAAAAGGGAAACATTAGGAATACCAAAGAGAGAAACAGAGACAGAGGCAGAGAGAGAGAAAAAGAGAGAGGGAGAGAGAGGGAGAAAATGGAAAAGATCGCTTTCTTAAAGCAGAGAGAACAATGCACAGCTGCATGATAAACATCGGCATGCTAACTAGAAGGGGTAAAGGAACTTCCCTGGACTTCTGCAGATTTGGACATAAAAGAATTTTCCCAGGTATGTTCCTTAGATTTAGACAGCTCTCTCTGAAGAAAGGATCTGAGAATAAAAATCTTCCCACTGCTGAATTCCCACTGATGAACCTTTGGTGATAGCTCGCTACCCTATATCTCTTAAGACCATGACGCATAAGAGGAGGTGTGGGATATGCCAGGTGGCAGTGAAATACGTTCCATACAGCTGAAGGCTCTGAAGTTAAAATACGTTCAGGTTTTCTTCCCAAGAAGCTGCATAGAAGTTTAAGGTAAATAGTTTTTTATGTAAGATAATTTTATAATACATAAAAGAATTCGTGTATATACTATTAAATTTACAACTTACTCCCCTTAAATATACACGTCTATAACTATACATGTTCTACAATACACTATTTGCATTGGTGTATATGTTAAACACGTTATAGAGAGAGCTGGTAGCTCATAGCTGATCATCCTATATCAACTGAGGTCTGTGTGGCCTCCCACCTCTGTCTCTTGCAAAACTCACTGGCTGAAAGGCCAAGCAGGAAAAGACTCAGCTGCTTGAACCCACAGGCATCTGGTTCTCTTGTACACAGTTTGACTTCTTCTGCCCAATCCTGCTTCCCTCCCCCATTCCTTTCACAGGTATTGATTACTAATGAACATCTTGCACCCCAAACACCTTCTAAGCATCTGCTTCTGAAGAACTCAACCTGTGACAAATATGTCCTATTCGTTAGTTAGTTACTATTCTAGGGGCTGGAAAATCAGCAGAGACTATAAAGACAAAAACTCCTGCCCCCAAGGAGCTTATATTTTAATGGGGTTTCTGGAAACACTTTTGTGTATGTGATAAAGCAATGAATGAAGCTAAAGCAGCCCCTTCTACATTCTTCCTGCCTCAAAACCAGACATGATGGCTGGAGCTGCAGCAGCCATCTTGTGACTACAAGGTGACAAGTATGAGGAAAAGCCTAGAGCTGCACTATCCAATTCAACAGCCATTAGTCACATGAGACTATTGAGGATTTCAAATGTGGCTAATCTGAATTGAGCTGAGCTGTAAAACACATAGAATTTCGGAGACTTAATACCAAAAAAAGAAGATTGTAAAATAGCTCAGTAATAATTTTATATATTGACTACCTGCTGAAATAATAATATTGTGGATATATTATGTTAAATGAAAAATATTATTAAAATCAATTTCACCATTTCTTTGTACTTTTTAAAATGTGGGTACTAGAAAATTTTTAATTACATATGTAGCTCACCTTATATTTCTATTGGACAGCACTGGCCCAGAGAATCACAGGGAACATAGCCATTGAATTTCCAGTCACCACCTTTCTCCTGACATCTGGTTAAAAAATGAGCCCCTATTTGTTTAAGTCTCTGCAGTTGAGTTTTCAGTTACCTGCAGCTGAGTGCAATCCTTTCTGATTCAGAGGGGAGAACAAACTAAGTGCTGGGCCCAGTGAATTGCCCAGGAGCTTCCCTGTGGCAGGAAGGCCGAACTCAGCCTGGTACCCCACCTGGTTGATAGGAGATAGATACATTCACACTAAGTGGAAAAATCCCCTGCCATGGAATATACTGATCTCCAAGATATTTTTTATTATGAAAAACAAGCAAAGCCCAGCAAGAGCCTCCAATGAGCAGGAAGGAGGGAAGCCAAGAGACCTTCCAGTCTGGGAAGCAGAGCCTGAAACTGCTTCATGGTTTCCTCTTGCCCTGCCCAGTGGTACACATTAATTTGCATAATCCTGGCCAGAGATTCCCTAAGGCCTTCTGCAACCCTGGGTGGGCCAGGAACTGTGAGAGGTTTTTCTTTCTTCGCCAAGAAAAAGGAGACCCAGCCCTTCAGCCTCACAGGCCTACAGGCCGGTTTCCCTTTCCCCCCTGAAAGCTCCATGAACAGCCAGATGCTAGTCAAGGCGCAGACAAGGCTGTGGTCCTCATCCCACACCACAGGGAGAGGATGCTCACGAGCAATGGTCAGATGCAAATCCGCACAGACGTTTGAATAAGGAAATAAGGGGCTGGCTGGTCCCGGCTTCTGTAACCCCACTATCAGGGCTTGGAAATACCAGGACTCACCTCGTACAGCTCCAGAAAGAACTACATATGTTAACAGTATGCTATTTGTATTGCTCCAGAAAGAAGCCTCTTGAGCTACACAGTTCATTCATTTAGTCCCTGAACACCCTCCCTGTGTCAAGCCCTGTGCTGGGTGCTTCAGACCCAAAGGTGAGCCAGACATGGTCCCTGTCCTCAGGGAGTTCACGATGAGTGGGAAAGTGGCCAAAAAAGCAGTCAATGAGGGATACCGATCAGCAAGGTAGTGGTAGGACCAGAGTCTGGGAGCCCATGGGGGCACCAAACCCAACTGGGGATGAAATAAGAGAAGGGGGATGTAGAAAGGCTGTCAGGGCAGGCTCCCTGGAGGAGGTGATACTAGTTTAAATTGAATCATAAGAGAACAAGTTAGCTGGGTCAGGAAGCTACCCCTGTTCAGCACAAAGAGTACAGATCCTCCGTGGACCAGGGCTCTAAAAGCTCCCACTATTAGATGAAGTTTTGAAGAGGAAAGCATACACTTGTATTTGTTCTTCTTTTAAAGAGCATTCACCTTGTACAGAGAAAGCAAACTTCTCAATGAAACCACGTATGTGAAACTATAAAGCACTATGCAAATGTTGGGCAGTAACAGTAATGAAATAGTTGTGATTGTGATTGTTACAGGGGCGGCAGCGGTCCCTACCATATGGCGACCAAACTGCTCTTTACTCAGTGGTCCCATTCCAGGCCACCCAGCCCAGACTCCAGGACTCGGAGGGTGTCCATCCCAAAGCCCACTCAGCCAAGCTAAGGAAATCCAAGAAGGCAACATCCCAGGGCTCTTCTTATCACTCTCCTGCACTATTTTTGGGAGTGTCTACTGCAAGAACCTCCACGAACGAGAACTTGACAATGCCTATAACATTGTCAATGCAATGCACACACCCTTGGACTCCGAAATGTTCACAATCTATCCCGTAGACATGTTTTCATGTGCATACAAAGTGTGTATGAGGAAGTGTACTGCAGTACTGTTTAAGACAGCAATAGACTGGAAACAACCTAAGCAGTTAAATAAATTGTGATGGAACCATAAAATATCAAGCCTTAAAAAAGCCATGAAAATAATAAAAGGGTTAGATTCCCCACGTACTGATATAAAACAATCTCCAATATATATTTTTGAGTGAAAAAAAGGTGCACAACAAATATGTAAAAATTTTTCCCATTAAATAAGAGAAAGGGGGATGCACACATTCATATGCTTGCATGCACATATGCACACACACGCATGCACACACGTGTAAAGACTTTCAGGAAGGGTGCACGGGAAATGGCACAGTGGATGTCTCTAGGGAGGAGACTTGGTGGCCTGGGGAAAGGCACTTCCTTTCACAGTATATTTTCTTCTCCTGCTTGAATCATTTTTTTTATCATGAGCATGCATTTCTTTTTTAATTAAAGAAAACAAATTAGTTTGTTCTTAAAAAGACAAAGAAGTCTTTATTTATAAATGTACTTGTAAAATGAACCACAGTGAACCCAGATTAACCACGTCCTACGAAGACAGCCAAAAAAGAATTTTTTCATCTCGGTTTAATATTGTTGGGAATTGATTTCCTCAAGCTCACATGGCATGTTCAGTGCACGCACTCACGCAAACCCCACACACTTCGTGTAGTGATTCACACAACCCAATTGGTAATCTAGGCTTGCAGATGTGCCTAGTGAAACAGCACCCGAGTCCACTGTCAGGTAAGCGGACAGATCCAGAGTTTATGGCAGCTTTTTTTTTTTTAGAAACTTATTTATTTTATTTATTTATTTTTCGCTGCATTGGGTCTTTGTTGCTGCGCGTGGGCTTTCTCTAGTTGCGGCGAGCAGGGGCTACTCTTCGTTGCGCTGCACGGGCCTCTCATTGAGGTGGCTTCTCTTGTTGCAGAGCACGGGCTCTAGGCACGTGGGCTTCAGTAGTTGCGGCACGCGGGCTTCGGTAGTTGTGGCTCACGGGCTCTAGAGCGCAGGCTCAGAAGTTGTGGTGCACGGGCTTAGTTGCTCCACTGCGCCACCAGGGAAGTCCTATGGCAGCTTTTTGTTCAACTAGTACTGAAGGTCACACCACAGGGACCATCCTCTACTCTGTTGGTTATGCCTGCAACTGTCCGTATTAGGCAAAGCGGTGCTAGACATTTCCCAGCCAGTGCAGCACAGCCTGGCTTTGAGGGCCCTGGTGGGTGATTTCAGAGGTGGGGAATGTCAGATAGGTTTATCTAGACTGGGAGATAGCGGCCTTCCCTCCCAGCTTCACCCCTCCCTCCCTCCTTGCTCCTGCTGTGCTCTGCTCATGAAGCTCGGGAACCACATAATGAGTTGGGCTGCAAGCATTATGGGGCCTGGGTTACCCACCACTGGGGAGCCAGTGCAGACACAAAGACAGGCAAAGGTCACATTCAAGTGCAGAAGGTGTGGCGTGACCCTGCTGGATGTTCACAAAACACAGACATTTCCTTCTCACAGGATAACCCAAGAGTTTTCATTATATAGGCTGGCCCCATGGCTGCTGGTGACAGGAGCCCATGAGTCATTTCCTGCAAGCAGGTTTTTATGGCAATGATGTACAAATGCCTCCTGGTCTGAACTGGTTACCTGTGATTACTGAGCTACCCCCTGGAGGGTGGGAGAAAGAACCCTGGATTGAGAATCGGGGGCTCATCCTCAACGACCCTCCATGTCCTCTGTTTGACCGAGGGACCCTCTCTTCACAGTCTGGCCCCAGGAGGCCTTTCTGGTCTCCTGTCATTCATCCATTCTGTTCTCTCTGGCTCTCATGCTCTCCCTGCTTCCCTCTCTCCACGGGTACCTTCATTCCCATTCCATGAGTAATGTACTCTTACCAGAATATGTTTCTCTGCCTTATGTTCCCTCTAGCTGTTCCTTCAGTAAAGCAAGGCAAACTCCTACTCGTCTGTCAAGCCCCAAATCATACCTCCTCTTGCAGGAAGCATTCCCAGACTACCCCAGTCGCTCTTCTGTACTCCTGCAGAACAGTGTATACAACTCTCTCATAGCACTTAGGATATTAATGATAATAATGGTTAAACATCTACTGATCACTTATTATGTACTAGGCAGCATTCTAAACACTTTACAAAGATTACCTTATTTAATCCTCACAGTAACTCCATGAAGGAAGTACCATTATTATCCTCATTTTACAGAGATGGCTACTGAGGATCAGGGATTTCGGTAACCTGCCCAAGGCCGCAGAGCTATTAAGTGGCTGTCCTGTGCCTAGACAAGTGCCTGGCACATAGTAGCTGCTCAATAATCATTCACCTCATAAATGATTAAGTGAATAAATACAGAAATGATGACACTTCTGTCCTCTCTATAGAAAGCTCAAGTGAGAACCACTTCTTATTAAGCTTTCAAACCATTTCCTCTGTCAAATACCTACTAATGTATAGGGTATTGGAAATACCTAATGAATGAATGAACGAAACACTATATGAGGAAACCAATAAACAGAATCCAAATCTTGGCAATGCTTCCCGCTAGCTTCAACCAAATAGCTTCATGTTCCTGGGCCCCCTGGTTGTCATCTGTCAAATGCAGAGATTGTACACAACATTCTTTCAAGTTCCTCCTAGCATTAAAGGTACATATCAAATAAATGAGCAGACTCCATGACTTTGTGACGATGGTAATTCCCAGGCCAAATTATGTACTGCATTTTCTTCAGGGCCGTTTTCCCCAGTAACATTACACAATTGGATGTGGCATTTGATCCGGGTACTACCCTAATTCAGAGCCAATATCAGTCCTGAAAGAGTTTCTTTGGCTTACTCCTTGGTTCACTCCTTTCTTATCCAAACAGATCACACCCAGGGAAAGAATTATTAAGTGCCTGGCAAAACCCTCATAAATAATAATCAATAATGAACACTGATCGCAAGTTAGATTATGCAGCTGGCACCTAGGCCACTGCTCTAGGGACCTTGCAGGTCCTCCTCCCTGTCCCCTGGCAGCTGTACCAGAGGTCATCTTCTCCAAACAGTTCCTGGTCACCAATCTCCCCCTGCCATCACCACTAACACACACACACACACACAGTCCTGCTGGCATGAGGGAGCAGACAGGGCTCATAGCGCCTGGAAGGGGCTGATTAATGCTTGTGAATCTCTGAGGCCCAGATCCACTCCAGATGGTGCCGAGATGCATCCACATCCGTGCAAAGGTGGGAGCTCTGGCTGCATTTCATTCATTCCCACTCTACCTGCGGCTAAGCAGGAGCTTGGCTATATGCCTGGTACCTGACACGCCTGTGTTACACGGCTTAGTGTTAATGATGAACCACGTACACAGTAACGCCCAGCACTTCTTGTTTGGCTAATGCTTGACGACGTAAACTAGTACACCAAAGGATAAACCTAAGCGAGGTGTGTGAGCAAGACAGTGTCTGTTCATGTCGGAAAAGAGCAAGGACAATGTTCTGTTTTGCTTGACTCACAACCAGGAGCGCCAGGCTCTCAGAGCGAGCACCGGCCAACCACGTGACTCCAACATGGAGAGGCCTGTTCCATAACCAGAAAGCAAACAAGCAGTCACCCATCAGGTAGAGGACACCTGCTGTTTGTCTATCGCCCACCTCCACGTCCCTGGGGACCTGTTCCTCCCTCAGGTCAATCATGTGATGTTTAAAAGGGCTGCCAAAGGCAGTGGTCAGCTCCTCTGGCTTTGGCCACAATAACTGGCCCAGAGGTGAGCCAGTTGAAATCCTTCCCTGAGATTTTTTTCCATACCGAGCAGGAAGAGAAAGATCCTGGTCTTTTGGGTCACAGAGCTACAAAGATATGAACGAGAGGCTAGTATCATGAAGAAAATCTGTCTGCAGGAGGGAAGAATGAAGTCAAAACAGGGCAAAACATCTAAGAGAGATGGAAGGAGAGAGGATGGGAAAGACTTTGAGTGTCTGGACCTTCCTGTTTATACGAGTTAATCACTTCCCTCATTTCCCTGTTTTGTTTAGGTTAGTTTGAGTTTCTGAAACATGAGGATAAAGTAGCCTAACACAGTCACAACCATCCGTAGAGTGCATTTTCAAATGTATCTTCTGCACGTTAGGATCCAAGTAGTTTTTATGGGATGGGTTACCACATTTCAAATGTCTTTGTTCCTCCTCCTGAGAAAGGTGTATAAATTCCTGGGCAAGAACCACTCTTACCCAGCATCACTAACTAAAGACAGTCCTTTTCCTTTGTATCTTAGGCATCAACGATGACCTGCCAACCACAGGATGTTAAGGACTCTTCCACTTCAAGCCATCAAAGCTTATAAAATAGGGGCTGGCCAGACAGACCAGGCAACCGGCTAGTGATTTCTGAAAGGACATCTTCATGGTGGTCAACCCTCCATTCCATCCCTCCGCTGGCCGACTCCCTCCGAAGGTCTGTCTTCAGATCACCAAGAGAGTCCCTCAGCAGCTAGAAACTGTTGGGCGTATGGGGCAATGCATTTGCTGATACAATAAGAGCTCTGAAAATCTTCCTTGAGAAAACATATTGCACCCCAGCCACCTGACTTCTATGGGTCATTTTAAAAGAAAACCACCATATACAATTACTGAAAAGGGTGAAGCTTTGAAAGTTAAAAGCTTCCCCCTCCTGGAACTCTGAAGAGCTGCCCAGTGAACCATGAACCATGAAGTTACAACAACTAGGAAAAGAGGTACTGGGCAGGGGTGGCACTTAGGATACTGGCCCCACCTCCCACCCCCCTTTTTTCTTTAACGTTTCCCTCTCCTCTGTGTAAGGCCAAAGTTTGGCAGGTTATGGGCAGGCCCTTCCTGGATGGCTAATATGCTCTGGGCTAAGGCGACTGGGCTGTTTCAGCCTGATGGAATGCTTGCCTGTGCTCCAAACGGTCTGTGCGTCCCAGGCTCGGAGGA
The DNA here is from genome assembly GCF_965194805.1 of Balaenoptera borealis. NCBI lineage: Eukaryota > Metazoa > Chordata > Mammalia > Artiodactyla > Balaenopteridae > Balaenoptera > Balaenoptera borealis. The sequence continues at coordinate 44,592,623 of NC_138868.1, forward strand.
GCCTGGCAGCTGTCTCCCCGGGGGCAAGGGAAAGCGGCGTATCCCACGGTGGACTCAACGGCTCCACATCACCAAAACAAAAACACAACAGTCCTGATCTCTATGGAGAGTTCAATCCTCTTGTCTAGGATTGGCACTGACTAGAATTCCAAGGGCTCTGGCTGAGCTACCTCCTGTGAGGTCTAAATACAGCTCGCTCGCTTTTAACCTAAACATACAGCCTGGACCAGTGCCCAGGGCTGACAGCCCCCAGGGAAGTCTTGACTTCTGGCTGCCCATTTGGGGATGGGTGATGCAGAGCTATCAGAGATGTGATGCGCTGGGCAGCCCCACGTTCACCGATGTCGCCTACGGCCACTCAATGGGGAAAGCGACCAGCTTGTGGAGGGTTAACTGTGAGTGGGACCCTGAGCAGAGGAAGGGGGTGGGGAGGGGGAGAATGCGGAGATGTGAAGAGGAAGAGACAGAGAGGGAGGAAAAGACAGTAAAGACCAAAGACCTACTTCTTAGCCAACTAAAGTCAGGGAGCTTTCTAAAATGTTTGCTCCCAGGGCGACACAACTCTAATTATGCCTCTCTAGGGAATTTAGGGCCTAAGCCCTAGAATCAGAGAGACCAAGGTTGCCTTCTTATTATGTAACTTTGGGCAAGGCAACTGACTTCTCAGATTTCAAATCTCTTAAATGATCCAAAGGACTACTGTGCTGTTCAATAAGACCACGTACAGAATGCGCCTGGCCCAAAGACGCTACCTGGTAAATAGTAGCTACTAGAAGAAGTAGTGGTAGTACTTAATAGTAGAAACAGGATAACATCAAGCATGCCTTCATTTTCTCAGCCTTGGGAAGGACACAAGAAGAGCTGTGAGGCCACCATGATAAGATAGAAGCCCCCAACCAGGATAAGCTGTTCATATACAGACAAAGGCAACCTTCAGCTGAGCCAAACAATAAAACACATCCACACCCACTAAGAACCTTATAATGGCAAAATGGCAACAGTTTCCTAACCTCCCAACAAGCCAACCCACATGCCCCACAGGGTAAGAAGCGTCCATGCTGGAGTTTCCCTTACCTTGGTGTTCATACAAGACTTCCCTCGCTTATACTCTTTGTGGGACCCACGCTTGTCCAGTTTGTACCACAGGGCCTTGGCCTTCCAGGTGGTCACCTTGGACTTGAGCTTGGAATAAAAGTTTCTGTGGTCCAGAGGGTCTAGGTCCAGGTGCCGTGTGAGGATGCTGAAGGCCTGGAGGGTGCCTTTGCACGTGGAAGCCTGGACAAAGTTCTCGAAAACCTGCCCGGCCTGGGCCTGCTTCTCGTCCTCGTTTTCCCCCATGTTTCAGGAGCCACGTAGAGCAGTGGTGTGGAGAGGATGGAGGAGAACACCATGAAGTACCTGGAGAAATGTCACACCTGCAAAGGTAGGCAGAGGCAGAGGTGAGCTTCGTGGATGAGGGTAGAGTGGGGAGAAGGTGCGGAGAGGTAAAAATACAATTCCTTTAAGATACTAACATACTAAACATAACACTTAATACTAAACATACATAATCCATAGGAGAGGTATAATCATACCTTCTAACCTGGCAATGCTGCCTTGCTGGCAATCTCTCTCCCCAACACTCCATTCCCCTGGCTGGCTGAAAAGAACTACACATTGCCAAAGATATATCCTGGCTGATGTCAATAGTACCTGGTCAATCTTGCTATGAGCAGTGGTTCTGGAAGTAGTAACTAGCAAAAGGAAAACAAACAAAACCCAGAAAGGCACACTAGATTCAGCACTGTTGAAAACCTATAATTCTTGGTGCCATAAATTGGTTGACTAATGTTAACGTAACCTAATCACATGAGTGCACAGCCCCCAAAAAGCAAAGCACATGCCGCCTGATTTCATGACCACCATCCCACCTATCCTTAGACACCACACTTTTAAGCCTTCCTTCGTTAGTTACCAGAAGGCGGGTCTTTCCCTTCTACAGACAGCAAACGGTAACTTCTCAAACTTTCTCTCCATTCCTAGTATCTGCTAGAAGCACAGCATCCCCCACAGTCAGACATACAGAAAGAGAGAGAGACACGTGGGTCTCCTCCTGATGCACAAAAGGAGCCTGTGCTTTGTAAGCCCAAGCTGGGAGCTATTTGGAACAAGTGCTTAGGCTGAAGGAAGGAAAAACGCGATGGAGGTTCATTCACGTTACAAAAATAGCTTGCCTGGGTTTTGGCCATCGTCCTTTCTTCTCTGCACCACTCTAACCTCAGGCATTTTCTTAGGAAAGTCATTTAAGTTTCAAAGGAACAAAAATAAATTACAGCTGATTTTCCAAAGCACTAGCTATTTTTCCAGAATCCAAAGCTAGTGCAAGAAGATAAGTGTGAAGGAGCTGGGGCTGGCCCAGCTGTCAGGAGGGCTGGAGGGGGTCTGTAAACGCATACCAAGCTCCCCCAGACAGAGGCCTGGCAGGGGGAGGGCAGCAAACAGAGACAAAGCCCTCGGGCTGGGCAGCTTCCCACTCTCCAGACCGAAATGCCATTGTGGGTGCATTTGGATTGCAGGCTGGCTTTATAAAACTGAAAGCAGAGAATGGTGTTTATCTTCTTCCTTAATCTTTTACTCATTCATTCAGCAATAACTACTGGTGCCTTAGCAAGGGCCACGCGTCACCCTAGATGTTGGGGATACAGAGACGGAGCCTAGTGAGGAGGGCAGGCCCGTAAATAGTTGATTACAAGACAACCAGGCCAGCGCTTGTAAAAAATGAACACAGCACATGGAAGCCCAAAGAAGGTGTTAAACAGAGCCTGGAGGAGTCCAGAGGAGCCACAAGAGGGAAATGCCAAAATGCTACAATTTTAGGAACGAGGTGGTTTTCACCAGAAGACGGGAATGGACCATATGAAGGCATGAGTCTGGAAAGAGCCAGCACAGCTGCAGAATGACAGCAAGTTCAAGGTGTCAGGAGTTCAGGACTGGTGACCAGGTGTGGTGGGGTGTCTGGGGCAGAACGTAGAGGGGGCCTGGCTTCTCCAGAGGGCCGTGGGGCTCAGGAGACACAGCAGCGGGGTGAGACAAGCCTTTGGGAAGATGAGATGGCCGGGGTGGACTGGGGAAGGAGGCAGCTCCTCAGCTGCCCAGCACGATGAGGAAAGAAGCTGGGAGAGCAGGGGAAAGAAAAGCACACACGTGCGTGTCATGTGGCAGCCTGGCTGGGCACCACCTGTGAGGGGCCGCCTGCTGGGGGCCGACAAGCTCTCCAGGCAGCCAGATACTGATGGGTGCGGCGGCACGGGCTACAGCATAGGACCCTTCCCTCCCATCTCTCTTCCCCCAAGAGCTTCCAACGGGCCTGGCACCAGGCTTGGCCGAAGGGAGAACAGTACATTCCCTGCTCCAGGCCCAGCCAAGCTCCACTCTGCAGACAGGCCTCCGTCCTCTAGTCCCCTCAACTCAACAAATTCAACCCACTTGGAAAGCTGGCACCAAAAGACACGGATTCCCTGCAGCATGATCAGTCAGCTCCTTTAACGTCTGCAGTGCTCACGTTGGCATCACTCACATAAACTTTACCTCTTGCACACGGAGAAAGTCTCAACTTTCTCCATGTGCAAGACTCACCACCCAGAGAGCATAAACAGAGAACAAGACTCGTTCGCTTTTCAGAGCATATTAACATCCTCTGTCTTTATCTATCTTTGGAACCACTTGACAACTGCAAAGCTACTTGAGTTGCACTGGAATCCTCCAGTCCTTTCTGATGATGGGCAGGTGGTGCAGAGAAAAACCACAGGCTTTGGGGCTCTTGAAACCTGGGTCCAAAGCTCAGCTTGGCCCCTCGCTGCCCACCTGGCTTCACACAAGCCATGTAAGCTCTGAGCCTCAGCTGCGTCTTTTGCATGAGAGCTTGCAGAGTTGCCGTGGAGTGAGAGATTCGTGAGTGATAGCAGAGCCTGGCCCTAGGAGCACCAGGGTGATGTGATGTATGCTGAAGCCATCACCTGGGGCAGATTTGAAGCTGGGGAAGGCACTAGTTTGAAAAAAGAGTTTTGTAAATCAATTCTCCAAGTCGCCAACTCCTCCTTGTCTAAAATGGTGAACTGTTTTGAGTCATCAAGCCAGACTCGACTCCCAGAGAATAATTTATAAACTGGAAGAACCTGACTCTTCCCAACCCCCCAGCCGCCTCCCCTCCTCCCCCAAAAGAAAAATGAACAACTTAATTTTAGGGCCCCAAGGGAAAGAGACAAAGTGGTGCTGAGGGCCCTGGGTGGGTGTGAGAGCTCCAGGAACTAGCTCTTATCTGGAGTGAGATATGGGAAGGTGGAGGGAGATGGCTGGACAGAAGAAGATAAGCCCTGCCTGGGACTGTGCCCACTGCAGCCCGTGCCAGGCTCGGCCCTGCCTCCCTGCCATCTAAAGGGTTTAGTCTCAACCTTTAAAACCGCTTTCCAATTGAAGTCAGAGACCTTAGAAATAACTCTGACACCCATGCGGAGTAGGTTTCCTCACAGAAAAGCATCCAGATATTCAGAGTCTGGCAAACCTGGGTGTGAGTCTGGTCTCACGCACTCGCTAGCCGTGTGACCCTCAGCACGTTATCTAGTCTATCTCAGCCTGTCTTCTCATCTGATCAGTGGGGATACCAATACTCGAGTCAGAGGGGGGTAAATTCAATTATGTGGGTAATGTATGTAGCACCTAGTGACTCCACGATGACCAGCACTCATGACTATTTGTCAGATGGCTCAAACGTCATCAGACCAAAAGGAGGAGAAGAAGGAACATAATTATGACCACTGGTACTAGCTTCCCGGGTCAAGCAATTATGTATACTTTACAATTAGAGGCCATGGGCTTTCTATACAGAAGATCTGGTTTCAAATCCACTTCCTAACTGTGTAGCCTTGGACAACTCCACTTCCAAGTTTTAAGTTTCTCATATGAAAAGTGGGGAACCTCATATGAGGAAATTTGGGTAATGAACTGAAAATATCCATAGTACAAGGTAGTTTTGTGAGTGAACTAGAAAGGCTGATTTAGAAGGACTCCTCTGAGTCTGAGTCCCAGCTTCCAGAAATTGGAGTGTAGTATTTTGCTGGATACCCCTCTCTTTCCCTAAAAGAAGAAGGTCAAGGATTAGTTAAATCAGAGGATCCTGGGTAATAGCTCTCGTTAGCCTTCCTTGTCAATCACGACCCAGCTGTTGCCTTTTTGGAGTTGGATATGAAATATAAATAAAACCAACTACTCAGAAATATGAAAGGTTTCTGCATTTTCCGGGAAGAAACAAGACGTGATGCTTTAGTTTCTAAGAATAGCCTTGAAGCAATTTGGTCTTTGCCAACTGGAGTCCCTTATTTGTGGTTCTGCCTATGTGACTTTATGAGTCACAAAGCAATTCCCTTTCCCTGCCTCTGGCTGTTACAAATTAGAACTCAGGGCCTCAGATCCCAGCACTGGTAATGGGCTCTTAGCCCATGACAACTGGGAGACAAGTTCAAGGTTTATGCAGAGGCCCTGAGCAGCTCTCAAAATGAGAGATGAGCCTCCTTGGCCCAAGAGCTGCCAGTGGACTCACATGTGGGACTCCCACACTTCTGCCTTTCCTGGGCCTCATCACCTGCCAAATGGGAGCAAAGAGTGTGACCAGGCAGTGGATAAATCGGAGTTCTATAAAAACTTAAGGAGGGCTGGGAGGGACACTGGGCAGAACCTTCCCTCAAAGCAGCATGAGGTAAGCATAGCCCTCAACCCTACCCTGAAGGCTCACAGACATGTTTCAAGGTAAATGCAATCTAAAAACCAAACCCTCTCCTCTGCTTCCACTGCCAAGCCCCCCATTCAAACTTACCATCTCCCAGGTTAACCTCCCCAAAGGGCCATGGGGCAGGGCTCAGTTTCCACGGCAGTGAAATGGGGGTCTTCACCCCTGTGCACCCGCAGGTGGTTGGAAAGACTAAAAGCCCCCGGCTCTGTGCCTCGCACTCGGAAGACCCTGGGTCATGGCTACTTGGATCTGACATCTGAGATGAGGCAGGAGGCAGCCAGGGCCAAGGCAGTGGGAAACGCCTCCCACACTGCCTCTCTGCAGAGCCTGGCATGGGCAGAACACCTGGTTTACAGGTGATGTCTGCAGACATCACCCTCTCACCTGGCCCAGGGAGGCCTGGCTTTCCACCTACCAGGGCACATGACACCACCTTGAACCTAAAGGGGCAACTCCCAGGGTTGGGAAGGGACTGAAAGGGCCACTTGTAATCTCCTTCCAGCCAGGGGTCCCAGCCTTCCCTCGGTCAACTCGCCGAGTGGAGCACGCACCACTTCCTGGGGCAGCCTGCCCCACCCTTGCCTCCTCTGGCTGGAAGAGAGCCTCGGTGAGATGATTCCTGTTAGCTGCTCTCCAGGGAGATCAATGCTGTCTCTCCAATAGCTCCTCCCCACTCCTGGTTTTAGCCCTTGAGATCACCCAGAGGATGTCAAAGCCCCTTCCATGCAGGCTGAACTCACACATGCAGTCTACTTACACGTGCCATCTGGAGCCCTGACTGGAACGGCTAATGAAAACGCAGCCAAGAGACGTACTGTGAAAGCCCACCCAAGTGCCCAGCCTGCAGCAGGGCCTGGACACTGCCCTCTGTCTACACTGGCCCAGGGTGGGGAGCTCAGGAAAGAGACTCCAGGGGCACTGCAGGCCCTGGCCTTCTGTGCTGCTCCTCCTCTGAGAGGCCAAGGCCATGTGGTCTTGCCCTTCCATCCCCAGCCCTCCCCTCACTCTTTTTCAATAGTGACTTGACTCCACTGCTCTGGCTTGAAATGACCTCACACATTCCCACTTCCTCACCTCAGTCCATTTGCTTGTGGAATCACTCACAGTAACAGATCCCAGGATGACCTGAGATCGACCCCCCCACCCCGAACCCATGAGTCAGAGAGCCATATGCTGAGCAGTCACAGTGCCAGGAAGGAGGCCAACATCACCAGGGGCCCACGGCAGCCAGGCTCTTTCACATTATCCTATGGAGACCTCACAAGAAGTCTACGGGGTAGGGTGATTCTCTCTCTCTCTCTCTCTCTCTCTGTTTCTACTTTGTAAGAAGCAAGGACTTTGGGGGTAGGGGGTAATTCCAGAACTTGCTCATCTCACTTTCCTTATGCAAGTATAAATTTGCCATGTGCGGCTGCTATGTGTGTGTGCGTGTGTTCACGTCCATGTATGCATATATATGAGTATGTGTATAAATGTATGTATATGTGTGTATATGTATTGCATATGTGCATGTATATGTGGATGCTTGTATGCATGTGTGTACACAAACACACATGTACAAATTTTAAATTTTTTCCATATGATTTCTGGCCAGTGTCCCACATCTCTGCTTGTACTGCTAAGCCTGTCTTTAAGAACCTTCTAGGAGAAGCAAAGCCTTTGAGGTGGGCAGAACTCGGGCCTGGGCATGAGGAGACTGAGCCTCATCAGAACAGCGACCACCATACTGCTCGCTCATGGGTGCCAGACCCTGTCCCAGGTCCTTTACAGCCATGATATCATTCAACCATCCTTATTTGACTGAAGAGAAGGCAGATTCAGAGGGGCAAGTAACCCCCTCCACATGCCAAGGTACCGAGTGGACATGCTGTAACATGAGCCCAGGTCCACCTCACTTCAAAATCCATGCTCTTCGTCACTGATTGATATGAGTCATGGAGACGGAAATAATACGACCTGCTTTTTCTGAAGCCGCCGTGTCAATTAAATGGGTTAAGTTCTGTAGTCCCTGAAGTTCTTTCCGGCTCCGAGAGCCTGCAAACGTCAACAACGGGGTGTGGCTTCATAAGTTATGGTGCAACCAAACAATAAGGTATTAGGCAGTCCTTTAAAAATAATATTTATAAGGACATTTAATCCTTCAGGAAAATGCTTATGCCCTAAATCAGGGTGAAAAGAGCAGGATACAAATTCAAGTACTCGATATGATTCCAACTCCTTAGAGTAATATCTAAAGGAGAAAGGAAACAAGCCAAACGTGAACAGTGGTCGTGTGTGTGATGGTATTTCAGATGATTTATGTTTAGCTTTATACTTTTCTTTATTTCCAGATTTTCTACTGGAAGCACACACAGCTTTTATAACTCCCTCCTCTATATGCATTCCAAGTCCCGGAGTCTTCTCTCCCTGACTAGACTATCTTGGTCTCATGTATCTTCTCTTCCTCAGGCCTGTACGGCTCCAGCCACACTAGCAATGCCATTCTTCTCCAGAAAAGAAGGGGCCATCCTGTAAGAAGCCCTGACACTGCTAATATAATGAACGGGCTTACATTCCAACAGGTGAGGGACGAGGTCCCCAAGGCTGCATTCCTGCCACACCTCTGCTCACTAGACCACAGACCTTCAAGTCCAGTGAGGCAGGCCCCTTTCCCAAGAGCCATGCTGGGGAAGGGGGAAGATAATACCTCTGACACGATCTCAGCTATGCCCACAGACCCCTTGCCAGTCAACCGCACAAGAAAGACACCTGCCTACCTGGTTATAGGCCAGGACCTGACAAAATAACATACATCTCAGGACACACACCAAGCCCATCTCACCACTAAAAACTCAGCAGCCCATTCTGCATATGCCCTAAATCACCTTCATGACCCACTGGCTGCCTGGGAGTACTGTGAACTCCAAATTCCAATTTCCAGGAGGCCACCCTATCTCAAAACTAATGGGGGAAATACCTAGAATAAGCAAATTCATAGAGACAGAAAGTAGAAGGGTGGTTACCAGGGGCTGGGGGAAGAGGGAAATGGGAGTTATTGTTTAATGGGTACAGATTTTCAATTTGGGATGATGAAAAAGTTCTGGAGATAGATGGTGGTGATGGTTGCACAACCATATGAATATACTTAATGCCACTGAATTCGAACATTTAAAAACGGCCATAATAGTAAATTTTGTCATGCATATTTTCCCACAATAAAAAAAAACAAAATAAAATGCATTAAAAAAACAAACCATCGCCACCTTACAGTAGGAGCTGTCCAAGGCCAGAGTACAGAATTTGTGGCCTAATTAACAGTGAAGCAAATTATCTAAAATACTTTAGAGTTAAAATGTAATAAAATAAATAGTGAAAGAATCCTGCTGTTTTTTTATTTGGCTCAATGGCATAATTCCTTGGTTTTTGTTTTTGTTTTTGTTTTTTTTGTAAGTCTTCTGGGCTTCTCTCAGTCTTCCTTCCAAATCTCATTTGACTCCAGGAAGCCTTTGGAAGCTCAGCCCTGCCAAATTCCAATTTTTATCTCTTATTCTGCCTTCCCCAGGCCACCACCACCAATGCTGCCCCTCCCTCACTCAGCACCTGTAAAATCTGCTTCAACGTCACAGGGAAGGTTGGGTAGGTGCTCCCTGGTCTCAGCTTTCAGCGCCTACCATCCCTTGCCTGGGGAGAACACTCCTGTGTTCTGACAGTCCCTAGACAGTGCAGCCAGCAGACTGCAGTTCCTTGAAAGCAGGGAGCATTCTTCCCTGCAGTGTACAGATTCCCTAAAAACTCCCCAAGGGCAGGTCCAGATCAGCCCAGACTGTTGGACATGCCATCAGACTCGAACGAGGAGAAACAACGGCCGTGTAATTAGATAAGACTTCTGTCTCTCAAAATCAGAACTTTGCATATTTTTCATTGACTAACGTCAATTTCAGGGACACTGGGTATGAATCCTGTTCATGTTAGGAGAATCCTGCTGCGAGGCAAAGAAGCTTGCCCGTTTGAAAAATCAGTAAGTCTGACATATCGTATACCATACTTACTGTTCTTAAGCACAGCACATGGATGTGAACAAATCCTTACCCCACTAACTCCTAGTCTTCCTTCAAAGCTCTTCTTCTCTAGACACTCTCCACCTCCCTATCGCCAACCCCTTTCCAAAACGGGTTGGATCTCTCCCACAGTATCTGTACTTACCTCAGTTACAGTAAGTCCTGTGCTGAAATTAATTTTTCACTTCCTTACTCCCAGTTCCTAGCACAAGGCCCTCTCTAAACAGTATGTGCTGAATGAATGAATGAATGCTCAGACCTTGGGAACATAATAATCCTTGACATTTAACGAGCATCTATGAAGTCTTGAGCAGCAAGGTAAAAAGCTTTCTATGTATTAAAGAAGTTAATCATTGTAACAAACCAAGGCATCATTAGATACTGTTATCTAATGATTATAGTATCTCCACTTTTCAAAGAATTAGAAAAGTTAGCAACTTGGCAAGGACACATGGCCAGAAGTAATGAACTTGTGACTTGACATCCCAGAGCCAGAGTTCAAAGCCCACATCTGTAACCACCATCCCGTACAGCTCCCACACAAAGTGGATGGAGGGATCCAAGTGCTGCCTCGTACACCACATCAGGGACATGGTCTCTGGTCTAGACCCTTTGGTTCATGATACTCCCCTTCTTTCATCAAACTCCAAAATGCCAGGATCTGGCATAATGAGATCTCGATGCAATAGTGGATAACTGTGGTGAATATACCGATAAAAAGTCAGTTGAGGGGTGGGTGACTTTCCAGCCGGGGTGGGTATGGCAGAGGCAGGCCAGCTGATCACCAGACACATTGCTCCTTCCTCCTGGGCCCTTCCTTGCAGCTGTGTGACCCCACGTGACCAGTTCCAGGGAATGGAACGTGAGCAGAAGTGACGCACGTAACTTCTAGGAGCAACCCATGAGAACCTCCCGTGGCAATCCTCCAGGCTCTTTCCACTTCTGCCAGAGCATAGCAGCCGTGGAAATCACATGTGCAAGATGGCAAAGCCATGAGAAGGAAGGAGCTGGGCTCCCTGATGCCCACTTGGAGGAAAGCCGTCTATGACCAGGAACATTTGGACTTCACATATGTGAGAAATAAACCTGAAGTATGTGAAGACACTGAGAATCAAGGGTTTATCTGTTAGGCAGGAAATATCAATTAATCCAGTAGGTAAACCATAGCATGGTAGGAATGCCAGATTTGTCATTGGGGGTTAACCCCCAGAAATATGCCTGACCACCCCTCACTAAGGAACCTCCCCTCACACATATATACCCTATGGTGAAAATCCACATCCCTTCCCTATAATAAGACAAGAGAATGGGACAGATAGGCTAGTCGTTTCCTTGGTTTCAATAACCCCCTGAGCCCTCAGGTCCCGAGTCCCTGGAAGCCTATGTGGTGTGGTGGAAAGAATGTGGACTTCCGAGTCCCCCAGCATTCCCTTGAGCAAGTCACAAACAACACAGAGTCCCTGCGAAAATTAGATGAAGGTGCCTCTCATGGGGTGGGCTCAGGATGTGCTTTTCCAGCATCGTTCCAGCCCACTGCCCTGGGGATAACACCCACCACCCGAGGTAGCCCAAGCCAAACCACAGCAGAAATCGGGGCATTTTCACATAGATGGTAAGGGTGATCATCTCCCCTTATCTACCTTAAGCTGAGATGGGACAGTTAAAGCATATTTTCCACTGAGGCTTTGCCCAGCACACCCTTAAAGTCACCCCCCAGGTGAGCCTTTGTGTCTGGATGGCTGAGCGCAGGCCTCAGGGACTGCAACCCTAGTAATGAGTCTGGAGGATAGAGAAGGATGCTGGGCAGGAGGCATCGTGGAAGAGTGAACTTGAAAAGGATTTCTCAACAACGCCTGCTCGCTCTACACGCACCATACCCAGGAGCCCAGGACAACCGCAGAGCAGTCCCCGCCCCAGAAGCTCACAGCCCAGCCGTGTCTCATGGAGTCTGTCCTCCAAAGGCTCCCCCATTTTGAAGAATTGTGCCAAGTAACTACATTTTTTCAAACCAAAAAAAAAGAACTTATTGCCTAACAACAGTGTTTTTTGTTCTTTTTTGGATGTGTGAATTTAACGATGTGAAATCAGTCTCAAAAATGTGCACAAATTCAACCACAGTTAGATCTGTATTTGCTCTTAAAAAATGGCACCCTCCCTCCTTCCCTTCACAGTCTAGGTTCCCAGTAGAAAAGTCTAGCCTGGCAATGTCCACTTCCTCACTGCCACTCACCCTCTAATCTACCACAATCTCATTCCCCCTCCCACACATAGCCCACCTAGGCATCATGCCCAAGGCCACCACCAACTCTGTGGCTACATCTAACTGCCACTTATTGGACCTTATCTTGCCCATGGTCTCTCCCATCTTCAGTCTGTGCAGACACATCTCTGTCTGAATGCCCCTGAAATTTCCTGAGATTCTGATCTTCACACTCCTCCTGTTTTCAAGGACCTCAACACGCCCACAGATCAACCAATATCTACATCCCAATGACCCATCAAGCTATCCCTCTGTCTGAACCCCCAGCTGCTTTCCAGACCTGTATTCAACTGCCAGTTACACTCTTCCCCTGACCGTCTTGCAGAGACCTCACAGGTGGTCAGTTTACCTTCCGCCTTCACCTCCCTGGCATCCCCAGCCTCAGTGAACAGCACCATCTGTACCCAGACTCTCACGCCAAACCCCTGGGGTCACCTTCTCTGCCCCCTTTCCCTCACCTCGAGGAGCCAGCCAGTCACCGAGCACTGCCTCCGCAACAGCCCCAGTCACTGCCTCCCGTCCGGCCTCCCCTCTCACTTAACTCTCAAAACCTCCGCATAAATGCCCTTCCTGCTTGCCCCCTCCGGTCCACCAGCCTCTCTCTCGAGCTGCTGCCAGAGAGATCTCTCCACCAGACATGCACACTTGGTCAGGTTCTGTTCCTGTTTCAAATCCTTCAGCAGCTCCCTGAGCATCTTCAGGGTGAGAGCCAAACATCTCAGCAGAGCAAGACAAAAACCACCTTCCTGATTCGCCCCTTGCCTGCTCTCCAGCCTGCCACCTCACCATTTCCCTGACCCCAAGTCTAGACCTACTGAGCCATCTGCATCTGTAGCTCCCTAACAAACTGGACTCTTCCAGGCCTCCCTCCCTGTGCCTTTGCTTATGCTGGTCCCTCCATCAAGAAGGCCCATCCAGACTCCGTTTACTTGGTAAAAACCCAGTCGGCTTTAGGACTGAAACATTAAAGGCAGCAGAGTGTCAGGGGTCCCAGTGTGGGCTCTGGAGTCAGGCAGACTTGTTACAAACCTGACCCACCACTTACTAGGTGTGTGAGCCTAGATGAGTCACCTAACTTCTTTGAACCTCAGTTTCCTCATCCATAAAATGGAGATAATAACAGTCCTGATCCCACTGGGTTACATGAGGATGAAACTCAGTGACGCCAGGCTAGGCAGTATCCTTGGCTGCAACTGTTCTTTGAAGTCTTACCTTGGTCTCCCCACACCCCCTTCTCCCACACTGTACTCCGTGGAGGTTCCAGTGATGGTTGCATACAGACTATCGCATGAACTACTTTTGGGTCTGCCTGCCTCACTGGACCGTGAGCTCTCTGATGCCAGATGTTGCATATCCAGGGCCTGGCACCTGTGCCTCTGGCAATGGCAGATGTTCAATAACCACTGCTTGTTGGTAAAATCCAATCAAGAGCAGCCACAAAATTTAGGCTGTGTGGTGGCGTGAACTGTGACCGCCCTTTCTCTCTGACCACCACCAGAATTACCACGGGAACCTCCTAACTAGTCTCCAGTTCACGTCTTCCCCTCCCCGTCTTGTCTGCACCACCCCACCCCGTTCATAAAGCCCTCAGGGCTCCCTAAGCACCACTGTGTAAGTCCCAACTCCCATGATGGGCTCGTCAGCCCCCTCCATGCAGCCCCCATTTCCTTGTTAGGCTCAATTCCCAAAGGTCTTAGGGCTCCCCTGTGGCTGCATCAGACAGACTGGCCCATTTAATGCTCCACATCTGGTCTCTGCTTTCCTCCTCCCATCCCTGCTCAAATCTTACCCAAGCTCTGAAGCAAAGTCAGGCCCTGGAGTACTAATTGAAGACCTACTATGTGCTGGCATCACAGTCTATTCAGGGAATCAATTTTAAATAATTACAGGTAAGAGCTACAATAGAGGTGGGTACCAAGACGTGTGGACACAGAGATGGGAGACGGAGTGACCCACAGCCTGGAGAGAGGCTCACAGAAGAAGCGGCGCCAGAGCTGGATCTTAAGGGATGAGCTGGAGTTTTCAGGCACAAAAGCTTCCCCATCCCGTACTGACCCTTCTTTCACATGCATTCTTCTTACTCTCAGAGTCTGTGCCAGAGGTCACCAAACCTGGTTCTACACCACATGATTCACTAGGAAGTATCCAAAAATACAGCTTCCTGGGCCTACTCCCACACAGAATCTCTGCAGCCTGAGGTCCAAGGGGGAAACTGCTAGGCACTCTGGATACCAGGGGAACAAGCTCTGTCTCCCCAGCTTCTGAGAAATTAGCATCTAGTAATTCCTAGAGACAGACAGTTATAACACACATGGGGTCATATGAGACACAGAACCGGCCATTTGGCACTTCATTTAGCCTTGAACCCAACACAGTTTTGTGCATTATGCTTGTCTGGACAATATAATGTATAAACTTCTTAAGGAAAAGGCCAGTGTCTTTTGTTTCTTTTCTACTTCCCAGAATATTCAGCTCAGTTCTAAGTATGCAGTTGGCATTCAATCAATATTTAATCAAATAATTCAACTTCTTGTATTATGTCCCTTTGGACTAATTCACCCATTAACGAATTATCTACTGATTTTTATCTTTGTAATTTTGGTGCCAGTGTGGTGTCTGCTCCTAGTAGGTAATAAGTACATGTTTGTTGAATGAATGAACATTTACCAGTAAAAATTTATTTCAGGAGGAATGGAACAGCTCTCACTGTACCACCTTTAGAGTTCACTTAAAAGACTTCCGACATTTTTCATTTGAATTATAGACCTTTAATTTCAGGATTAACTTCCTGATATGCAATTATACATGCTTTGTTGTTTATATTATCATTAATGTTATTAGCAACGTAAATAATACCTCCCTGGATCTCGGAGGTCAGCTGGCCTCTGTGCAGGTGTGCCCGGGGCAGGGGAAGGGGAGATGTTTGCCTGTTTCTTCCAGTGAGGTGTCCACCCAGCCGGCAGTTCAGCTGGCCACACCCATTACCCCAGTCTCCACACAACGGCCTGTCAACTGCATTCAACCTTTACGAGCAGGTGTGTGCACATGCACAGGCAGGTGAGCCCTGCCTGAGTCAGAAAAGCCTAATGGGCTGTTCGAAACCTACTGACATGTCAACACACTTGGGAAGCTGGGATCTGTGATTTAAATGTGAAAAGCCCTGTGCTGCAGAAAAGCAGTCTGACAAAACAAGGATGCGCATGGGGAGGCTCTTGGGAGACATGTCCAAGCACGGGATTGCTCAGCCAAGCGGGGACGGGCTGGGCAAGCTGGGGTAGCCAGCAGGATGGACTCTACCTTGCTTTCGCTGGGGCCCACATTCCCATGCTTTGTTGCTGTTACTGTTCTTTGTTTGTATGTTAGGCTTGTTTTAAGCCTTGAAAATAGGACTCATAGTCTTGAGTGGGGGAATTTCTGGATGTGGATGAAAGTTCTTCTGGCCCTCCCTCCAGGCCCAAACCAGGAGATAGGAGATTCTGTAATTCCCTTTGTGCCCAGGACCAGAGGGATCTTTCCTGGAGTGCGTGCTGGATCGTGGACAGCACTCGGGCAACTCAGCCTGAGAGATATGCAGTCCTTTTTGCCTCTGCTGGAAAACGGAAGGGTTTACTTGTTGGTAATGTATTTGTTCCTATATTCATCCCACAGATACCAATTACCTTGTGCCGGGCAATGTGCTAAGTGAACACAGCTTAATGGCTCTCAGATGCAGCCTCTGGGGGGTGAGCAGGCCAGAGACTGACAGGGCGAGACAGCCCTGAGCAATGCTGTCTTCCCTTCACTGGACCCGCCCAAGGGGCTCTGTGCCCACATCAAATGTGCCGTTACCAGTGGGCCGGTTCAGGTGCCTGAGCAGAAGGGAGAGAGAAAGACTGTTTGGGCCACATCCTTACTATGCAGAGGAACTGAAGTCTCCTATGAACTATTTTCACAAAAGCTCTTTAAAACCATGCAAGGTTTCAGACAGTAAATACAGAAAGGCCTCTCTGATTAGGGCAGAACCAGTCCCTAAAATACACTCAGCTGCTGACCCCACTTCTGAGGAGATGATTAGCTTGACAGGTTGTGCTTTGTTGTTGGTAACGGCCGTGAGGCTGACCTGGAGGGTGATGTGAGCCTGTGTGAGGGGGGCCGCAGAGCTCTGAGGGGAGGGACACCCGGCTCTCCAGGTGACACTCAAAGCCCACGTTCCTGTGAGCTCAGAGATGCTGAGACAAGCACTCCAGGACCAGCGACTGCCTTGGCCATTCCTCACCCGATGGGTCAAAACGCCCCTCCCTGACCCACACCCCGACAGAGAGCAGCCCCAGGGAGGACCACAGAAGATGTGACCGAGCCGGGGAATTTTCTGTCAAGGTTCGGGAGACAGTCTCCTGCCATCCCGATGTAAGACATTTGGGTTGGCTGAATGAAGGCGCTGGACTCTTCTCTAGGTGTTTGGGCTTATGTTCTGAAAAACGCATCCACTAAAGCAGCCACCATCCCAGAAAGGATTTTCTCTTTCCGTGTAAAGAAACGAAACCCAGGGGGCCGCAAAAGATGGACTGTGATACGAGAGCAGGAAGACCTGGACTCCAGATCGCTCTCCGGGTTTTTGCTCCCCTCCCCTCCATGAAGGGTACGTCAGGCTCAAAGTTCTGCTTCCAGAATAGGTTTCCTGGGGCAGACCTCAGCAAGGAGCTCATTAGAGAGGAGAGAGGCACGAGTTCCGGAAGGGCTCTCTCTCTTCCCCAAGACCCTTCCCACTCTAAAGGGCTGGGATTTTTAAAAGATTCTGGCTCACCCTCAGGGCAAATGACCCACTTCCTAGATACTTCTGCCTTGTAAATATTGTCCTTAAAAACAGCAATATATTCTCGTTGATCTTTAAGTAGCCTTCTCACTCCCCACCCCCAGCCGCTACAGAATTATTGTGTGGCTTTGTCTGGAATGCAAAACAATCCCTGGAGAGACAGGCTGCACATGAACTCACAAGGGTGTCTGCTATCAGCTTATTTGGCAAGAGGAATCTGAGACATTTTAAATATGAACTGTCAGTGTGGCCCACCCCACCCCGATGCCCTAGCGCCATCAATAAACACCTCCACTGGTTCGTGAGACACAAAATGTAGAAAATGGACACAAACTGTCTGAACGCAAGTCCCACAAACATTTCTACAGGGAAAGGTACTTCAGACGCCTGGAGAATTCATATCTGGAGAATCTCTGCTGGTCTGATGTTTCTTTCAACGACTCTCACATAATTAGCAAGTGTTTTACAAAGCCCTTAACGGTCTGGTCCCAAACCCCTCCTCCCCCAGCTTATCTCCCAACTGAAAGTTCCACTCCTTCTACGTCAGCTGAGAAAATATGCCCATGACTCCTCCTCACTTCCAAGTACCGAATCAAGCCTTCATACCGCCACATCTTTCACTTGGAAAACTCTCTGCCTCCTTCTCTGCCTGGCAATCCCCTACTTACCCCTCAATAGCCAAGTCCCAGAGCACATGCTTGGTGCCAGTTTCCCTGTGCGTTGCTCTCTTCTCAGTGCTTTCAGAGCACTTGGTGTGTGACTCATTATGACACTGCTTAGAGCAGTGGCTGTGACTCTATACACATCTGTCCTGCCACCAGGTCAGGCCATGAACTCCTGGGAATAAAGGAACCAGGTCTTACTCACCTTTGCATCCCCAAAACCAAGCCCAAAGCCTGGCACTCAGAAGTCCCATCATAAATGCTGGATGCCTCAATCAATGCCCGGCCCACTTGGCCCAGCTCTCCCTTCTCCATGCAAAGAGAGGCCGTGTGATATGCGGAGCGAGGAAAGGCTTTAAGACCAGACCCCCTGCGTCTGAGCCCTGGCCCCTGTGGGACGTGGGCTAGTTATTTAACCTGTATCTGCCTGTTTTCTCCTCGATACAACAAAGAGCCATGCTCACCTCTCAGAGGGCCGCAGTGAGGAAAAACAAGGTAAAATATGTAAACCCAGCGCCTGCTCAATGGAAAGAGCTCACGATACATTTCCTTGAGCTCAGCAGGAAGTGCTGAGCCAAATGGAGCCCTCTAGAAAGAAGTGAATGGCTTCTGTTCTGGTTTACGTGCCAGCAACACAGCGATGGGGCGGACAGCCTCTAACCCAAAGCGCCCCCTCTCAGAGCAAGGGATGGAGCAGGCTGCACTTGATTCATGCCCTCAGCTCCAGAGTCTCAGAAAGAGGCATGATTAGCAACAAAGCTGATTTCTACCTGAATGATAAACCCACGAGAGTCCACTATTGCTGAGGCTGGGCCGTCATATCCTTCATTTCCTGTCTTGCATTAATCTTTCACCCCAAGCCACACCATAAAACAGAATACTGCTGACCCAACAGTGTTAAATCCCTGAGTACAAGTCAAACAGCCCACATGTGAGAGAAGCCTCAACCTCGAGGTGATGTCACACCCAGGTTTTATTAGGCCTCGATAAACAAGGAGGTTATTGTGGGCCCTGATAACACCTTGGACAATCAAGCCCAGGGTCAAGGAGAGGAGTGGAAAGGGCAGTGGCTGAACCCACGAGAGGAGGCAACATGGCACTGGGGAAATAGCCACTTTGTATCAGGTTTGTGATTCCGAGGCTGGGAATCAGGAGACCTGGCTTGCATCTCGGTTCCACCTCTAGCTTGCTTTATGGGTCTGGTTAAGTCACATCTCTGGGCTTTGGTTTCTTTACCCATAAAATTGGAGAGATAGATCAGATGACCTGTAGGTTCTTTCCAGCTTTCACGCCCAAAGATCATCAGTCTTAGAGACAGATCCACCCTCCTCAACCCTTGCCCTTTGTGTGTTAGTTGTTTGTCTGAGACATCTCTTAGCTCCCCCTTAGCAGCTTTCCACCAACACCACAACCATTATTGCTCCAGAGTGTCTGGTCACCCCTGACCACAGAGCCTGGCCAGGGAAGAAGATGATAAACTTGGGGCCATGTGTTTAAGAACGTATCTAGTATCCTTTGGTCAAACAACTGGACAGAGTCCAGGCACCTCGGGACATGAAGATCTTGGATATCCCAACAACCCCTAATAACCTGGGCTGGTTTCTTTCCACTCACGGGTTAATCCCACTCCCCTCCTAGACCAACCTGTACCTCCTAGGTCCCCAATGCACTTTCAAATCATTAGACATTTTTTTCCAGGCTGCTTGGCAGGAGACTAGGGCAGCAACAGGCAGTTTTTATCTGCACTCTGGCATCTCTCGGGGTGGGGCAGGGGAGAGGCAACACTACAAAGTCCAGGAGAAAATGCCTACAGAAGCAAGCAGAGGAGGTGGCGACCTGGAGGAGAAGACGGTGCTGATCACGAGGACAGGCAGAGTGGGCACTGGGAGTCCAGGAGGCTCCTTTAAGATGCCACATCCCTCTGTGCCTCCCTCACTTCCTTAATAAGAAATCTGAGGGCAGGTGAAGTTCTGCAACTGGCCCATGGCCATGCCGATGAGCTGTGAACAACCAACACCAGATCGTGGGTCTTTTGACCTCAGCCCACTCTTTTTTCCACTCTACTCTGCTGAACTCGAGATCTAATTAGGTTGCTCTAACGAGGCCAGCTGGATCCCCTGCAGACTCTGAGCAACATGACCCAAGTGTCACTCAGGCAAAAAGCAGGCCCAGCAGATATTTTGATAACTGCCTCCCTAGCCCCATGCACTCCTTCCCAACCTGACATGGTCCTCTGCTCTTTCTCCAGCCCTTGCCACAAAATCTTAAGGAGTTCAGAGGGGGAGTGAGAAAAGGAGACGTGGGCCTTCCTGTCCCTACAGAACCCTAAATACCTAAGATAACCCACAAAGATCTCTCTCCTTTGGTCTAGGGGAGATTGATGGGGATGAGTGGCGGGAGGGAATCGAATCAAGCTGCTGGAAGTCTGACCTGATGAGGCCAAGAGTATTCCCCGTGAGCAATTAGATGGGTCATCTGAAGGTGTATGATGACAAACAACAGGCTCTGTCTCCGCCCAGGGACCTTTCAAGACCAGTGTTGGTCAGATCATCTCAGCATCAGGAGGAGTTAAAGACTCAAGGAATTAATTATTCAGTGTGCGTGACCCAGTTCCCGGAGGTGAGGTTGGGTGAAAAGAGACCTCACTAGTTCCTTATCGTGGAAAGAAATTCAAATACTTCACAGGGCAGTGTTCCGTTTGCTGCCAAAGAGGATCCATTTATGGGTAAGAGTGACCCCACACCCCGCCCCCCAAAAAAAGGAAAAAAATAGCCAAAGTTCACTCATTCAACAAATATTTATTGAGTTCCTCTTATGTCCTTGGCCCCTCAGAAATTTGCATATGGGTGAAGCTTAGTAGGGTATAAGGATGAGGGAATTTATAAACAGGAGGCCTGGGCTGTGGCCCAGCTCAGCCCATAGACAGCTACATTAACCCTGGGCAGGTCACAGCCTAAGTCAAATTCTTCATCTGTGAAATGGGAGTAAATGAACATTTACTTATTATGAAGATGAACTGATCTTTTTTATTTTATTTTATTTTTTTCCATGAAGAAGTTTTAATTCATTTATTTTACCAATTTTCTATGAGATGACTTTTCTTAAGTTCCATGAGCTATTTTATAGTAATGACATTAGCCATTTATCTGTCATATTTGCTGTATTTTTTTTTTCTAATTGGTTGTCCCGTTTTTCCCTTTGTTTTTCAATTTTTATGTAAACAAATGTTTTTCCCTTAGTAGTGTTTCTCTCATTAATTTTAAATTGTAACACTTTTCTTCCACCATCTCCACTTTCTTCTGTCTTTTCCTGCCTTCATACTAGAACATGTAAGGTTTACTTCAGTGTGGGATGTATAAACTTCCTAATTGGATAAGTTAATTCAATCATCCAGCAAACAGTTACAGACCACATATGTTGCAGGTGACAGACATACACACCAAAAGAGAGAAACAGGTAAACAAGTGTTTTCAGAGTAGAAAGCATCCTGGTTGCATAAAGAATAGACACCTAGCCCAGACTGAGGTGAATTAGTGAAGACTAATGAACTGATCTTGATGAAATGTAGAGTGTAATGTAAGCCAAAGGTGTAAACAATAATGATGTGCTACTGCACACTTTCCCTGCAGAAGTTTATAGCCTGGTCGTGTTTTGGAAAACAACTCAAGGTCAAGGTACCTATTTGGCAAACATCACATTCTCTGTAATTTGGGCAAAGTGTATGTTTCAACCTGCCAGTGGAGACGGAGCCTGCAGTCGGTACCAGGCTCCCAGTCTGTGTGTCCAGGAAGTTGCAAGAAGGGGCAGGGTGAAACTGGAAAGAGCAGGACCAACCTGGGCCTGTATCACATCTGGACGGAATGAGTGTTTCAGGAGAGCCCTAAGATTGAGATGGGGGAAAAGACCAACTGGAAGGGTGGTCAATCAGAAATAAAACAAAATTCATTTGAGCACAATAGAGGTGAGCCGGCCAGAAATGCACACACCTCCCTCCCCATACACATTTCAGACAATGATGGAACTGTCTATCGTTCAACCCTCCTCTATGCACACACTCCACTTTCTGTGTTTCTCCAGGAAACGGGAGGGATTCTCAGGCCACAGCAGGCTGGCTGATCAGGACCTCTTTGGCCAGACACTAAGAACCAGAACCACTAAAGCAGCTTTCCCCTAGGTCCTGCCAACCCCTTCTCACGCTGCTGCTCAGGATCTCAACACGGACTCCTCATCCTCCCCAGCCCCCTCCACCGTGGATCCTCAGTGCCCACGAGGCCAGCCTCTGAATCCCCAGCCATGCCTGCCGGCTGCCCTTCCTCTAGGGCCTGTACCCTGCCCCAGCCTCACCCTCCCCTCCTTCCCCCCCTCCACTGGGCTCTGCAGCCCCCAGACACCAGCCACCCCTGGTCTCACACCTCCAGGGAAGCTCCTGAGGCAGGGTCAGTTTTATTCATGTCTACCTTCCCTGTGACTCAGGGCATTCTGTAAGTTCTTCACCCTCCTGTAAATGCAGACAGATGGTCCCCAAATGTTCTCTGATGGCTGTATACAGAAGGGAGGCGGAGGAGGAGAGAAGGGGCGTGGAAAGAAAGTTAGACTGGAAATCTAGGACCTGCCTTCCAAATCTCCGCTGGACAGCAGTGGGTCATGCAACCTTGAGAAAATAATCCTCAGGCCAGGCCTCAGTTTCCCTATCAGGTAATGAGGGGTTTGCTCTAAATAACCTTTTGGGTTCTAATTTTAAAATTTGGTTATAGAAACCAGACTAGCCTGGTTCACAGGAGATGTGGGTCTTGGACCTTAACAGCCCATAGTCTGAGAGCTCAGACCTCAGCCTCCATGTCTATAAAACAAATGGGGATGACTTGACTACCCCTCCCCAGGTACGAGGCCCCCACGAGACAGAAGACAGGACTTCGTGAGCCATAAAGCCCTGAAGAAACCTCAGGGCCTGAACTCCTTGAGCCAACAAACATTGTTGCTCCCCTGCCATGGGAGGAGCCTGGCGCTGCCCGGCTCAGACAGGAAGGTTGGAAGACGGGTCCTTGCCTTCCAGGCTTCTACAGCTGGTGGGGGAGACGGACGAGTGGACAAAACTCGACTCAGCCAGTGACACACCTGAGATCTGAACAAAGCGCTAGGGGAGTGGAGAGGAGGAGGTCCCAACTTTGCTGGGAGAGTGAGGGAAGCTTCTCAGAGGGAACACGTGTCCTGGATGTGGAGATCTGTTCCGGGAGTTGTGGGACTGGAGCTCCCCAGTGGAGCTGGGAGGAAAGGAGAGGAAATTTTCAACTCTTGGACAAATGGTCTGGAAAGTCACTGGAGGGGCCCTTGAAGGCCAGTGGGAGAGTGACAGGCAGACGTGTCTTTGAGGAAGGTCTCTGGCAGCATTGAAGAGGACAGAGCAAGGGGACAGAGTAGGGCCAGGAGAGCAGTGGGAAGGCTCTTACATAGTTCATGAAAGTGATGATGCCAAACAAGTCATTGATTTTTCACTTACACGGAGTCTTCCAGACCCTACGCCTCCATGCACCTGCTGAATTTACGGAAAGATACGAACAGGTTTGCTCTCCTGACAATGGAACCCAAGCAGAGGAAGATGCTGTGATCATATTTGCAACTCTTGGACAAATGGTCTACCATGCTTGGAAGTCACTCCCTGCAGAAGCTACCCAGCCAGATTCCTGTCTTGGCACAGACCTGGGCCAGCAGGAGACGGAAACAGCATCAGAGCTGGGAGTGGAGTCAGGACAGCTGAGCTGCTGGTCTTACTTAGGGGAAGAGGGACAGAGATTCCACTCAAAGCCCACTGAGTCACACAGGTCTTTCATGTCCCCAAACACATCTCAGTCTCAATCCCTGCCACACTCCCTTCTCTGACAGCGTGGGAGGGCTGTGCGGCCTTGGAGGTGGTAGGCAAAGACAGAGGGCTTTCACCAGCCATTGTTTCTTCATAGGGGTCACATTCACTTGGGCTCGAAGGAAGAGTGCAAGCACCCCTATTCTTTCCAAAGCCTGAAGCCAGCTCCGCAGGAGCGACTCAGTGGCAGAAAAGAGATCCACCACTGTGACTTACTTACTTGATTCTTAGGCATCACGATGACTGAAGTCAGCTCCTCCCAGGACAAGCCATGCACAGGTTGCCATATTCCTTTAAAAACAAGAGCCCAACAAGGAATGTCAAGTAGATTATCTTACATTACTGCCTCCTCTCTTCTCCCCACCAAGAGGTTCCACATGCTGTGCACTTTGTCCCGTAGTAACACTTTACCCAACAAGAGGAAATGGACAGAGAATGTCTCTTCGTGCTCCAAGTTCTTCATGTGAAGAAAGGAATTATGAGACGGTTAAACACATTCCTTTGTCTGCCACTGGCTGGGTACCCTAAGGCTTATTACACCTCTACACAAAGGCTTGCAGAGAAAGTAAGATGGATCTGGAAAAGAACGCTTCATTAGTTGCTTCAGTAAAAATAAAAAATGCCAGAATTTCTAAGCTTAGGACATGAGGGAAGTAAAATCAAGCTGGTGTAAAAACTTGGTAACAAGTCACCAATGTAAAATTTGTCATATTTCCAAGGTGGAAAGGTCCAAAATGCTGAATAAACTAGGAAGTCATAAGCGTGGACTATCTGATCATGGCTGAGTTTCCTAAACAAATTATGATTTTGGCTTCCAATGACCACCTTAGTGATTTGGTTACATCCCACTTCTTCTGCAGAAAATGCTTCTACACCTGTTTGGAAAAATGGAGCCTGGAGTTACAAAAATTCTAAGGATTTACTTTCACAATCCCAATTTTCTAAAAGGTGGCCTCAAAAGGACAAAACTTAAGACATGTAAGAAAAAAAAAAAAAAAGAAAAAGACATGTAAGATTTGAGACCGCCAAGAGGCAATCGCCATACTCTGGACATACGCTCACTTTGCTCGGCAAGGTGGTAGGGCTACTTGCCCACAGAAACACGTACATATTCTCTCTAGTACACAGAAGGCTGCATTTAGAGCCTAAGAGTTGGGACTCACTGTTCAGAATCCTCAGACTATTAATGGGAGAAAAGCAACTATTTACTGAGCACTGGCCATGCACGGAACAAGCACTGTTAGCGACCAGACATGCTTTGTCTCAGTGGCTCCTCACAGACAGGAATAGGGGCTTAGAGGGCAGAAGGCACTTGTCAAGGCCCCAGGGAGTGGCAGGACTCAAGCCCGGGCCTGGCTGACCCAGTGCTCACAGTCTCTCCCACCACGCTGAGGTGAGAGGTGTCCCAGCACCGCTGCGATGGGCCCGCACGCCCCACGGCAGCCACCTGAGCGGAAGCTGCATCATCCTCATCCCCATCCCCATCATCATTATCAAGCCACACCTCGCCAGCCCGTGGCAGCTGACCAGCAGGCTGGCCTGCCTCGGCCACATTCTATCAGCCTGAGCTACAGGCTCTGTGCTGCTGCCTTGAGCCAGAAGTCAGAGACTCAGGAGGTCTCCACCCATCTGCCCCCCTGCTTTTCAAGGGACGTTTCTGGGTGCAGTGGGTGGGGGAGCTGGACATCCTGGTGCAGAATTCCGCTATCAGTCTAGCCGGGTATGAGAACCAGGGGCCGCCCCTGCTCCCGAGATGTCAGGAACGGAAGCCCCTACCAACCCTGGGATGTTACTGAGACCAACAGCAGGGAACGGGGGCTCTCTGAGGTTCTGCCTGGGCTGTCGCATAGTTGGATGGAGGTGGGCATTTCGGGACCAGTCTACAAGGGCTAACCACCAGTCAGATGCCCACATAGGCCTGGGCACACGTTGCGATCCAGCCACTCCAAGGGCCAACTTGTACCCTCCATCTGACCAACAGCCAAACATGCTTCAAGCTCCCTTTAACTCCACTAAACCAGAAGGTCCTAAGGCCAAGCACCCTCCTTCCCCTCGAGGGGCCTCAGTTTCCTCAACTGCAAAATGAGGAGCTTGAACTAATTGGTGATATCCTCACCAAGGACCCCTTCTAACTGCCCCCATCCACAGGCCCTGACTTTTAGAGACACCTACGAAGCTAGCCTATTGTTAAAAGGAGGGGGAGAGATTAACCCGCATGCAGGCATCACGACAGGTGGTTAGCATGGGCTATCTGAGATAATCCTCCCAGCAACCCAGTGAGGCAGGTAGTACAGCCACGTCACAGAGGGCAGAACTGAGGCACGGCCCAGCCTCAATCCATACTGACCACAGCAGCCTGGAACTCACGGCGGAGCTGGCCGGAGCCCATGCCCACGCTTGCTCCCTGACATGTTGCCCTTTGTGGTCAATCGGAACAAGGAAACAATCTTTGCTTTCAGATTTGCCATCATGCCAATCCCAAGCAAAGACGTATGAGGTCTCCAGGTCCCTGTGGGCCTGACTTAGGTGGTGCAGGAAAGGTTTCCTGTGAGCTTGAGTGACCTCATGGATCCCGAGGGATGTGAGAGGAACTCTGGGGACCTTCCTACTTCCATAGAGTCAGAGACTCACTGAGGAACCCCAAGCACTTGGAACAGGGTCTGGCACCCGCTAGGCACTCCATCAGTATTTGCTGAATGGTGGAATGAAGAAATCCAGAGCTTAGATGCACTGAGGGCTTGTTCAAGAACCGTTAGGCATGAGTTAGTGTGAGACACACCAAAACCAGCTCAGAACCACAAAGCCAGCCCCTCAGCAGTGTGCGCCAAGCAGAGCTCTCCACGCCCAGCCCTCGGCACAGAGGATGAAGGCTCAGATGCTGAGCCAGGACCTCTCTTCATCCCAATTGCCAGGGGAGCACCTGAGAGAGCAAGAGGAATGTCTGAATACAAAGGCCACCCAGCA
Source organism: Balaenoptera borealis (assembly GCF_965194805.1). Taxonomy (NCBI): domain Eukaryota; kingdom Metazoa; phylum Chordata; class Mammalia; order Artiodactyla; family Balaenopteridae; genus Balaenoptera; species Balaenoptera borealis. The sequence continues at coordinate 44,618,959 of NC_138868.1, forward strand.
AAGTGGTCACCAGCTCAGGCCCGAGAATCAGGCAAACCTGGGTTCCTGTCTCGGCTCTGTCACTTTAAATTAGTCAGGTGGCCCCAGGCAAGTCACATAACCTCTGTGAGCCTGTTTCTTATCTAAAAATGGGGATAATGTTAGTCCACAGGCCTGTTCTGAAGATGAAATGAGATAATGCTGTAAAGGACAGCCCGGTGTTTAGAGTAAGTGCTCAGAGATGGCATCTGCTGTATCGTCTGCATCAGAGTGGGTGGTTAGGTGCACACTGGGAGTAATCTGCTTGGGTTCAATCCCTGCTCTCCTACTAGCTAGCTATGTGACCTTAGGCAAATTGCTTAAACTGTCTGTGCCACAGCTTCCTGGTGTATAAAATAGGATTGATTGTAAAGATTAAATGAGGCCTGTAAGTAAAGAGCTTAGAATAATTTTTACTTCAAAGTAAGCACTCAATAAAAATTCATCTCCAGAGGACTTCCCTGGTGGCACAGTGGTTAAGAATCCACCTGCCAATGCAGGGGACATGGGTTCGAGCCTGGTCCGGGAAGATCCCACATGCCACGGAGCAACTGAGCCCGTGCACCACAACTACTGAGCCTGCGCTCTAGAGCCCGCGAGCCACAACTACTGAGCCCGCGTGCCTAGAGTCCACGCTCCGCAACAAGAGAAGCCACAGCAATGAGAAGCCCGCGCACTGCAACAAAGAGTAGCCCCTGCTCACCGCAACCAGAGAAAGCCCACGTGCAGCAAGAAAGACCCAATGCAGCCAAAAAATAAATAAAATTCCATTTTTTAAAATTAAAAATATTCACCTTCTGCTTAATTATTAACATTACTAGCATCCTTCTCCCTTTGTTCCAATATCAGATTCCACCCCATCCCTCACTCACCAGCCTAAAAGGCAGGCATGGGACTCAAGATAGGTTCATCAGAGTATCCTTCCTCCTCGGCCACATTCTTAGGTACAAAGGGTGGGCATGTGCTCCAAGCTGGTCCAAGTTCCAATCAGAAAACCCCTGGGGAAGGCCTGATCCTCCTGGGTCAGGTACAGGGCTGTGTGGGGTCAGCTGGGAGCTGCCTGTATCCATGGACTAGGTAGGGGATGCTGGTCCAGGGATGCTGGAGGTCACCTTTCTGGGTGTTCTCTTTCTGGGGCTGGATTCTGCAGTGCCTCCTTTGAGTCTGTACCTCCCCTAGAACCTTCCAAGGTATCCCATTTTTGCTTAAGCTCATTCAAGTTGGGTTCCTATCACTTGAAACCCAAAGAGTCCCCACTAACAGCAGCAGTCAACAATTGGCTGCTTTATCATCACTAAATCCCGCCCAGGAAGAAAAGCCCACTGCACACTCTCAGTGAGACCCAGGAAGCCAGGGAAAAGCAAACACGGGCAGCAGGGCGTCTCCACAAACTGAGGTGAGAGGAGCCGCCCATAGCCCTTGAACCAATGCCCTTCCTGGGAGAGGAAGATGCTGGAACGAAAAAAAGTACATAGCCCAGTCCTGCGGGCCTGGGCTGGGAACCCAGCCTCAGATATGGGCCCCCCTGGCCATGAGCAATAGGAAAAGGCAAGGAGAGAAAGAAGAAGACAGTTGATTTCCACTGCTTCACGGTGATACAGGAAAACATCTGGGAAGCTCCTTGAAACAACTCTATTTAGAGGGCGGGTGAGGGAAGAGGAATTAGCTTGTCTGAGCCCTTAAATGACCCTTTCACTGGTACGATGTCATCTAACCTTCAGCACAGCCCTAGGAGCTGGATGCTTATCCAACCCACTTTCCAGGTGAGGAGACTGAGGCTCAGAGAGCTCAGCAACTAACTGGCTGAGGTCACGCTGCTAGTGCCTGCTGCCTGGTGCACCTGTCGTGCCGCCTCCCCAGCACACTCTGATCCCTGAGCCTGAGGCCTCCTCTACGCCCAGGCACAACTGCTGCCACTCACACCTGTGTTCAGACCCACTCAAGGCAGGTGGGATGTGCCGCAGCCCCTCATCCACAACCGGCCCCCACCCCACCCAGAGACAGCCTCCCAGGCACTGACAGGACAGGCAGCATCTTGATGTTTCCTTCTCTGAACATGAGTTATTTCAGTCTCCAAGAGCTCCGGCGTGATGTTAACAAGACGGCATGTATCCGTGGGTTTTACACAGGATATGCCTGTCAGAATCCCATGGAGAGTTTCTTTATTTGGGGGTTTGTGGGGGGGGGGCGGGGGGGGTGTTTTTGTTTTTTGCTCAGTCACTTTTCTCAAGAGATTCTGACTCAGCAGGTACAACTGACACACAGCATGGGCTGAACAATATTATCTTTACTTTGTATCATGTTCTTGCCACCTCTTGGGCCAGCACCCAGAGAGAATCTCTTCCTGTTCCTCCAGGCCTTCTAACGGCACCCTCTTAGTTCCCTCCGGGGAAAGAAGCTCCGCCTTCAGAGGTGTTTTAAAGAGATTTAGAAAAACCAAAGCAAAAACCCAAACCCTGGCCTGGTAGCAAAAACAAAGAATCAAAACACACTGGCCGGGCTTCCCTGGTGGCGCAGTGGTTAAGAACCCACCTGCCGATGCAGGGGACACGGGTTCGAGACCTGGTCCGGGAAGATCCCACGTGCCGCGGAGCAGCTAGGCCCGCGAGCCACAGCTACTGAAGTCCGCGCACCTAGAGCCAGTGCTCTGCAACAAGAGAAGCCACTGCAATGAGAAGCCAGCGCACAGCAACGAAGAGTAGCCCCCGCTCGCTGCAACTAGAGAAAGCCCGCGCGTAGCAACAATGACCCAACGCAGCCAAAAATAAAATAAAATAAATAAATTTAAAAAAACCGCACTGGCCGCCTCCCCCTCCTCCTCGCCTCCAGCTGTGGGTTGAGCACGCCAACCAGCACACACAGCTGTCTTCTTCCACAGGGCCCGGGAGCTCAATGCCAAGGTCTGCACAGACATAAACCAGTGGGGGTGAGGACTGTGCAGACACAGACATCGGCTGGTACCAGAGTCAGCTGGAGAAGGAAGCGGCAGCTTCCAACGTTTTCTGGAGAAAAACTGGAAACCATGATCTGAGATGATGTGAAAAGCATCCTGACTACAGTAATGTTAAGAAGAGCAGCCTCGTCAGGGCCCCGGCTGCACCCGTGGGTGTGGGACAGTTCAGTAAGCCATGCCAGAGGAGCCTCACCCGCTGACCCTCACAGGACACACACTTTACAATGCCACACGCTCCCCAGAGCCTCCCTGCCAGCTAAGGGTTTTTGTTTGCTTTCTGGCAGCTGGGTTCAGGCAGCGACTGGGGCAGTCGTGGGGGATTACCCAGGCAAGTATTTCCCTTACTTTTCTTATTCTTTTCATAGCTTTATTCTCTGCAGTTTAAAAATAAATACATTAAAAGGAACTGGCTGGTTTGCCCTCAGGGTACGATTTGGTTTCCCTCCTCCCTGGCTGGGCGCAATGATGCACCATGCTGCTCGGCAGTGCCTGGCGCTGGAATGGTGTGCAGTATACTGGCAGGGACCCGTGGGCAAGCTGATCAGCTAGACGTCTGAAAGGGGATGGAATGCTCTAGGGGGTCCCGTTTCCTGCTCCTCCTGGTTCCCATCAAATCAGCCAGGAAAAACCATTCAATAAACATGTGCTGAGTTTCGTGGCTAAAACTGTGAAGAATACCAAAAAGCATAGGGACTAGGGGTCTGAACTTGGGAAGCAGAGGCAGCAGAAGGAGAAGCAGTGCCTCAGGGCCAGCCAGCACTTGGGCTTGAATGCCAGCCTCACTGTTTGTGCGTACTAAGACCTTGGGGGGATGATGTCTACCTTATAAAACTAGAGTGTGGATTAAATAAGATAATACGTGTCAAAGAGTAACAAAGGCTGCCACATGTTAGCCATTTACTATGAGCCAGGAACTGTGTGCTAAGTGCTTTGTGTGGATTATTTCACCAGATCCTTACAACTTCCCTGTGAAACAGGCACCATATCCTCCAGTTCAGATGAGGAAACTGAGACTCAGAGAAATCAATGCACCTACCCAAAGTCACACAGCTCATAAGAACCAGCACTAGAACACACACCCAGGCCCATCAGACTTCAAAGTCCTAGTCTCTGCTCTGCTGCCTGCTGTCTGACAGGTGCTCAAAACACATTATGTAACATGTAAATGCTGAACTGGGGGCTGCTGGCTCTCCACCCAGGAGGCATATGGAGAAAAGAGGGGGAGTTTTGGCTGAGAGGGTTTAGGAAACCTTTCTGAAGTAGGCAGGGCTGAATCTCAGCCTTGGAGGGTGAGGATGGAGACAGGCCAAGGAGGAAAGGAAAGCACGAGAGACTGGGAGAAACAAAGCAAAGAGCTGAAGGCAGGGATGACCCAGGCAGGCAGGCAGAGAGAGGCAGCAGAGATTGGCCAGGCTGGAGGAAGAGAGAAAGGGTTATGGGCACCTGAGCTGTTATCTTGGTGGCCGTTCTACCTGGGGTCTTTCTCACCCACACTCCAGAGAGGCTCCTCTGACTGCTCCTTTGGTCACACGATAATCACAGGGAGAATCAAAAACCATGATTATAAAGGCCCAATAACCCCTCCCTCCCCACGGCAGGCTTAGAACCCAACTGCAGGAGCAGACATTTTTGCCAACTCCCAGCCTGTGCCGCTGCGCCGACCTGCCAGACCCAGATTCTAGCCCGGGCTCCAGGACGCTGGGAATCTGAACACTGCCATACGCACTGAAGTATCACCACTGCCCCCCTGGCGTTCAAGGTTCCCAGGAGGGAGAAGAGCGCACAGGTCAAAAGGAGGCTGTGGTGCATAAGCTCCTCACGGCAGAGTCCCTGTCTCACTGGACTTCATATTCCCGGGACGTTGCAGGTACTTTTTCAATAACCTGAACCAAGTGGAAAATTCTTCCGCTTAAGGAACAACCCTAGAGTTTGATAAGTCTGGATTACAGTCCATCCTGGAGCCCTGGGTCTAGTCCCACCTTAGCTGGAAGGACCATTTGCCTGTTTGTCTCCTGAAGAGGAAGTGCCCCCACCCCAGCAGTCTCTGCTTTGGCCCCCAGCAGCCCCTTGCACCCTGGATGTGGTTCTGAGCCCTGAACCTAGTGCCTGCTCCTCCCCCTGGGTGAAGCTGGGGATGCCGGCCTCCTCCACCTCTGAGTGCAGGTTCCCCCCTCACCCAGCAGACCCCACACCCCCGCCCCCGGCACGTCTGCTCCAAAACGCCAAAAGCTACAACGCCCTCCCACTGCCTCAGCTCCCCACCAAGCCCAACCTAGGCCTTGGACCCACGGAGAAGGGAGAATGGGGTTGAGATGATTTAAGCAACTCTGATCATTGGCTCAGCTCAAGCCCACCATCATGTGCTTTTTTGGAAGTAACAGGACCTGGAGGAGGGAGAGGATAAAAGTAGAACTGCAGAAAAGTCTGGTGGTCACATGGTCTCCTCCCCACCCTCCTCAGGAGAAGAGCAAAGGGGAAATGATGAAGGGCTTTGCAGGGATGGTCAACCTGAGCCTCCAGACGGAGGCTGCCTGGGACGGGCATGGGCGCCTGGGTCATTACCTTCCACCCACGAGTCATGGGCATATTACTTAACTCTGCCAAGCCTCAATCTCCTTACCTATTAAATGGAGATAATAACCAATGACCACACAGGATGACTGTGAAGACTGAGTGAAATGTGAATGTGAACGTGCTTGGCAAACTGTAAAGTGCCCTTAGAAACGGCAGACGTTTCCCACAGTCTTGGGAGGTGGGGGGCTTCAGGTCAGAATATTCGGCTGCAAGGGAAATGGGAAACTGGGAACCCATCCTAGTCGGCAAACCTTCTAGGACAAGGCACAAGTCTCCAGGGATTGCAAAAACATTGATCGAGACCTATTGCCCAGTCTCAAGCACTCACTGTCTGGTGAGGGGAAAGCTACACCCACATTTGCACCATAAGGCAAAATAAAAATGTGTTACTGGAAGGAGAGTGTGGAGAGGATAGGACATTTTATTCTGGCCTCAGAGGTCAGGGAGACTTTTGTAATAATATTATAACATAATAATTATTAGCATAATATTAAGTCTTTGTGAGTGCTTGCTATGTATGGCAGTTCTAAGTATTTGCATGGCCCATCTCATTTAATTCTCATAAAAAGCCTGTGAATGGGTTCACAGATGACAAAACTGAGGCACAGAGAAATTCACTCCTCTCTTGGCCTCACAGAGCTGGTAAATGGTGGAACTGGAATTTGAATCCATCAGGCTCTGGGGCGTGGTCAGCCAAGACAGATCTCAGACTCTCTAGGCAGCTGAAAGGCTCTGATAAGGCCTGCAGGGATGAGTCACTGAGGGAGGGCGCTGACTCACTCACTCATGGCCTCTCCTGCTCCTGGGCAGCTCTGACTGCTGGGCCAGGGTTTCCACTCTGACACTGCCCCTGGTCTGTCCTGGAAGTTGGCCACACCTCTGCACTCCCCAAGGCTCCATGTGGGCACCAAATACCAAGGGAGGCTGATGTAAGAACCTATATGTCAATGTACATTTATATAACAGATCACTTATGAAGTAACTTCTTATTATAAAAGGTAGTCAATATCAGAGGGAAAAAAATTCGCAAATTCCGGCTCTGCCACTTATTCTGCTGTGTGACCTCAGGCAAATCTTAGCCTCTCTGAGCCTCAGCTTCTTCATCAGTAAGATGTGGTTAATAGTGTTTATCTCAGGCAGTCGTTACAAAGGTGAAATGAGATAATATGTCTAGTGCAGCACCTGGCACACCATAAACTTAACACGTTATGGTTGAATCACATGACTTTACAAAGGGTTTCCACTGGAAAATTATTTTCTTCACAATAATATTTGGTGGTAATAGTAGTCCTTTTAATTAGTATTCATCTGCCGCTAAGCTAAATCCATTACATGCTTTACTTCATTTAATCCTTAAAAGCATCATTTTCTTCATTTGATGTAGCTTTAAGATAACAGAAAGAATATGTCCAACACATTAATTTTACTCATACATACACATATAGGGAGAGAGAAACAAGACTGTCAAACAAGCTGATATACTATAATATACAAACTTACTATATGCCCGGTACTGTTCTAAGCATTCTACATTCAATAACCTATTTCACCCTCTTTAAAATGTGCCTATAAGGTAAGTACTATTTTGCCCTCATTTTACAGATATGGAGCTTGAGGCAAAGAGAGGTTAAATAACTTGCCCAAGGTCACTCAGCCAGGATTCAAACCCAGAATAATGAAAGAATACTAAAATAATGAAAGAAAAGCCACAGCAAGAATGTTTAAGCCCCACATTCTAAGAACTTCGGGGATTGCTTGTCGCCCCCCTCCCCACCTAAGCCCTGCCATCACCCCCTTCTGCCAGTTCCACTCTCACCCTCACCCCTGTCCCACTGCTCTTGCTCCCTAGCTCTGCCCCACTGCTCCCAGGTAGGAAATGTCAAACTAAGGGGCTCTGTTAGGCCCTGGTCCTCTCCTCCTGGTATCTCAGCTTCTCTGCCTCAGTCCCCTATATCCCATCCTCTACAAAGCCACTAGGGACATCTTCCCATATGTGGCACTCCTCTGCTCAAGAACACTCTAAGGGTCCCTGCTGCCTAGAGCTGAAGACCCCAATGGGTTGAAGAGGATCAATGAAGGACTCAAGATCCCCACAGGATCTGTCTGGCCTGGCATCTTTCCCTTGGGCCCCAGACTTCTCACTTGCTGGTTTATAAGTCCCAGCACAGGGCGAGTCAGTGAGGCCTTTCCTGACCACCCTATTTAAACTTACAGCCCTCCCCGCCACCGCTTCCTTCCACCTGCACCCAGCACACTCTAGCTTCCTCCCTGCTCTAGTGTTCTGCAGCCACCTCTCATCACCTGGCCTCACACATTAACTTAAGTCTTTATTGTCTCTCTCTCCCTCCTAGAATAGAAATTCCACATGGCAAGGGATTTTACCCTGTTTTTTTCCTGCTGTAACTGCAGCACCTAGAACAGTTTCTGGCACAGAGGAAGAACTCATAAGTACCTGCTGAATGAATGAATGAATGAATACACATTTAAAATGCCTAAGAAGCAAGTGTCCAAACAGAACAATGGTGGGGGTATGGCTAGCATGCTTCTGGGCCTCCTCTCTGCTCCTGAGAACATTTCTGGAGGACAGGCCTAGATTAAAATGTCTAGAGGTCAAAGCCTTCCTAGGATTTACCAGAGTTCCCTATAAGACCCTGGGTCCTCATCCTCCCATCCCTGTTCTGAACGTTCACACACACATACACACACACATGCACACGCACACACACACACACACACACACACACACAATCTATCACATTGAAGGCAGTCTGTATCTGTCCTAAACTCCTCTGCCCAGCCTCATCTCCCTCTGAGACCCACCTTCAAACCAGGCCATTTCCCACTTCTCCTGGCCTGAACACCACTAGAGGTGCTCTCATCTTCCTCCCACTTATCCATCTGCACTTCACCTACTCTTCAAGATACAGATTAAATGTAGCCACCTCCGCCTCCACCTCCTCCAGGAAGCCTTCCAGGCCCTCTCCAGCCTCTAGAAAACACTCCCCACACCCACTTCTGTTTCCACCAGTCACATGGAAATTAGTCATGAACTACTTTGTGACTTGCCTTCTATGAATGAGCTGAACTGTTACCAAAATCTCCTGTTACTTAATTTTTTTTTTAACACGTGTATCTTGTTTTTTCAAGAATACTGTGAATGTTTTGGGAGGAGAGGCTGGGTCTTAACCATATTGTCATCCCCATGGCACAGGGCCTGGGGCACACAGTAGGTGCTAAATGTATGCTTCTTAATTAACTGCCCAACATAAGCAAGTCACCTTTCCAATCAGGTCACTTCCTCAATTATAGGTACCTGGACTGGTTTCTCCCAGTGCCCTGAATTTTTTTTTCAGGGCCTGCTCTGACCTTGGTTGTCTGCAAACCCAGTCATGGGCTTGTGTTTTCAGAGGGTGTCAGACCCGTTCTAATCATGCCCCCCTGTGCTGAGCAGATGAGGATGACTAGGAAAGAAATGATACGTAAAGTCCCACAGGTCTGGAAAAGGAAAGGACATAGTTGTTCCCGGCAAACCCAGACATTCAGAGTGTTTCCATTTCCTCAAATATGGGAGTTCAACAGAGGAGAAAACACAAAAACAAAAAAAACGGTGAAAAAAACAAAAATAAAAACTTAATTAAAAAAAAAAACCCACGGTGTTAAGTTTTAGGTGATTTACCACAGAAAACCAACACTTGAGGCCCAGGTATGCCTGCTGAGCACCAGCTCTAAGTAAACTGAGCTTCGAACAAAAGGCAGCAAAATCTCAAGTTACTTCTGAGCTTGGAGAGATGAGAGTCAGGGAGGAGGGAGGTGGCCCTGTGTGCTGCAGACCCTCTATGCGCTGGGCCCATGCCAGCTCCAGGGGAGGGTCTCCCAGCATCCTCACTGTGAGGTAAGTGGTCTGTGACCAGCCTGTTCACACCTGAGGAACTGGGCCCACATGGCAGCAGGAGGCAGAGTGCCGACTTGACCAGGTGAGTCATCGTCTTTCCACAACTCGCCTGTCAGGACTCCCAGATTATCTATGCTTTTGAAAATTTTGAATAGCAAACGTATCACTGGGTTCAGAAATCAAAAAGCACAGGTGTATCCAGGAAATGTGCCCCTCCTACTCCTGTCCCATCGACCCATTCTGTCCCCGCTCCGAAACAGGTAACCACGGTTATTAGTCGCTCGTGTGTGTCGTGAAGGTGTTGATGTACATACATGCAAATGGAAATCTGTCTTCCTTCCATTACGGACAGCAGACCATACATGTTTCTCTGTGCCCAGCTTTTCTCTTTTAAAGGAATGGACTTGGACTAGGGCAGGGAGGCAGAATATCTCTATAGAAAAAAAGAGAGGTGGGTCTGTGCGAAAGGCCCATGAAACAAAGAGACAGAGATATTCTGGAGAACATGCATGTGAGGAGATAAGGCTGAGGGAGCACTCTGGAGGACATGAGTGTGAGGAGACTGAGGTGTAATGGTCCAGTCACCGTGGGTACCACTGGTCTGTGGCTGACCCGGATCCCAGGTCAGCCAGAGGAGAGCCCTGAAGGCCGGGGGGGCAGGCAGGGGATCAACCACCCTGATGGCACTAAAGCCCCACCAGCTAAAAGCTCTGACCAGCCTCGCCGAGCACTTCATCTTCCAGAAGAGAGAGGAAGCGTCTGTAAGAAGGGGACTAAGCTAATTCCCACAGCAATAACCGAATGGGTAGTGACTAGGGCCACACAGGAAGGAACTGCGGAGGAAAAGCAATCATTTCCTCTGGAACTTGGGAGGGACCAAGAAGGGGAAGTTGGTGCCTGAGACTCTAAGGAAACAGACTTCAAATTGCTAAAAGAATAGAAGGGCTCTAGGACCCAAGAATGAGGAAGTAAATGATTCAGACACTCTGAAATGCAGTTCTAGCTGTGCAGTTGAGGATGGAGGTGGGGCGGCAGGGGGACAGAGGGAGAGGCAGGAGGAAGAGGAGGAGGAGGAGGAGGGAAGATGGGGCCTTTTAGGAAGCAGGCAGCTCACCATTATGGTTCAGAGCTGGACTTAGGGGCAAACTGACTCGATGCTAATTCCGCCCCTCCCCTTCCTAGCTGTGAAATCTGGAGCAAGTCAGTTAACCCCTCTGCACTTTAATTTCCTCATTGGTAAGTGGGGATAATGAGAGTATCTACCTCATGGGGCTGGAACAAGAATGAAGTGAGTTAGTGTTTACAGAGCCCTCACATGGTGCCGGGCTCACCACAGCTGCCATGTGAGTGTTAGAGAATAGAGCCACGTGGTTGTACAGGAAGCCTTGACAAGGTCAGTTGTTGAAAAGCGCAGGTCCCATCACTGGGAGAAGGATGCGTAACCAAAGAAGCCCCTGAGACAGTGAGGCAGGGCCTCCCTCAGAGCATCAGCCGGAGGAGGCCAGCCCAGGATGAACTGCGGCTGCACAACATGCCTAGATGGCAGGAAGGGGTGGGGGTCGTCTTGAGCCAAGAGGTCCAGAGGCGTAAAGGGACCCTGGGAAACTGGACCTCGGCTCCCACTCTGGACACACGATGGCCTCCGTCAAAGAGAGCTATCCTTAGACTGACACATAAAGATCCAACACTGAGATGAGAAAGGGGGCTGGGAAGGGGGGTCGGGGGAAGCTTGGATTTTTAGAAAAGGATATTTAGATAGTTTCAATGACATCAAGCCCCCTGGCCGGCCCAGAACACTGGGAACTCTGGCAGATGAGACCGCTGAACTGCATCTGTGTGGGGCAGTCCCAGAGCCCTGTGGGAACGGAGAACACATGATGTCAAGGAGCGTTCATGCCTTTCTGTGATAGGATGCTTAATGGTTGATGGAGAATTTCAATAGATGTGGCATAACTAGACTCAAGAAGGCATCTGGTCAGAGGTCAGGAGAGCAAAAAGGCAGAGACTTAAGCAGGAGCAGCTTGGACTACCTTCCCCAAGCAAGCCCATGAAAGAGGACGTTACGAGGGGAGGACTCTGGCAGAGGGCTCTCTCCTGATAAGCATTTTATCCGTGACTTGGGTGATGCTAGGGAAGGCACACTAATTAAACAGGATCCTGAAAGAGCGCAAGGTAACAGGGTTGCACAGAATTTAACCCATTGAAATTTAACAGAAATGCTTGTTCTGAATCAGATGGAAAGAAAATAGGAGGCTCTGCACTTCAATTCTAAAGCCACACACACTGAGGACAGGGGAGAAGCAGCTTAGCAACACCCCGTTAGAAAGATCTGGTCAGGGGAATTCCCTGGCGGTCCAGTGGTTAGGACTCTGCGCTTCCATCGCAGGGGGTATGGGTTCAATCACGGATTGTGTAACTAAGATCCCGCAAGCTGCATGGCGCGGCCAAAAAAAAAAAAAAGATCTGGTCAGGAGTAATGTCAGTGAGTCAATAATGTGAAGTAGCTGCCAGAAAAGCTGATGCAATCTTGGGCTGCATTAAAAGGAGTAGAATGGCCTGAACTAGGGAGGTGATAGCTGCCTTCCTCTGCTGTGGTCGCACCACACCATGAACATGGTAGATGGGTCTGGGCACTAGCCTCGATATATTAGAAGGATATGGACAAAATGGAGTTTGTTCAAAGGAGAACCACGGGAAAACACCTGAACCCACGTCATGGGTTGTAAATCTAGAAGAAGACTCAAGAGAGGACAAGGGCTTCCCTGGTGGCGCAGTGGTTGAGAGTCTGCCTGCCAATGCAGGGGACACGGGTTCGAGCCCTGGTCTGGGAGGATCCCACATGCCGCGGAGCAGCTAGGCCCGTGAGCCACAACTACTGAGCCTGCGCGTCTGGAGCCTGTGCTCCGCAACAAGAGAGGCCGCGATAGTGAGAGGCCCGCGCACCGCGATGAAGAGTGGCCCCCACTCGCCGCAACTAGGGAAAGCCCTCGCACAGAAACGAAGACCCAATACAGCCATAAATTAATTAATTAATTAAAAAAAAAAGAGAGAGAGGACAAGAGGGCTGTCTTTAAGTATCATATTGCACTAGTTAGGAGATGTGCATTTTTTTTCAGTTATAAAATGTCTGAAAGCAGAATTATCTTATAATCCCCTAACATCTAACAATCTCTCTAGGCCAGAATGCAGCTGGGGCATAGTTGTCATTGCCCCATTGTCACTGTCATATGGAAATTTGACTATTATTCCTGGTGACACATCTGGACAACTGCAACCCTCAACATTTCAAGAGCCAGAACATTTAAGGACCATTTGAGGAAGAAATGTGAGTCCTGGAAAAAAGAATTCCAAAGACAACAGAGATTAAGAAATACATCACCACTTTACCAGAATATAATATGTCAAAAAAAAAAAGAACCCAAACATATTGATAACTCTGAGTCAAAAAGTGATTTGAAAGATTTGGATTCTGAAAGTGAATAAGTTTTAGAAATGCTGTTAATAATTTATTTTCCTTTTGATGTACATGCAGGAACGATATGGAAGAAAAACTTATGTCTAAAGTCTAAGAATTCTTTCAGTAAATATAAACATTTTAAGTGATAACACAGTATTGCTCCACAGTGTAACTGGAAGCAGTTTTTCTTTCTTGAAGGTTCATAAAATAATGGTATATCTTACAATCTATGGTATCAGAGATTTGATTTAAAAAAAAAAAACAGTATCTGAAGAGCTGTCACATGGAGGAGAGACTAGACTTTCCTTCTCTATGGCTTCAAGGAGGAAGAACTAGGACCAAATGCCAGAAGCTATAGGGAGCCAGCAGGGAAGTGACAGGAGGAGCCGTCCAAAGATGGAATGGGTCACCTCGGATGTGAAGCCCAGGCTGGAACACAGTGGGAAAATCAAGCACCAATGTGGCAGCCCTGTGATCCCAAGGTCTGATTGAGAAAACCTCACCACAAAGAGAAAGGTGGCCCATCTTTCTTCGTTACCCACCTATGTGCTTAGACTGAGTTATTCTCTCAAAAAGTCACCACTTAAGGATAAAAGCCATTTAGGGAACAGTACTGAATGGGAGACCTGAGGCAAAGAGGAATGCCACCCACACCTGTGCTCTCAGACTCCTGTGGGCCAGCTGGGGACCACCTACATGCCTACTATGTGCCAGGCACGTGACAGGTGTGCTACACACACTGCCCCAGTTAATCCTCACAGCCCCTGTGAGGCAAGCGCTATCACCCCCATCTTACAGAAGAGAAACCTGATGCTCAGAGAAATTCAGAGGCTTGTCCAAGGTGTTACTGCCACTCAAAGCCATGGTCGGTCTGTGGCAACCGGCTTCAAATAGAGGGTGGTCCAGAAGTCTTGATTGGTAAAATGAATGAATTGAGCGCTCAACTGAGCAATCAATGAATGGACCAACGTGGTCTCACATTGGTAGCGCAGATGCTAGGAGAAGAAAGAAAGAGGAAAGCCATTTTAGTGTCCCACCCCCTATCAATAGCTCCCACGGGCACGAAGCTCATGTCATTTGCTCCCTGCAGAAGCAATGTATTCCACCACATAAAGCAAGGGTGTTTCTGAGACGTCTATGGCAGAGAACAGGTGCCAGCTGCCCTGCTCAAATGTCAAAGCACACCAGGTTGCCGTGCCTCCCACCTGCCAGGTTAACACTGGAGTAGGCAGAAGCTGAGCTCAGCATTTGTCCCCTCCCAGGGCCAGGATGTCCAGAGGGCTGGGGAAAGGCTGGGGAGTCAGCCAACTGCCCCCACAATGTGTTCCAGCCGCCTGGAGACATCCACTCCAGCCCCAGGCCACACAGGCTTCCTGCTTCACTGGGGAGGTCAAAGTGGGCACCAGATACCAAGGGCAGCACCCACCTGAAGGGGATATTCAGGTGCTTATGAGATCACAGAAGGGGGAGAATCGGTCATTTCCGATGATGGCCCACAACGCCTTGTGAGTAGGTGACGCCTGCAGAAACTATTCTAATGAAGGAGGAGGGGCTCACCTAGGTCCCTGCCCCAGCCCAGCTTTGCTGCCTCAGCCAAGTGTAGGCAGGTAACGCCTGCTCCTGTTCTACGGGTACCCACCCCCAGGGGCTCAGCACCCACGACCCCCAAATCCATCCCCCTCAGGCTGACCTCGAGGGAGGGGAATGACCTCCTGTAGTGAGGTGGTGAAAAGCAGGGGCAGTTACCGTTTTTCTGCAGAAGACAGAGCTGCCAAAGCACGGGACAGGCGCACTTGGTGGCACAGAAAGTGACAGATGTCCCATATTCTAAGACCCTACCTGAGGGGTTCCAAATGGGCTGCCCTCCTGATCAACTGAAAGATAGGGGCTGCCCAAGCTGACCCCCTTCACAGGGAAGATGGTGGGGCAAAAGCGCAGACAAGGCCTTATTTGGGCCCAGCCTTAAGTGCCCCCCACCTCCCTGTTCCCCACCCCCCGGGGCACTCCTTGGTCCAGACCGACGGCTACAGTCTGGTCAGTTTACCCGTCCAACACACGGAGGGCAGTGCAGGCTTCCTAACAGATCCCCCACCCCCGACTCCCACACAAGCTTATCCTGCACAGTCTGATCCACCTGAAGGAATGCTCTGACCATCCCTCTCCAATGGCTGTCACTACCTGCAGGATTAGGGCCATACCCACCCCTTCCCCAGCACTCAGGGCTAGCCTGATTCCAGCCTCGGCTTCCACAGTTCCCCCAGGCAGCCCCCAGGTTTCCACCACGTGACACCCTGAACATACCCTCATGTTTCTACATCTCTTTGTGCTCTACCTCTCCCCATCTCTGCCTATGGAAATCCTATCTTCCAAGGCCTATCTCAGGGACCAAGTGCCACCTCCTCCAGGAAGTCTCCTCTGACTGTCCCACACTGTGCGACTGTCTAAAGCACATTCCAAACTCTTATCTTGATGTGTGGGCATGAATGAACTTATCTAAGGTACCTCTCTCCATGAGTTAGATGAAGGCTCTGCTCCTGTCATTCAGCACAGCACCCCCCGGCACGGCAGCTGTGCACCGTGAGCTAAGAAGCCTAGGTCACAGTGCTCCATGCCGGCCCTGACAGCACCCTATTTACAGTCCTTTCTGATTCCCTCCTCCACCTACTTCCAGCTGACTCATCCCCCATTCTATCAAGGTTTAGCTCTCAGAGGACAGCTAACTGGAGATAAACTAAGCAACATGGTATCCTTCCCAATTAAATTCTATATTTTTAACAAAGGCCCTCTGGAGACAAGGGCTGAAGACATTGGTGGGAATTATAGGCCCCAGAGCTCTGGGGGAGGTGTTTTTGATAAGGAAAGATCTTGCACCAAACCATTGTGCAAGCCAGTGTTACCAGGGTATATATCCTAAATTCAAAGCATGGGAGAGCTGCTAGAAAGCGGGGTGTCGCTTGGTGATACAAAAGGAAAGGCCACCGGCAAGTAAGGCTGCCCGAGGCTGGTCACGGGCTCACAGCCTGCCAGAAATGGAGGATGGAGAACAGACTTGACTCTGACCTGGTTAGGTGCCCTTGAGCCAGGAACCACACCTCCTGGCCTCCGCTCAGTATCAAGAAGCCTCTGAGCCTCAGTTTCCCCATAGGTAAAAAACAAGGAGGCAGGAGTGAGAATTAGATGATCCCAGAGGGCCCTTCCAATCTGACATCCCAAGGTTCTGTGACTCACGGCCTCCGCCTCTTCCTCCCTCCTGGGAGGTATCATTTGAAACTACCCTACTTCCACTCCCTCCTTACCTTGAGCCCCACCTGAGTCCAAAGGGAAAGCTAAGCCTAAAGATCTCCCAGCCAATCAGCAGGCAGCATGCAGGGGGCAGGCCTCTCCCAGCACAGGGAAAAGGAAGGGGCAGATGCTGGTTTCTGTGGACACAGAAATGCTACTCTCACTTTCCCAATTTGTCCCAGCCCGGAAAAAGACAGTTGGCTGATTGCCTTTGCTTCCCTGACCTACCTTTTTAAGAGATTACAACTGCCTGCCAAATTTAAGTGCTGCCCTAAAATCAGGACATATAAGGTCTCTCAGCGTGGATCTGAAGGGTTTCAAAATGGGTAGAGAGTAAGTGTGATGAAGAATGAAACTTGGAGGCAATCTAGGCCGGGGTGTGCAGCCCTGTCAATTAAAGATCTTTAAAAATAGCCTCTCTTCTCTCGTGCTGAAGATAAAGATGAAGTTTCAGCAATAAACAGACATCTGCTGGAGCTTCTGAAGAGATTACAGCAAAAACACCCCAGAGAGCAGTCATAAACAGCCCAGAGCTCTCTCCAGGTACCCACAGCATCCTGTTCACCAATGGCAGGGGAGGGCTTAGGGGATGGAGGGACAGAGAAGGAGGTGGTGTTCAGAGGCTGGGGAGGATGCAGCAGGAAGAGGTGGTGCAGGAGAGCCCAACTTGGCAGAAAATGGAGAACTGGCTACCTTCTGCAGGGAAATAAAAGCTCAGGGACCTACCAAGAAAATTTCCAGAGGATTCCATGCCAGTGTCATTCATTCTGAAAATGGGTCACTCCTTAAAATTGGAAAAAAAAAAAAACTGACATTTTTGAGTGCCTACCTAAGCGGGGCACTTCACAAATATTTTAATTTTACCTCTACATCAATTCCCCAAGATTGGTGTGATTACCACCTTCTTACAGACAAAACTACTAGGGTTCACTGACGCCCAAGGCCACATGCCTAGGATTCAAACCCAGGTTCTGTCTTAGCACATTTGTTTGTCTTTGCCTATATCACCTGCGCCTAGAACATGCCCCTGAGGTTTATTCTCAGTGCCCAGACTCTCTACACCCACAAATCTAACACAAGGAGAGTCCTAAAGGGGAGAGGCAGCAAAGCAGAGTAGAGGGGCAGGAGTTAAGCCATGCGTGCCTAATTCAGATAACTGCTGAGTCTCGGCAGCCCTGTGGGTCCTATCGCTTCCCATCCTGGTGGCTTCCCAGCAGACCCTGGACCCACCCTCCTCCAAGGAACAGCTTTCCTTGGTGATCAAAAAGTCCAAGTGACTGTTTCCCAGGCACTTCTTCATCCTCCCCTCCACCTCATTCTCCTGGCCCTGGCACAAGTTAAACCCTGAGATCCTGCAAATCTTCACCAGATTCAGTCAGTACTCAGATCAGTGGCCAAGGCCAGCCACTCAGAGTCACCAGAGCCAAGAAGCAGTTTCCGCATCTTAACACATTGACACTACGGTGCAGGACGAAATGTTCTTAGACTCCCACTCCCATCTCTGGCCTGGCTGGGCTTCTGCACTGGGTGTGTCAGGAGCTCGGGCCTGCAAACATCCCAAAAACTTGCTGTTGCGGCAGCTCAGGGACCAGGGGCCACCGGCCGACTCCCTGCCATTCTGTCTTGCTGCCAGCAGAAAGGACATGGGCACTGGACATCCTCCACTGCAAGGGAAGGGGAAAACCTGAGCCCCAAACCAGCAGGAAACAAGTCCCTGTTCTCAGGCCTGCCTTGATCTCTGTATTCCCCAGAAAGAAAGCTGACCAAGCCTTGAAAGGAATACAAGAGTGGCAAGGTCTCTGGACACCAATGGGAGAAGGCGGGTGAGGGTGGGGACGGGCAGGGAGATTACCCTGACCCTCAGGGGAGAGAAACACCAGTGCGAGTACGGAACACACTAAAAATCCCAACCTTAAGAACATCGGCACCATCCCCCACACAGCACTCACTGCCAGCCACGCGGGAGACAGACAGGCTTTCCTGGGAGGAACTGTAGTAATATTTAGATGCATGGATGGGCACAGAGCAATTGCATCTGAGAAACGATACCATACCTGGTACTTACAAATGGCTCTTCATCTGGGACACAGGGATGGACACTTCCTCAACGGCTAACAGCGAAGGGAAGCATCGCAAAAATCAGACTCCACCGTGACCTAACCCTGCGATGAAGGTTTGTTTGTGACCAGAGGGCCGAAGTCCCCATCACCCCCACCAACGCTGAGTTCTGAGACCAGATGATCAGGGCTTGAGAAAGGAGGAGCCTTATCAGCGCAGACCAGCCATGCTTTCTACCTCTCAGGAGGTGGCAGGGAGGAAAACAGAAAACGGTGGAGGGAGGGGTCAAGGTCCCCCAAAGTGAGGTCAGTGGGGCGTTTGGCCATCAGGCACTTTCCCAGGAGGAGAAGACAGGCTGTCTGAGCCTGAAGCTTTGCCCTGCCTGCTTTTTCTTAACCCACTATGTTATTCTGTCTTCCTCTGATATCGCAAACTCTCTGAACAAAAAATCAAATCAAGAGCCTAACATTAGAATGATTTCATTCTGGGGAAACCAAAATGAAATTCTCAGGAATGAAAGGGAAGTGGTAGACTGGGAGGGAGGGTGAGGCTATATGGATTTCATAGCTTCCCATCTCCTAAGCTCCAGCTTTCTTTGCTTTCTAACTTTTAAAAAGTACAGGTATGGGAATTCCCTGGTGGTCCAGAGGTTAGGACTCTGTGTTTTCACTACGGGGGCTGGGGTTTGATCCTTGGTCAGGGAACTAAGATCCTGCAAGCTGCACCTCATGGCCAAAAAATTTTTTTAAAAATTATTTTAAAGTACACGTATGTTCTTTAAAATAATCCCATAAAATAAGCAAATATCAAAATCCCAATGGCTCTGTGACCTATCCACACATAAAACTGTACCAAATGCATGTATAATTTTGTCTACCCATCCAAATTGGTTGAAGGAAGCTCTCTT